>NC_052160.1:121175210-121477806 GCF_902713615.1 Scyliorhinus canicula
TGAAGCTCTGAAAGAAACCTAATGAGAGCCTCATGTATTCTTTAAATTTCATCATGATTCTCCGATACATTTATTCCACTTGCAGGCACAGAATTTTTAGCTTAGATTTTGCTGCAATAACGATGGCAAAATTTCAGTGTTCGCCGACATCGCTCCTCTGAAAGTGACAACAACATCTGGAGACACCAGATGCGCAATTGAATGCGGAAACCTTGGAGTTGACAGTGATTCTATGTTTCTCCATAGAGTGCCCTGCTGAAGTCCCCAGGCCTGCAATCAATTTGAAATCAAGAACGTGGTGTTGTGTTAGTAGCCGCACTGTAAAATATTGTCCTCGTGGAATGATGATTACTGGATTTTTAACAGTGTATTAAGTTTGTAATTAGTGTTGAAAAGCCTCACTGGCCCTGAGAACCTAATCTTATATTTCTCGAATATCAGATGTCTTCATTATAATGCATTGCACAGCTGTAAAATGTGTATGTTTAAAAACATATATTTATATTAGAGTTTTATCATTTTTACAGATAACGCAACAAACTTGCAAAACACAAACTGGGACAGCACAGAACATTTATTTCTGCAAACATAAGAACAGAGAAAGGCAGAATAATTTCAGAACTATTGTCCTTATGAACTCGTGCCTCTAATTACATAATGGACCAATCAGAGTGGCGGGTGGAGTGGGGGGGGATTGGACGGAGGATAAAGACATACAAACATGGTAAATAGCATAACAAGGTACACATCTATATGTGTAGTGAAATCAGGTCTTCCAACTTGGCCCATGGAAAAACTTGCGGGAGCAGGTCAGACAGAGTGGAGCCTATAAACTTGAGATCCACTTTATGGATTCAACTTAGAACTGAGTACAGAAGTCAGGAGTTCTATCGGAATACAATCCATAACTATTTTGAACCAAAGGTTACTTTTCACTAATCCAGGTGTGAAGAATATTTTCTGGAGCTCCAAAAGTTAGATTATTATACAGCCTTTTTAATTAGTGTCAATAATTCTCCTATCCAGAAGACCCAGAATTAAGAATAAAGGATCAAATTCTAAGGCCATGCTAAATATCCTCTCAAGCTCTTTAACTACACCAGACTAATATGATTGAAACTTGACACAGGACCATATGCAGTGCATGTAATCACCCTCGGCTACCTGGCACTTTAGGCACATCAGAGAAATATCAGGGTAAAACCTCTGACTAAAACTCGATGTAATGTGCAAATGGTGCAGTAACTTAAACTGAGTCTGCTTCATTCTGTTGCATACCAACATTTTATCAGAATAATCCTATATACTACCCTATGTCTCCTCATCAATGTTGCCTGTCAAGTCTAGTTCCCAAGACTGCAAGGACCAAATCTATTCACACAGGGGTCATAATTCAGCCACTGGGTTGCGCCCTCACAGAGCTGGGCGCGATGGGTGAATCTCGGGATACACACTGGACCGATCGCGAGTCACCTGACTCGCTACGCCCAGCATTATCTGGATCGCACCCTCACTGGGCATGAGGCAGATGATGATATTTAAAATGAGCCCAAAAAGAAAATGCTGGAAAATCTCAGCAGGTCTGGTAGTATCTGTAGAGAGAGAAAAGAGCTAACGTTTCAAGTCCAATGACTCTTTGTCAAAGCTAACAGACAGAGAAAGTGGGAAATACTTATACTGTGGCGTGAGAATGAAAGAGAAACCATTAAAATGAGTCATTAGGCTCATTTAAGTATGCTGTTGCATTCACCCAGTGCCCAGGAGTGACCAGCCGAACCAGTCAGGTGCTAACTGCGTACCAGTTAAGCGGAGACCAGTAGTGACGATCAGTCGGGGATCTCAGAAAACAATGAAGTCCCCTGGGCAGTTGGGGACAGGACAGGGCAATGCTTTGTCAGGCCCCTTGGCACCCATGCACACTGGAAGTGCCAACCAGACACCCTGGCAGTGCCAACCTGGCAACATTAAGTAACATTTTCAACATTCAAGATTCTTTCCTCCGTTCCATCGAGCTTTTTATTAGTATTCTGCACCTCGGTCACATGAGCACTTATATTCTGCATCAACAAGCTGGGTTTGTCACCTATTCCTCAGCAATTTTTCTCCATACTATGGAGCATTAACTCCCAGATTAGACAAGCAGCTGCCAGACAAACGGGATAAAGAGGGATTTAAAAAAGAGTGGTGCCAGGGCCCGCAGAAAAGCTGCTTTTCCCAAGCCCACATCACGTGATGCCTCTAAAATACACTTTTAAAGTTTGTGATAATTCAGTTTCTACCTTAATCCCATGTGTATATTACAATCATTTATTCCACTCTGTAAAATTTAATTAAAAGTGAAGTTTAATCATTTTACTTCCTGGCTTTTTGTCTACGAGAATAAACATAGAACATACAGTGCAGAAGGAGGCCATTCGGCCTATTGAGTCTGCGCCGACCCACTTAAGCCCTCACTTCCACCGTATCCCCGTAACCCAATAACCCCTCCTAACCTTTTTTTGTGGTCACTAAGGGCAATTTATCATGGCCAATCCACCTAACCTGCACATCTTTGGGCTGTGGGAGGAAACCGGAGCACCCGGAGGAAACCCACACAGACACGGGGAGAACAGTGACCCAGCGGGGAATCGAACCTGGGACCCTGGAGCTGTTAAGCCACAGTGCTATCCACTTGTGCGATCGTGCCGTCCCAAATAAATTTGGAGTACCCAATTATTTTTTCCAATTAAGGAGGAATTTAGCGTGGCCAATCCACGCAGACACGGGGAGAATGTGCAAACTCCACACGGACAGTGACCCAGGGCCAGGATTCGAACCCGTGTTCTCAGCGCCATAGGTAACAATGCTAACCACTGTGCCAGCGTGATGCCGGCGAATTCTTCAACATGATGGGTTGCTTACCCTGCTTGATGCCATCACTGTTGCTGGACATCTAGAGATCTCATTGACCAGTGCCAGATTCCAAATAACATCGGGAAAGGGTGTCAACACCACAGAGATCACTAGGTCTTTGTGGATATCTCTTGTCAAGGTGTGTGTCAAGCACCATTGTTTTTACAATTACAGCTCTCATCATACATCCTGCAAAATGCAATGTCCTTGGTTTGCATTATCCATTATAAATACAAGATAATACTTGGAGACGAAGAGGACAGTATATAGATCTGTGAGCAATGGGTCGACTGGGGCATGAAACTTCGTGAGCAGCAAGTCTGAAGCCATTTCACTGAGTATTGATCTTTTTCTGAAGAGAAGCAATAGATGTGAATTCCATTCCTACTCTATAAGGCCAGCAATTCCATTAGTGATGCTTTTGCTCCTACTTAAAGTTACAATGCCAATTGCATAGGTGACAATAATCTACCGACAAAGATGACAATTAAACCTTGATACATTACACCTTGATGTCAAGATCCATCCTGAGATGTAGAATGAAAATGGATGTTTGAGAGATGTTTTGTGGGGAAAGCAGTGGGTAGTGGTAAAGAATAAGTGTAGTATAGAGTATTTCGCTGTGCAGGGAACAATCCGGAAGCACTCATTGTATACTCATCACAGTGAAACATCTTTGACTTGCTGTAGCTTTTCAATGCGTAGCTGAGAATGACAAGGTGTCATGTCTACGGTGCACATATATCCTTCTGACATGTCACAGGAAGTTTAACCTTCTGCTTGCCCACTGAATGGTGGCCAATAGATAGTACACAGGATGACCCGAGAATACATTCTTGGAAATTGAGCAAATTGTACAGCAGCAAATAGAGCAGTGTGCGCGAAAGCAAGTGACTGCCATTGTGAGTGTTAGCACGTATCAGTGAATCTGTATGAATAAGTACTATTTTAATGATATTACTGTGTTAAAGGTCATGGAAGGCCTGGTGGTAATACTAATAACTAGCACAGATATGATGGGCTGAATGGCTTCCTATTATAAGAGTTCTTATGAACTCTTAGAATTCATGAGAGTTATAAACACATGAATTTTCTATGTTTATAACTCTGTCTGATTCCACATTTGTTCTATGCAGTAAAATTATATCTAGCATGGCATGCGGAGGTTTGTTTTCAGGATAATATACTGCCCGTAGCATTTAGTAAATTATTTCTTTCTAAACCTGCAGCCGTTATACCACATAATAGTCCTCGAGAACAAACACCGTTGCTAATTAGTGAGGTGGAAAGTACTGAGTACTTCACTGATGACCACTGCTGTAAGAACAATGAACCAAAACTCAATTAAACTGTCCCATAAAATTGAGGGGCAGAACTACAAATAGCGGAGGAAGGTCGAGGGAATTAAATAATATGATTAAAATACCTGAATGCTATTTGATTTACATTCTGCGCCTGCCATTTTGGAACAGACCCAGCACAGAAAGCAATGGTTGTGCATTCAATCGCTCCCGCTGCCTGATACCATATTGCCAGTAAATGATGCATTATGCATAGACGCAAAGGAAAGCATCTGTTCTGTGCCTGACCTAATAGAGGACGGTTGTAAGATCTCATGCAAATGTATGGAAAATGCAGGATAGGAAGAGACCTATTGGTTAATCCAGCCTGTCCCACACAATTGTGATGCCATGTGCACCATACTAGATATCCGCTTCCCTGCACCTGGAGAAATGCAATCTCCAAGCAAAGACTAAAATCCGGGGGGTAATTAGCGGGGAAGAAAATCTGGCAAATTCCTTTCTGACCCACTGAGTAGATCAGAACTAATCCAGGAGACTGTCCTATTGTTATGTCGTCCCTGCTTCTGATATGAGGTGATTTTCACTCATGACTATCAAACTTTTTTCTAAGTGAACCTTTGTCTTCAGGTGGATGAGGTGCATAACTGACAAGCAGGTAAGAATATGTTCTCAGTTAAGCAGACCTTTTGAGTCGTGGATGAACGGCAGAGAGAAGCCTGATGACCCATGGACTGGGGAGCACTTTGAAAGAGGGTTAATTGATTTCCTGGTTCTGATATCATCAGATTCCAAGAAATTGCTGTGCGATATTGGTTTGTCACGGCGATGAACAGCAAAGAAGAAGAGGGTAAACACAAAGTTAATTGCAGTGGGGTTGGGTATTTTCAGCCTGATTTTCTACGCAGGCATTTCAGAACACTGGGAATTGGTGAAAGAGAAAATAAGCAGGCCCTCCCCCTATGGAACAGTTTTCTGTTTGGCAGCCTTTGAGCAAACCCCGAGGTTGAAGCAGGTTTCTGTAAATAGAGAAGAGACTGCATTGCTGTGTGTGTGTTACATAGCTGGAGCATACAGATTGTGGACTGCAAGAGTGAGGGATTGTGGATCAAATAATGCACATTACTACTGTTGACGTGGTTCCAGAACCCAGTTGGCCGTTTAAAGGAGTCAGGGAAGGGAGTCTGCAACATCAGGACTGTCATGGTCGAAGTCAAATAAGATTTGTAGGTGTGCGCCTTGTCAGTATTAACTGTGTCTGGAGACTTCAGATGGTTTATGGCTAGTGCTAAATGCGACTCAAGGGCCAGAAATATTTGATGGGAAGTAGAGGTCTGACAAAATGGTGCACAAATTGGAGAGACTATGAGATTACATACGATCCCATGTTTACACAGGAAATAATGCGAGTGCTTGTAACTATCTGAATTGTATCTTTGTTGTACCCATTTGGTGCAGCCATTTCATCTGCATGTTGCAATATGTGGTCGAGCAGCACCATGCTGTTCTGTACTTTTTACCGTTGCCAGCTATCTCTGCGTTTACCCAGTGGTATTATTCAAAAATAACATGCTGCAACCAGCCTGCTCCTTTTAAAAGCAGCTATCCTCTTTAAAGGGAAGGTGCAACAAAGAATTTATTTCAATTTGAATTATGACAAAGTGAACTCCATTGTAAAAAGAAGGTTCTTGGTTAATAGATGCAGTGCTGGTTGCATTGATAGTGAAGGTCTGTAGAAAATGAGACATAATGATTCCATGGACAAACAGGAGTCCTGAGTAGGTTGCCAGGGAGGAGCCTGCACCCGAGGACCTGACAGAAGCAGGACCTGACAGAAGTTCTCAAGAGAGTTAAAGACCTCATGACCTCAGGGTGGTCAACATCAGTTAATGTATCTTCACATGACACCTTCAACCCACTGCAACTCCAGCCTCTCTCACTGTTAAACACATCACTCATCCCATCACTCATTCATCAGCAGTTCCTGGCACTCAGGATTCATACATAATATAGAACATAGAACAGTACAGCACAGAACAGGCCCTTCGGCCCTCAATGGTGTGCCGAGCCATGATCACCTTACTCAACCCACGTATCCACCCTATACCCGTAATCCAACAACCCCCCCCCCCCAACCTTACTTTTATTAGGACACTACGGGCAATTTAGCATGGCCAATCCACCTAACCCGCACATCTTTGGACTGTGGGAGGAAACCGGAGCACCCGGAGGAAACCCACGCACACAGGGGGAGGACGTGCAGACTCCACACAGACAGTGACCCAGCCAGGAATCGAACCTGGGACCCTGGAGCGGTGAAGCATTTATGCTAACCACCATGCTACCCTGCTGCCCACGAAATATTCAGAAACTCCACCTTGCCATCACACACCTACTAAGTCCTATACAATCACTGACATTTTTCCTTCACTATTGAACAAGTTGACGCACAATAGAAAGAACCAGATCAGAAACTGGCAGGGGACAAGAACAACCTGTATCTCCAGAAGGAGGCGGTTGTCTATATCATAGGTCTGTGTTATCAGGCCTTGTTGAGAATATTTAGGATAAATGTATGTTCCTACATTGTGTCTCCACTCAACTGGCAGCGAAGCCTCCTCTTGCTGACTAGTATGATTAGCAAGTTGGTGCTGGTGTCACCCTCACCTCTTCTGGGTTATGCTGTTAGACTCTTGGGAACTGCTTTCGGCCCAGCCATAGGCTATGTCACTTTAACTCACTTGAGACCCTACCAGCTCAGATCGTCACACTGCACATACCTTGGAGGTTAGTAGAGAGACGACATCAGTGTGTGGTAGGCCAGCTGGGCATGAGTGGGCTGCAGCCAGGCCAAAGGTTAAAAGAATGGTTCATTTGCCAGCTCCTGGAGGGTGGGGGTCATAGACGAGGTTTCCTGCAGAGAGATAACATAGTGTGCTGATGGACATGCACATCCAGGTGCTTGATGCTTTGATTGTCCTACAGGCAATGCCTTGCCACTGTTGAGTCTGGAGATTGGCTCCATCTTGGCAAACTTGGATCCCTCTGCACACACTCTGCTCCATCTACGCAGAGATATGGTAAATGCAGTTCCATACCTGTGGCAACCTTTGTGGATCTCCCTGTGAGAATTCAACAACACATTCCGACAAATCCAGGTACTCAGCACAAAAGGCTTCCAGAAACATTCCAGACAAATTGCAACAGAAAAGTTGTCAAAGGTTACCTTACTCACACTTTGGATGTTTGACCTTGAACAATAATTTAGGGTCCAACTTTGAGCACCATACTTGATCATCGTAGAGTGACATGCAAATTGGTCCCATCAAGCTAGTGTTAATTGTATAGTAATTGAGTGTTTAATTGTATTCAGGCAGTGAGGATTTACAGATAGCAACAGATAGGAACTATGTTTTCTGGGTTTAAAGATGCATGTTTTTAATGTGTACTCAGCAAATAAAAGTGTATAATTGTGGGAAGATTGGCTCTAGTTTTCTCCTTCAATGTTAGACTTTATGAAGTAAACCAGTACTGTCTAAATTCAGGATCCTGACATTACACCAGCCAATGAGGTTGCTTGACATCAGGAAACTGTTGTGTCACAAGCTCCTAGTGCACGTGAAGAACGTTTGCACAGGGGCACTTCCAGCCACTGGCCATGCTTCACATGTAGGAAACGTGGAGCTGCAGGGGCTCTTCCCAATTGAATTTAGTGCGAATAATGGCCAACTACAACCGAAACAATGTCCTGACCTAGGCGTAAGCAGCAAAACAAGTGGTTCATCTCAACCAATATTAATTAGTGCTGTTGTTTTAGCAGCTTTCAAAAAAATACTTTCCCCAAAGTTTGTGCCCTGCCACTGGGAAACTTCCCACTTGGGCGCGATTTAATGGAAAAGTTTTAAGTGTCATAGCGGGCATGACTTGCTGAGTATTTCCCAATGGGTGAGCGGGTGAGATCACGGCCCGTATTTAATGGTATTTAATGTCGGAAATTATCCCCCAAGAGTTTCACGCTACAGCTGGTTGTCCCACCAGCTGATTCATTGGACTCTTGCCCGACAGCTCCCCGCTAACAAGGGGGGACTGCTCATATACACTCTGTCCGAACTCACTCCCAGGCAGCACACGAGCATGGCAGCACGCAGACCTGCTCCACGCTTCAGGGATGCCCACCTGGCCAGGCTGTTGGGTGCTGTGGAGGCAGGACGGGATATCCTGTTACCCCAAGGGGGTCGGAGGGCCACAACAGGGCCCCCAATGCCACCTGGAAGGCAGTGGTTGTGGCCGTCAGTTCGGGCAGGGTGACCATGAGGACCGCACAGTACAATGCAGGAACATGACCAAAGACCTCCACTGGACCGCAAGGGTAAGTTAACACTGGCCCCCAGGCATCAGTCCTGCCTGCCACCCCCCAGACCTTCAATACCCCTCCCTCAACAAGCCTGGCACCTTGCACCCTCCCCACATCAGATAACCGCGCTTGTGCCCCAGCGCACCCTGGCACAACCCCTCCATTCCCAGGTACGGCGCACACACATAACACCTGCCATAGATACCACCTGATGCAGCAAGTGTGTGGCTCATAATTCCCCCTCTCTGTCTCCACAGGAGAAGTTATCCCATAATAGTTGTGAGAGGGCCCAGACAGGCGGCGGAGTTCCAGATATCAGAGTCCTCAACCCCTATGAGGAATGGGCCCTGGAGATAGCGGGGTTGGCCGAGGATAGAGCAGTCACCAACAGCGAGGTTGGCCTGCGCCGCAGACGTGAGGATCCATTGCTTCTTCACCTAGATGACCTGTTTCAAATGAGTTGTTCGTGTCCATTAAAATGATCCTTCCCTCCCACTGACTACATGTCCCTCCTCGCACTCTGGCAGGATTTTCACCTGATGGGACCAGACCATCTGGGGGGTCGCACTCCGGCTCTAGGCACGCCGGAGGACGCCCGCTACGGACATCAAAGACCCTGGGCGTGAGAAGCAGCAGGCTCCCCACCTCCGATGTGCACCCTGGGGACATACTTAAACATAGCGGCACAGCACAGAAGATTAGGAAGATAGAGGACCACTGAGTGGGAACTGGGGGTCATTGTTGCTCGGGTAAAATGAAGTTTCAAATGTTCACTATTAAACACCAGAGATATGTGAAGTCTTTGGCACGCTATTCTGCACAGCGGGCCTGCCTACACCCAAATCCCCTGCTGCCCTCCATTCCCTCCATCCCTTCTCCTTGGGACAGTGATCCTTTAGCAAGAGCCCCCGATGCAGACCTCGTGCAGGTGATGGGTGTGAGAGTGTTGCCAGCAGAAAAACAAGAGTCAGACTTTGGCATAAACTGAGGAGCACCAGAGCTTAGACCATAAGACCATAAGACATAGGAGTGGAAGTAAGGCCATTCGGCCCATCGAGTCCACTCCGCCATTCAATCATGGCTGATGGGCATTTCAACTCCACCTACCAGCATTCTCCCCGTAGCCCTTAATTCCTCGCGACATCAAGAATTTATCTATCTAAGCTTAGCTCACAGCAAGTTATCATTATCCTCCTGCCTTGTATATTGACCCACTGGCAGTGCCGGCACAGGCCCATCACCCTGGGGTGATGTTACATAGACCCTGGGATGACGGGTAGTCGGGGAGGGAGTGGGAATGTCGGGGAATATACGGGGGGGGGGGGGGAAATAGGCAAAATGGGTGGGGAGGAGGGGAGCAAATGTGGGGTTGGCAATGGGGGGAGGGGTTGAATGTGGGGGGGGGGAGTTGGGGGAAAGGCTGAGCTGACATACAAAGCCTTGACCTATGAGAAGCGGGTGAGGATGAGGGACTCCCTGGCCATCTGGGCATGCCAGACCTTCGTTGCCGCCTGTCCTCCATCCTCCGGCTGCTCCCCGTGGGTCCCACCGGGTGCATCCTCCAGCACCTCCTGGTCCGGCTCATCCTCATTCTCCTCAGACAAGGCCACATATCCCTCCTCCTCCAGCACATCGGCCCGCTGCTGTGCCACATTGTGAAGGGCACAACAGATCAGACAAAGCAGGAGACCCTCTGAGGGGGTGTACTGCAGGGCATCAACAGAATGGTCCAGGCATTGGAACCACATGTTCAGCAGCCCAATGCACCACACTCAATGACAGCACTGGGGGCAAAAATGGGCCTCGTTATAAAGGACCTCGGTCTCCGGCCTCTGTACTGGCCTCGTCAACAAGGATCTCAGTGGGTACCCTTATCCCTCAAGAGCCAACCTGTCTTCCTTAAGTAGTCCGTGAAGGTGTTCAGTCTCCAAGTGCCCCAGGATGTAACTGTCATGTACACTCCATGGGAAGCATGCACACATGTGCATGATCCTGAGGTTTTGGTCATACACAAGTTGAACATTCAGGGAGTGGAACCCCTTCCTGTTAATTAAGAGCCTTCCCTGATGCCCCAGTGCCCCAGTGCCTGCAAGGTGACATGCTTTGTCCATTACCCCCTGGGCCTGAGGCATCCCAGTGATGGCGATGAATCCTGCTGCCCGGGCATCTTAATGTCCTGGATCCAGCTCAAAGTTCATGTAGTCAGCTGCCCGGTCATACAGAACATCAATGACTTCATGGATGCACTCCATAAGCCCTGGAGACCTGATGCCATTAGGGCTCTGAAATGAGCCAGCGGCATAAAAGTTCAGGGCAGTGGTGACCATCGTGGCCACAGGGATGGGCATCCTCCTTCTCCACAGGATTCCAAGTCTGCAAGGACATGGCACAGGTGCCACACCATCTCCTTGTTGAGACAGAGCCTACTGCAGTACATGCTATCCGTCATCTGCTCATATGACCAACGATGCCTGTACACCTTGGGCCATAGCCAGCATTCCCCTTGGGGTTCCTACTGAATCTGATGGGCGGCCGGTTCGTCAGGCTCTGCGGCGAGCTCCTGTACGTGATTCCGCCTCCAGTTGGCATCAACGTTGCTGCTGCCTTCTCAGCCATCCAGCCACCTGAACTGCCACTAACACTGCAAGGACTGCTGCTGTGGGGTCAACAACACCATCCATGTTGGTATCTGTAAGGAATTAGAGAAGGAGAGAGACCAATAATCAGTTCAGGTTTCCACCCCGGGACGCTCATATTCCCTGAGCCTCCCCCACCCTTAAATGCCGCGCTTTATTTCAGAGTGCAATCCACCAAGCCAGTTGTGCTGGAGGGCCCCGCTCTGCACACTCACTCCTGGCCACAGCTGGGGCCCCTAGACCCCAGACCCCTATCGGAAACACCCGGGAGACTGTGCTCCGGTGCCCTCCCCTGATTCACTCACCCTCTGGTCGCGTGGACATTCCCAGTGATGCAGCCCAGCTATTGGATGTTTGATTGTTTGCTGCTGCCTCTGTGATGCTGCTACCCCCAGGGTTCAGGCAAAGTATCTAGACCTCACCGTTTGATTGGAATTCTCAACAATAATCATTATTAGAGACATGGCAGGTGTACTGACGAGAATGCACTTGAGAATATTTTGTTTATTAAACGGTCAACAGTATCAAAGATTTGAAAATCAATCACGTCACATTCCACATATCACAGTAACCTTTAAACAACAAGAAACACCACCATTCCATATTGGTATGGAAAGCTCTATCAGCTCACTTCAACACAAAAAAAGCAAACACACAGTATCGTCCCTCGTAAGATTCCTCAACAGAAATGGAGGAGAAGCCTGAGAATGTGTTAACATGTCCAGAATTTTGTCGTAGAAATGATCTGTCCATCATTGTGTGACTTGTTCCATGTATCAGAGCCATTCTTCGTCCAGGAGCAGCAGCTGTGCAGACCTTCCCTCACGGCCCAATCTCACCCCAACCAAATCCAGGCATCTACATATTCCACTGGCGCTCAAGGTGCAGTTGAAAATCCTTCCAGCATGTTTAACGCGCGGTGACGTGCCAGTTACATGAAATACTCACCACAGCAGCAACAAATGCATCAGCAATATGCGAAAAAATTTCATCAACAACATCATCAGATGGCCCATTTGGATCAATTTTGTGCACCAGGTCCCAAAATGTCTTCTTGCTTCAAACCAAACTGCCTTCTGGACTCAATATGTTCCCCTGAGCCCAATGCTCCAGGACACAGGTATCTTGGCAAAAATTGCCCTTCTTTCCAGCTACAGAAATGGAAGTAAACAGCAACTGTGTCCTCCAGGTATTGCAGCCACCAGCAGGAGCAAGCAGCAAGCACAGCCTGCAGTCGAAGGGAGTTAAAGTGACCTTCAGCATATAACCACAAACAGGCCTCTGTCCTGAAATTGATTGGTAGGACAGGCAGCAGCTATAGGTGTCCCTGTTATGGGTATACACAACATTGGAGGATGACTTGTAGGCCCCGCTGACGCTACGCCCCACATCCCACCAGCCCAAGGGTGACGTCCAACCTCTGAAATCCTGACAAGGCCCATCCTCCCCCTGGAGACTTTCCCGCACTCACCCCATACCCCAGGCCTCTCCCCCCCAAAGCACTGGAGCAGCATCTCCAGTGCCCCTGGCCAGCACACAGGGAATGGAAATGGCTACTCACCTCCTCGCCTTCTTAGAGCAGCCATTGTGCCAGCTTCCCATTTTTGAAAAAGGAGTACTAAATGGCACCCGCATGATCCCACTTGCTGGGAAACTGGTTTGTTCCCGAAAGGCCGTTTGATTGGACATCCATCTCGCAAATGAGGTGGAGATTGGCCTTAATTGGTGTTTCGCCATGTCTGGGGAGAATCTGGAAACCGCCACCGAAGTGGGCCAGTTAGCCCTGGCGCGGATCCCGACTTCGACCTCTCCTGCTATTTAACCAGAATGTCCTGGATTCCCGCCGGGTGCAACACGGCCGTTAAATTGCGGCCCATATTATTATTATTATCCTCAAAAATGTGTAAAGGCAATAAAAGAATGCTCAACGCACCTGTATTACCCTACATGGACATGGTGCTGAAATGGTTAATTGTAACAACCCTGTGGTATCCAGGAAAGGAATTAGAAGCTACTTCCTGAGAAATATGATATTGCTGCTACGCGTGAAGATGATGGCAGCCCATCTGTTGTTGCTGAGGCTGCTTTTGAAGATGCAACTGGCACCATGTCTGTGATATGTTACCTGGCAGCTGACAACCATCACACCCAGGACAATAAAAATTTATCACATTTTAAAATTTCAGAACTGCTAATTAGACATTTCTAGTGAATTCACAGCTAGACTCTTAAACAGATTGGAAGAAATAAAAATTGGTGTCGGCAATTTTATATTACAGCGCAAGCACTCTTACTTTTTTCTAATGGCGCCTCCTGTCACATAAAAATGTCCAGTCACTTCTCTTGAACTGTAGTTCTGCATTTAAGTGGATTATGCTCATTTTAGTCAATACTAGGGGCAACATCGTCCCATTACAGTTTGCACACTTCAAGCATTACCATAGGTATCTTTATGCTGCTGTAACCAGTAACCCAGAAAGCAATATTGCAATGACTACGTGCAAAGTGAAAAAAAATAACAAAGCACTCATTTTACTTAATTTGACAGGATATTAAATCTGTAAGGCATTTTCATGAAGGTGCGTCTATGGCACAAATTGGTTCTGCCTGCCTTGTTCAGTGACCTAAAATTAAAAGGAAAGGAAAAAGGAAGATTTAATATTGTGACACAAAAGTGCTTTATTTGTTTCATTAGATTTCCAGGGTGTTCGTCGCAGTCCCCAACCAAAAATTACATTTGGTTAGTAGCATCAGCCTGCAAGGTAAATTATGGGGGAGGGTAGTCATTGTGGAGGGTGAGGTGTCCAGCAGTGACAGCAGCACACTTTCCTGAGCTTTACAGCCTCCCAAACCCACCAAAATAACATGTTACATGAGCAGCCTCTTCAGCCCCATTGCCTGTGGGACTAACATTTTTCACGGCTCTGGTTTCAACCTGTTCTGACCTACAATAGAAAGCAAGGCCTTAATTATATCATAGGACCCAGATTTCCATTGAAAAAGGGCCTTGAACTCTAAACTAAGGCTTTTGACACAAAACAGAAGGCCC
Source organism: Scyliorhinus canicula (assembly GCF_902713615.1). Lineage (NCBI taxonomy): Eukaryota > Metazoa > Chordata > Chondrichthyes > Carcharhiniformes > Scyliorhinidae > Scyliorhinus > Scyliorhinus canicula. Next base: position 121,189,443 of record NC_052160.1, read on the forward strand.
CTTTCAAAAAGAAATTGCTTGCACTATTGGTGTTAAACGGCAAGGCTAGCCGACTCCAATTCGAGGATGCAAATGGCGGACAAAGGCAGTGAAAAATAATCATAATGCATAATGGAAAATTATATTCAGTTAAAACAAATAGCGATAAAGGTTTTAATCATGCAGCGATGTTTGATTTAACAGTTGCTCTCCATATATAATCTGATGCTGAAAAAAACTCTCTCCTGATTTAGTAGATGCAAAATTGACATCTTTGAACATCCAAAAGAAATCACTGCCAGTAAGTGGCAAAGGTGATGTTAACATAATTAGATCAATGCCAGTTGATCTTGGAAGATTAAAGTGTGTCTGGCATATATAGTGTTGTGCATACACAAATGTACAAAGTCCTTCACCAGATGATCCATGTACTCGAGGCAAATGAAGGATCATAAAATGTTGTCTGGTAAGAGTAATGTTGAATGTATGCTGGTGTCTTTTGTGTATCTTTGCAGAAATAAAAGATAAACGGGCACTGATGCAAAATTGTCACTGTTCAAAAAGAATTGTAGGTTTTGATGCTGCATAACAGTGTCCTGCCATTTGCTGAATCAATATTCAGAAAATGTACATGACTACGTGGAAGCCTGTTGAGCTGTAAATATTGTACAATATGACAATTCCGAGGCAAGATATTGCCGGGTGTAAGCCATCTACTGGAGGCATCGATTTACATGCATAATGTAAATGTGGATTCAAAAGACACATTTATTTAGCCATGCGATTGACAACTTACATTGAATGAAATTGAACTTTTCTTATTTTCTTTGCATCTTTTCCAGGAGTGTCTGCCTGGAGGAGGTTTTTACTTTTGCTCTTTTTTTGGTTACGCATTGTAATTGTCAACATCTCCAAACTGAGCTGCTGAAAATTTGGACGAGCAGAGTTGTCAGATTATGGTGAGTGTGTGCACTCCATAGAGGGAGACTCTGGGCTTAGGTAAAAGTTGGCAGTAGTAAAGGCTTAAGAACCTCCAAGATGCCATAAGGACATTACTGGAACTGAATTAACCAAAAACCAGAGAGTTTACCAGCCGAAGGAATGGCAAATAAAGTAAGGTAACCTAATGGTTACAATGATTGATTAGCAACGTGGTGTTTGTGGTTCAGATCCTATGATGTTACCTTGAGTTCAATAAAACTGGTCATTTCTGAACTAGAACCACAAAGTAAACATAGGGCGCGATTCTCCCAAAAGGGAATAAAGTCCCCCAGCGAGTGCGTTTAGCCACGCGCTTCCTGATGCTCACAATGCTGAGAAACACATGGATATTCAATGCAACTTGCGTTGAATAAGGGGCCTGACTGGGGAATTGATAGCGGAGATTGCAGATAGCACCGTTTTGTACAATGGGGAGCTCCGCTCGCCGGAACTCCCCATTGTAGCAAGAGGCCGGGGTGCCATTTTTAAATGGGGTCCCCATCTCCAAGGCCCCTGAAATAATCCCCGACCTCCCCCCACCAGCCTGAACACACCGTGGGAGGGTCCCCATAGCCCACCCCAACACCCACACCAGGCAACTCCGGCCCAATCGTGCGTGTGACAAAAATGCCAGCTTGGCACCTTGACAGTGCCAACCTGGCACCCTGGCAGTGCCGATGCCAATGCCTGGGTGACCCCCACAAGTGCAGTTCCATCTGGTCCCCATTTGTGAGGACCAATGCCAAACGCCGCTCACCCAAGGTCTCTGAAGCCTCACCTTGGGAATATGCACATTAGAGTGAGGCTTACTTCTTCGCTCTAATATGCAGATTTGCCAAAAGGTGTGGGCAGGATTTACATTGCAATGTCTCGCGAGATCCAATGTGAGTTGGGTAGATCCTGGGAGCGGGGTCTCCTGGCTTTTAACGCCCACTCTGCACCGCAGCGAGCTGCTTTTCGGGTGTTGGATCGCGTCTATAATTTCCCTTCAGGAAACAGAATTGGCCCTCCTTGTTCCTGGTCTCACATCCATTTGACGTCAGTCCCATGCTATGTGGTTGGTACTCCTAATACCTTAAAGTTCAGCAATAAGGAAAGGGCCGATGATAAGCCCCTTTCTACTGCCATTGTAGGAGTATCATCACTAGAGAGACTGGAACAATTGCGTGGCAAGTCCTCCCCATCAGCTTCTCTGAGAAATGAGTAATGGGTAATACATATGGCCTTGCCACCAACGCACTCATGCAAAGAACAAATTGCAAAAAGAAAATTACCTCAGAGCACTTCACATTTACGTTAACTGAAGCTGACTGGGATGAATCATAGCTCCGAGTGACTGGACAATCATACCATGTCCCATTAATGATCCAAGTGGATTGGTCTACTACAAGTAGGGCTCTGGAATATTGAAGACCTGCCTGGCTCTGATAGCTAATTATTTTGTCTTATCAGAAAGAAACTGATTTCATTCCAATCTCTCTTTCCAAACATATCTTATTCTCAAAGGGACACTGTGGAATTTTCAACTTCAGTAGCAGAAAATAAGAATTATTGGTTCAACCACCCATATATCCAGCTCAACTGACTTCAATAGAGGGGAAATTGGAAGCAATCACTCTCAGTTTTCTATTCTCACTGAAGTTGAGAATTACTCCTCAAGTGTTGATTGATACTGGCTAGCAAAGATGGAGATAAGGCCATCCCAATAGTCAATTGTTGTAAGGGCTACAGCTGCAGCAATGTCTAGCATCTACAAGATACCCGCAACAACTCATCAATTCTTCTACTACTGCACATTCCAAACCTGTGACCGCCATCACCAGGAAGAACAAGGACAGCAGGTCCATGGGAACACCACTGTAGTGATATGCATAAGCAATTCTGTATGTTAATATGTTAGACCTCCCACCAGCAGATGGCAGTAGAACTACACCATGTGACACTTCAACCTCGGGGAGTCTGCGTGAGAAATTGTTGTGGATAGTCGTGTTTTGTATTATCTCTCGTATTCTAATTGTTAACAGTTTATAGTTCGTTAGTAGTATTAGTATTGTTTTCAACCCACTTTATTGTAATTTAGTAAATCTTAACGAGTCACAAACTAATTAGCTATCAGAGCCAGGGAGGTCTTCAATATTCCAGAGCCCTACTTGTAGTAGACCAATCCACTTGGATCATTAATGGGACATGGTATGATTGACCAGTCACTGGGAGCTATGATTCATCCCAGTCAGCTTCAGTTAACGTAAATGTGAAGTGCTCTGAGGTAATTTTCTTTTTGCAGTTTGTTCTCTTTGGTGCACTGACTCAATCATTGCAACGCAATAGAACGTAACAACCATAATCTGCAATTTCTCCTCACAAGTCACACACCATCCCGTCTTGGAACTATATCACCGTTCCTTCACTGTCACTGGACCAAAATCCTGGAACTAGCTCCCTCTCAACACAACACAAACTGTGTCAGTTCAAGAAGGCAGCTCACCACTACCTTTTCAATAACAATTAAGGATGGGCAATAAATGGGGACCAGGGAGGTGAGCGGCTGGTGAAGATCAAGGAGCAATGGGAAGCGGAATTGGGAGGGTTATCAATTGGGGATTATGGAGTGAGGCACTGTGTGGGGTAAATGGGACCTCCTCTTGTGCAAGGATGAGCCTGTTGTGCACAGGGTGCATATGACTCGGGTGAGAATAAGTGGGTTCTTTCAGGGGGTAGCAGATCAGTGTGAGAGGTTTGTCGGGGGCTAGCGAATCACGCGCACATGTTTTGGGATTGGGAAAAATTGGGAAGATTCTGGGCGGGAGTGTTCACGGTCTTCGCCAGGATAGTGAAGAAGGAGGCGGACCCGGACCCTTTGGTGCCGATATTTGGGGTTTCAGAGAAGCAGGAGGTCATGGAGAGGAGGATGGCCGATGTTGTGGCCTTCGCCTCTCTGATTGCACGGTGGCGAATTTTGCTGGAGTGGCGGTCGGCATCGCCACCGGGGGTAGCGGCTTGGTTGGATGACCTGTACGACTTCCTGTGGTTGGAAAAGATAAAGTATGAGTTAAAGGGCCCTGCAGGTGGGTTTGAGGAAAGGTGGGGTATGCTTGTGACTGTGTTTGAGGGGCTGTTTGTCGTGGTGGGGGGGGGAAGAGATTGAAAAAGAGGAAAAGTCTGTACAGACCGTATAATTGATTGCTGGGAAGTATGTTTCCCGGGGCGTTTATTTGCTATAACCTGTTTTGATACAGGTTTGGAATAAAATACATTTTTAAAAAAAGGATGGGTAATAAATGCTGGCCTTGCTAGCGGTTCCCACATCCCATGAACAAATTTTTTAAATAAGTTAGTGAGTGGTCTTGTTGATAAATCCATATCAGCCAAGTCTTGGCTGCTTTTTTTTTATAATCCATTTTATTTGCCATTTGACCAACTGCACAAATGCATTATTTGATCAAGTTGTTCTCGGGAAAGAAAAGTCTTGTGGAGCAGTGGGTGGTGCTCCTGCCTCTCAGCCAGAATCTCTGGGTTTGCTTTCCAATGCAGGATTTGATGGCCAAGGACAATGAGTTTATAACACGGCTAAACAGATGGATTATCAATCTGTAAATCCTTCGAATACTCCTGTGGTTGTAAAAGCTGGAGAATGTCCTGGACAGCCGTGTTTGCTGTGGAGTGGTGCTCCTCACGCGATAGCCTCTGGTGAAAAACTAGTGACATGTTTCCCAAAAAACTAGCCATTGATACCAGCAGAAGCATGTGTGTTTTGCCTGCCTCATGTGTCAGTAGACATGGTAAAACCTATATGTCTCTGATTATTTACCTTATCAATGCAGGTAAGATAAATTTCTGGTCAACCAGATGTTCAAGCACGTGAAGGGGCTGACTCATCAATGAGGGATTAAACAACAAAAGAAAGTTTCTTTCATTCCGATAAGCAGACACTGAGAAATTCGATGGTTTTAACTATTTGCGGTTCAGCTATTGGTATTTTGCATCAAAGTGACCCTTATCTCTTTATGGTATTAGCTTTAAGCCATTGAGAAATGCTCTTGAGTTTTAGATCTACGTTGAGTTGGATGATCTCAGCCAGGGCAGCAACTGGAGTGCCACAATTCCTCTCGGTTAAATAGATAAAATAGTAAGTGGATTCCGGCTTGAAGCAAGAGAGGAGAGAAAATTGGATTGGGGGACTTGAAAGTGACTGTGTGTGCAGCAAGCCAGAGATTGCCAGGACTGGCAACTGAGTATCCCAGGGTATAGATGCTTCAGGAGGGATAGAGAGGGAGGTAGAAGGGGTGGAGGAGTTGCATTACTCGTCAGAGATGATATCACGGGCGAAATTCTCCGACCCCCAGCAGGGTCGGAGAATCGCCTGGGGGCGCCTAAAATCCCGCCCCCGCCGTAGCAGAGATTCTCCGCCACCCGGGAAGTGGCGGGGGCAGGAATCTTGCCACTCCGATCAGAGAGGCCCCTGCGGTGATTCTCGGGCCCGGATGGGCCGAATTCCCGCTGCTGGGAGGCCTCTCCCGCCGCCGAGGTTTAAACCACCTCTGGAACGGCGGGCTCAGCGGCGCGAGCAGGCCCCCGGGGTCCTGGGGGGGCGGGGGGTGATCGAACCCCCAGGGGTGCCCCCACGGTGGCCAGGCCCGCGATCGGGGCCCCCCGCTCAGACTCCGGGCCAGTGCCCTGGCTGCACTCTTTCTCCTTCCGCGCCGCCACAGCCTCCGCCACGGCAGAAGCGGAAGAGAACCCCACATCGCGCATGCGCCGGCAGTGATGTCAGCGGCCAGCTGCTGCTGAAGTCACTGCCAGCGCATGCGCCGACCGGCGAAAGCCTTTCGGCCAGCCCCGCTGCCGGGGGCGCCGGATTTTTGCGCCAGTCTTCTGGTGCTAACCGCTCCGGCGCGGGGCTGGCCACCTTTGGGGAGGCGCGACCCCTGAGTGGTTGGCGCCACTCCCCTACTCCGGGACCCTCCGTCACGCCGGGTAGGGGAGAATGCCGCCCCATAGCTGTGATTAAGGAGGGCACGATGGAGGATTCGAGCACTGAGGCAATATGGGTGGAGCTGAGAAATAGGAAGGGTGCAGTAACATTGTTGGGACTTTACTACAGGCCTCCCAAAAGCGACCATGAAGTAGAGGTACAAATATGCAGACAGATTATAGAAAAATGTAGGAGCAATAGGGTGGTTGTGATGGGAGATTTTAACGTCCACAACATTGAATGGGATTCATGTAGTGTTGGAGGCGTAGATGGAGCAGAGTTTGTAAGGAGCATCCAGGAGAATTTTTTAGAGCAGTATGTAAATAGTCCAACTCGGGAAGGGGCCATACTGGACCTGGTATTGGGAAATGATCCCGACCAGGTGGTTGATGTTTCAGTCGGTGATTACTTTGGGAATAGCGATCACAATTCCGTAAGTTTTAGAATACTCATGGACAAGGACAAGAGGGGTCCGAAAGGAAGAGTACTAAATTGGGGAAAGGCAGAGTATAACAAAATTCGGCAGGAGCTAGGGAATGTGGATTGGGAGCAGCTGTTTAAGGGTAAATCCACATTTGAAATGCGGAAGTCTTTTAAGGAAAGGTTGATTAGAGTGCAGGACAGACATGTTCCTGTGAAAATGAAAGATAGAAATGGCAAGATTAGGGAACCATGGATGACGGGTGAAATTGTGAGACTAGCTAAGATGAAAAAGGAAGCATACATAGGATCGAGGCAACTCAAAACTGATGAAGCTTTGGAGGAATATCGGGAAAGTAGAACGAATCTCAAACGCGCAATAAAGAGGGCTAAAAGGGGTCATGAAATATCTTTGGCTAACAGGGTTAAGGAAAATCCCAAAGCATTTTATTCGTATGCAAGGAGCAAGAGGGTAACTAGAGAAAGGATTGGCCCACTTAAAGACAAAAGAGGGAATTTATGCGTGGACTCAGAGGAAATGGGTGAGATTCTTAATGAGTACTTTGCATCAGTATTCACAAAGGAGAGGGACAAGACGGATGTTGAGGCTAGGGATGGATGTTTAAATACTCTCGGTCAAGTTGTCATACGGAAAGGGGAGATTTTGGGTATTCTAAAAGACATTAAGGTGGACAAGTCCCCAGGACCGGATGGGATATATCCCAGGTTACTGAGGGAAGCGAGGGTCGAAATAGCTGGGGCCTTAACAGATATCTTTGCAGCATCCTTGAGCACGGGTGAGGTCCCGGAGGACTGGAGAATTGCTAATGATGTCCCTTTGTTTAAGAAGGATAATCCAGGGAATTATAGACCTGTGAGCTTGACGTCAGTGGTAGGCAAACTGTTGGAGAAGATACTGAGGGATAGGATCTATTCACATCTGGAAGGAAATAGACTTATCAGTGATAGGCAGCATGGTTTTGTACAGGAAGGTCATGTCTTACAAACCTAATAGAATTCTTTGAGGAAGTGACAAAGTTAATTGATGAGGGAAGGGCTGTAGATGTCGTATACATGGACTTTAGTAAGGCGTTTGATAAGGTTTCCCATGGCAGGTTGATGGAAAAAGTGAAGTCGTATTGGGTTCAGAGTGTACTAGCTAGATGGATAAAGAACTGGCTGGGCAACAGGAGACAGAGAGTAGTGGTGGAAAGGAGTGTCTCAAAATGGAGAAGGGTGACTAGTGGTGTTCCACAGGGATCCGTGCTCGGACCACTGTTGTTTGTGATCTACATAAATGGTCTGGACGAAGGTATATGTGGTCTGATGAGCAGGTTTGCAGATGATACTAAGATTGGTGGAGTTGCAGATAGCGAGGAGGACTGTCAGAGAATACAGCAAAATATAGATAGATTGGAGAGTTGGGCAGAGAAATGGCAGATGGAGTTCAATCCAGGCAAATGTGAGGTGATGCATTTTGGAAGATCAAATTCAAGAGCGGACTATATGGTCAATGGAAGGGTCTTGGGGAAAATTGATGTGCAGAGAGATCTGGGAGTTCAGGTCCATTGTACCCCGAAGGTGGCAACGCAGGTTGATAGAGTGGTCAAGAAGGCATACAGCATGCTTGCCTTCATCGGACGGGGTATTGAGTACAAGAGTTGGCAGGTCATGTTACAGTTGTATAGAACTTTGGTTCGGCCACATTTGGAATATTGCGTGCAGTTCTGGTCGCCACATTACCAGAAGGATGTGGATGCCTTGGAGAGGGTGCACAGGAGGTTCACCAGGATGTTACCTGGTATGGAGGGTGCTAGCTATGAAGAAAGGTTGAGTAGATTAGGATTGTTTTCGTTGGAACGACAGAGGTTGAGGGGGGTCTACAAAATTATGAGAGGTATGGACAGGGTGGATAGCAACAAGCTTTTCCCAAGAGTGGGGGTGTCAGTTACAAGGGGTCATGATTTCAAGGTGAGAGGGGGAAAGTTTAAGGGAGATGTGCGTGGAAAGTTTTTTACGCAGAGGGTGGTGGGTGCCTGGAACGCTTTACCAGCGGATGTGGTAGAGGTGGGCACGATAGCATCATTTAAGAAGCATCTAGACAGGTATATGAATGGGCGGGATCAGAGGGATGTAGACCTTGGAAAATAGGAGACAGGTTTAGATAAAGGATCTGGATCGGCGCAGGCTGGGAGGGCCGAAGGGCCTGTTCCTGTGCTGTAATTTTCTTTGTTCTTTGTTCTTTGTTACTGCGGTACTCCAATATTGTCTATGAAATTAATTACGCCCTTCAAGCTTCTCTCATCGAGTGGGCTATAGTATCATAGAATCATAGAATTTACAGTGCAGAAGGAGGCCATTCAGCCCATCGAGTCTGCACCGGCCCTTGGAAAGAGCGCCCTACCTAAGCCAACAACTCCACCCTAACCCCTAACCTTTTTGGACACTAAGGATAATTTAGCATGGCCAATCCATCCACCTAACCTGCATATCTTTGGACTGTGGGAGGAAACCAGAGCACCCTGAGGAAACCCACACAGACACGGGGAGAACGTGCAGGCTCCGCATAGACAGTGACCCAAGCCGGGAATCGAATCTGGGACCCTGGAGCTGTGAAGCAACTGTGCTAACCATTGCACTACCATGCCACCCTTTTGAGTTTGAGTTGAATTTGACAGGTGCAAAGAGATATTCTTTGAATTTCAATAGAATACCAAAGTTATTTAGTCTTTTAAGTGCAGATCTCCAAAATAGACCTCAGGAATGCATCAAGCGGTAATTTCACTTAAATTATTTTCATAAAGGAATGCATTTTTTGGGAAGGATTTAGTTTAACATAACATTGAGTGTTCCGTGGTTTAATTGGAGATGGGAACATAAGAACGACAATAGAGAATCAACCCGAGCCGGTTGCAACATTCAGTTAGATCATGGCTGTTGTATACCTCAACTCCACTCAGCTACTTTTGCTCTCGACTTCTTGATATCCTGAACAAATGAAAATCAATTAATCCCTCTCTCACCCTCATAAACGTTAATTGACTCAGCGTTCACTGGCATGAGTCAGCTCCAGATTTATTTCCTGATAAATGACACAGCTCTAATTTTAAGATAATGACACCTTGTTCTGTATCCAACAAGACCTGGACAATACACAGGCTTAAGCTGATGAGTAGCAGTTAACATTCGTGCCACACAAGTGCCAGGCATTGACCATCTCCAACAAGAGACAATCTAACCATCAGCCGACTTGATATTCAGTGCCATTACTAGATTCCCCACTATTAACATCTTGGGTGTTACCATTGACTAGAAAATGAACTAGACTAGCCATATAAATATTGTGGTGACAAGAGAAGGGAGAATACTGGGAATTCTGCAACAAGTAACTCAGTTTTCTCTCCCCAATATCTGTCCACCATCTGCACAATACACGTCCGGAGTGTGATGGAATAATTCACTTGCCTGAATGAATGCAGCTCCAAAAAAAATCAAGAAGCTCGGCACTATCCAGGCTTTCTTCATCGGCTCCCTGTCCACCACCTTAAACATTCACTCCCTCCTCTATTGACAGACAGAGGCAGCAGTTTATATCATGCACAAAATGCACTGCAGCAACTGAGGCTCGTTTGACAGCACCTTCCAAACCCACAATCTCTGTCACCTAAAAGAACAAGGGTAGTAGGTGCATGGGAACATCATTATCTGCAAGTTCCCCTTCAAGCCACACAATATCCTGACTTGTAACTATTACCGCCGTGGAGCAATTAGCAGATGCAAGCACACATATAAATATTATATTCAAGGTTACATTGGGCTTTAATACTCATCCTGACAGAGAGAAAAAAGGTTATTGACCCTCCTCCTGCTCTGCTTCCAGGTTCTTCTGATGATACCCCAGCTACTGACTAGCGATGTTGCCTCTGACTAAAACCTCCTTCATTAGATGAGGAGGCCTCCTCCTGCCAACCTGTATTTTCCGTCGATCGCAGACAGCATTTTTTGAACACGCAGCCAGTTATCAGAGAGGAGGGGGTGGGGTTGTGGTGGTGGTGGTGGGGGGGGGGGGGGGGGGGGGGGAGGTCTGATTTCTGTCTTTGGCCATTTCCACCCCATTTGCCATGGCTTCTGGCTCCTGAGGGCACTGCTATCGTCTGGGCACATTTAACTCCTCACTTTCAGGTTTCAAGGTTACTTGAAGGTTTCAGAAACCTCTCGTCCACAGTTCTTCCTCACATAAATGCCTTCATGCATTTGCACTTAAACCCTCACCCACCTACAGCTGAACAGACTCAGGTGCCTCTTCCTACGACCTCCGCCCTCCCCCGATCCTGCCAAATGTAGGCCTCAAAAATGTCTTTTGTTTTCCTTCAACTTTCAAATAGTGGGAATGTTAAAAAAGATCTAGTGAGAATATGGCATATTCTAAAGCTATTTGTGTTGAACATTGGACTTGTATGATAAGTGTTATTCAATTCAACATCTTTTACAAATGTATATTTAATCTCAACAAAGTAAATTTTAATTGACCACTTTGAAAGTTACAGTTGATTACAAGGACTTTCTCTCGTGATTTCTTGTAGGTTTCAGTTTAAGATTGTCTGTTCTTTCATCTTTATCTAGTTCTTTGTGTTCATTATTTATTTATCAGGTATTAGTTCCTGCACAAAGCAACTCAAGCTAGTCAGACAAAGCATATTTACTACAAATATTGCATTAGCATCCTTTGATACTGTTTACATTTAGAACATTAGGTCGTCCATGGCACTTTTGCATTTAATTATCATTTGGAGGCCTGGTCTGGTTTGGGTATTTACTATAATGACTTCAGTATTAGTTTCCTTTGGAAAGGATTTCAGTATAGTATTTATTACCAGCAACATGATAATTTTACCATTAAATATTCACAAGGCGAACTTGGGAAATACTCAAACCTCTGTACCAATCATCCTTCAGCAGTGCAGTCCAGGATGTGCAGTCAGGTGATACTTTCCTGTCAAACACCTGAAACCAATGAACGGGCTTCAACACTCTTCCTATTTTCAAAATGTTCCCACTTTATCCTTATCGATTTACTATTTATCAACTGCAATTCTTTCCCTCACCTGTCCCCTCTAGTTCTGTGTCAATACACAATAAGATTCACCCTTCAGCCTTTTCTAACTTTCCCTTGAAACACTTTCCATTAGTGTTGGCAACCCATTTACCCTGAATGAAATGAATTGTGCTTGGCCTTCAGCAGAGAGGAACACGTCCAGCCAGTTTTATACCATTGTGAAGTTATTTATTTCTTTGTTGTCACCTTATTGATGATAAGGATATTAACCTGAGCGCTTTGTCCGTAAGACCATAAAACCAAGAAGCAGAATTAGGCCATTCGGCCCATCGAGTCTGCTGCGCCATTCAATCATGGCTTATATTTTTCTCATCCCCATTCTCTTGCCTTCTCCCCATAACCCCTGATCCTTTTATTAATCAAGAAGCTATCTATCTCTGTCTTAAAGACACTCAGTGATTTGGCCTTGAATTAATGAATTCTCTGCTAATTAAGATGTTTTCACGTAGTAAACTTCAGTTTACCCTCAAATCCATATCTGTCAAATTATCTGACCACTGGGAATCCCATAATCAACACCAAAGATGCCCGATTTTCCATTTTCCTACTAGCAGTTCAACACATATGAAATCTTATTGTACCTGCCTAGATGTCTAAGCTTTCATTTAGATTAAACATGATATTACTGTTACCATTTTTTTTTCATTCTTACTGAACTACCAGAATAAACTTACTACTGTGTTGGATTCCAATTCTGGCTCGCCACTTGAAACAACCTATCATCAATTAATACCGAATGTGGTTATTTCTGTTTTCATTGAAATAATTAACATTTATAAAGAATCCTTTACATTTTCTATTATCCCCGTCCTGAAATCCATGACTATGTGAGGTGAGGTGCTGGAATGATCTCACCAAATGGAATTCTTCTTGTCCACGAGAGCTATTGCCATCCTCATTGCTATGGGCTTTGGTTAACGTAAATTAACAAGGTCTGTTTTCGCTAGCTTTTGCAATCTAATTCCGATTATTTTAAATATATTTCTGGATCTATATTTAGTCTTTATGGCTGACCAATAAAGTGTTCTTTCTCAAGTAAGGATGGATCTCCTGTTAGATGGAGCATTGTATCCAACAATAAAATCATGAGATACTTTAACAAAAATAAACATGGATCCTATAATTTTTTTTAAAGTGGAGTTTCCATCAAACTTTGGTAAAGGCGCAAATAAAATGGAATACAAAGAATACAAAGTGTAGATGCTTTTTATTTTGACAGCATACTTTCTTTGTAAGAATCTCCCTGGTGTCCATGTGTCCAACTGCATGCTTTGTGAGCATATAATCGTCCCTTCTGTAGGATTAACCGTGACTGACAACTTCTCCCATACTACACCACACATTCATCTGTTCTGTGGTGTGCATGAGCAACTCAAAGTGACTGGATTAACTAGGGACATGTTCCTGTAACTGACTGTTGCATACACACATGTGGGGTGCATGGAGTGCATTTATTTGAAAGGCAGTTAAACTGAAGCATTCACATTGATCCAACCAGTACACGGGAAGGAAGTTAAAGATCATTCAGAAGTCATTCCCCCCCCCCCCTCCCCACCACCAATGTTTTTGCAGATGGGTTTGCTTCACTGAGCAAAATTTTCCCGCATGCCAGTAATCTAATTCTGTTTCAAAGAACACAATGATCTCGCTCCAAGCTATGACAGTGAGCAAAGAAATTGACCACAATCTTCCCTTTTGCTCTTTAGTGCTCTCTCCCTCTCGAACATCAATTTTTCGCTCTCGCTTAGGAATTTAATTCAGCATGTCTTTTCCTTTCTCTCACTCTCTGTCTTGCTTAATCCTGTCAACAATGTTCCTTCACCATTTTTAACGGCAATAAATACTGTTTTTGCATCAACATTTTCTGTGCACATGAAACATTTCAATAGAATTCTGCATACACGGTGTTCTCAAGGCTACACGAGAGGAGAGACAATATTGTAGCTACTTCACCTAAAAAGGGCAAGTTTTTTTTCCCCCCAATCCTTTCTCGAATCTATTCATCAGGGAAACCCAGTTCTCATGCAGCCTCTAGTGGTTCACCTGAACATCTATGCCACCAATTGCTTCCAGATCATGTGAGGCATCAAAAGCTCGAGTTGCATCCCCAATGAGCAATTCAATCAGCTCGTCGGAGAAGACCCTGTCTGAATTAATGCTCTAATAATGGCTCCAATGAATTAGGCATGTTGTCTCCAAGGAGAATGGAGATGGAGTCAGCTTTTCTGTGGTTTATAAGCCAATCTACAGGAAAGATCGCAGAAAAGGTTTTCTTTGTGCTTGTTGCTCAACAGCCCTGACTTATCCTCTGATGAAATGCGAAACATCGCCCAAGATTAAGTAAAATGAGAACTCATAATTGACTGTAGTTCCAATACCAATAACTAGATTATTTTTGAAACACTGTATTGGTGTAAAATTACAAATAAACTAATATTGCACCTTGGGTACTAGCAGTCCAAATGTTTCAGCACATTTGTGTGAAATTTTAGCAAAGAAATTAATCTGTTGAAAAAATACTCGCTGCAAATTTCAGTTGCATAACGCTTGTAGTTCCAGTGCTAAAGATGCTGTTTTCGGTATCAATTGGTGACCAGATCAATTGCACATACTGTGGGCTGTGAGCTATACCAGATGCCATTTTTCATATGTGGTTAACGCGGGCACTGGGAACCATGTGCTATACGTATGCAGAGTAGGCAGATCATGCATTAGTCAGCATAAAGTGCAGATTTGTCTCATTGGTGCCATTTTAAACCCAACAAGCACCATCTGATGCTCCCTCTTAGCCTCAGAGCTCAATGTGCTTTCAGTAAATGAAGAAGCACCCCCTATCTAATTGGTACTATTTAATGGGATCTCCAACTACTTAATTTCTACTGGCTGCTGCTGATTTACCAGAAGTGTTTGAAAGTTTGCTCTGGTGCTTAAAGTTGAAGTCTACAGTAGATATACTGTCCCCTTCCTTTTTACACTAACCAATTGAATTTTGAATGGTCCCCTACAGCATGGTGCTGTGGTCAGTTTACTCATTTTTCCTGTAGTTTTGCTCTCATCCGCACAAGCTACCAGAACTTCAAACCTGTCAGACAATTGCAGTGACAGAGGCTCTTCTATTGCTACCTTTTGGATCCCCATGCATCTGCCTCACTGGCAGTCACATCCTCCTATTCCGAAGGAGGAGACCGCATCCTGGAAAAAAGTGTCCAGTTAACTTTTTCCTTTCCCTGATGAACTGCAGTGCCCGAAGTTCACAGACTCCAGCTCATCAATTCTGAGCCCATGTTCATCGATCTGCAAATGCAGATACGAATGCTGCGGATCACATAGGCATCCATAGCACCCATATGCTTCAGCTGCAACACATCACATCACTTGCCTTGACATCTTTATGTTGCTTTTATAACTAATTAAAGTTCAAGGCTAGAAACATTACTCAACAATTTTTAATAGTGATGTCATGAAGCTTAATTAATTATGTTGTCACTTTAATAAACTACGTATATCTCCTGTATAGCAGTTGCACCGTCGCATTTGACGTGACGCCAGTCGAGGGCTGCTGTACGCGGCGAGGCCGCCACGGCCAAGCCGAAAAGAGCAGAGTCCCGCCGGTGCTGTTCACCCCTGGTCGCTGCCGGCGGGAACCCTGCGCGAAGGGTCAGGGGGAAGACTGTGGGGCAGGGAAAAGCGCTCCCCGGGGGGTGCCTCCAATGGGGTCTGGCCCGCGATCGGGGCCCACCAATCGGTGGGCCAACCTCTCCCTCCCGGGCCTACTTTGTTGCGCGGCCGGCCCCTGAGCCCCCACGCATGTTGCGTAGGGGCCGGCGCGCTGAAGAAGTCCCCCGTGCACGCGCAGGTTGGCATAGTGCCCATGTGGCACCGGGAAGGCAGGCTGGAGTGGCGTGAACTGCTGCAGCACAGTGCTGGACCCCTGTGGCGAACAGAATCAGTCATCCCCACGCCCGGTTCTCGCCGTCGCGAAATGCAACGGCATTCACGATAGCGTGAACACTTCGTCTCCATTTTGAATAATCGTCCCCAATGCCTCTGGGTTTCAGCTCTCAGGTCTTGCTGTCTTCAGCTCCTTCTCTCTGATCGGTCATCATTTGTAAAGGACCAGCTGGCACCTCCTCTCTCCTTTCACTGAATTCTCTCAGTCACAAAATTTCCAGAGTTAATCACTTGGCCTCACTGCACTCAGCCAAAGCTGCATTTTCATCCTCTTTTCCCAGACATTCCTTTCCCTCCTGTTACTGACCATAACAACATCCTCTTTGAAACAAGGCTGACATAAAAGCAACCACCAAACAAACATTCCAAACCCATTTTACAAATCGACCCATCGAATGTTTCGCACAAGTGTCAGCTAATTACCTCTGTGCATTCCCTGGATGCCCGTCTTTCCTGTGCCAGTGCCTGTCCTAGTCTTCCTATGCAGCGTGACCCCAGTGGTTGCTATATGGCTGGTTAAAGACCACTGACCTTCAATCGGGGTGGCAGCAGTTGGCTGAGCAGGATGAGTACAAGCTGCTCGGGCCGTGTAAGGTTTGACTTCAGACTGAGTCACCTTGCTATGGACAGCAGCAGTCTATCTAATGCCAGGTAAGAGCAAGAGCACTGGCAGAGTGGTGGTGTTGATGGATAATTGCTGTCATCCTGAGCGGATAGTAGGTTTGTTCTCCAGAGAATCACTGCCGCTCCCCATGGTGATGCCTCGGCAATCATAGAAATGTGACTGGGCAGCCCCTTTGCACACTGACATCATTAACTGAGGTGGCAGCCACCTGAGCTTGGCATGGCAACAAGAGGAGATTGCATGAACTCAGGAGCTTCCACTGCAGCACTCAGATGTTGGCTGGCTACTGCCTCTGCTGCAATGGAAGCTGAGACGTTGATCATCAGATGCTGCATCAGTTAAGTCCACTCATGTGGTGTTGGAGTTGGCCACCATTCCAATGCTGGAAAGGATGAACTGAAGGCACTGTGCAATGCTATTGAGCAAGGGTGGGACTCGTCATGCTCCCTGACATTGACCGTAGGTTTTGTAACAGGCCCCCCAATGCTGCAAGCATTGCTTTGAGCATTCCTGCCAGACCTTCCCTGCACCAACCACATGGATGTCCTTACCCATGTACCTCTGCAGCAGAATCTAAATAAAGAAAACTGTGATGGTAATGAGGCATGAGTTAGTTATGATAGATTGGGCAACGTTACTTAAAGGGAAGATGGTGGATAGGCAATGGGAAACATTCATAGCGCACATTTGTTCATTCCTGTCTGGCGCAAAAATAAAATAGAAAAGATGGCCAAACGTTGGCTTACAAAGGAAATTAGAGATACTATTAGACCCAAGGAAGAGGTTTACAAACTGGCTATAAAGAAACAGCAGACCTGAGGATTGGGAACACGTTAGAATTCGGCAAAGGAATTGATTAACTGTAAAAGCTTCCATAGGTATGTGAAAAGAAAAAGTTTGGTGAAGACAAAAGTAGGTCCCTTGTCAGAAACGGGGGGAAATTTAACAGGACAAAAACAGAGTCCAATTTCCGACGAGTTTAGCGGGGCCTTTCTTGGTGCCTGCAGTGCCAAGAAAGACCCCGGTACGTAATGGCACTTTGCCATTTTTGAGGCCTCGGCAGGGAACCAGTTTGGTGTTGCTCTCTACGATTATTCCCAACTTGGTCCTACAATTTAGGTAAATGCATCAGTGAGCATGGCACAATCTGTTTGGGTCATTTGGCTAACGCGATTGTGCAAGCCGAGAGATGTGGGTATGAAATTTGCAGCAGTGCTGTGTGTGGTGAGGTGAAGCTATGATTGTGAGATGAGAGTCATAATTGGTGATGGTTATTGGTGAAAAATGCAAATGACTGCGGCTGCTGGAACCTGAAACCAAAGAGAAAATGCTGGAAAGTCTCAGCAGGTCTGGCAGCATCCGTAGGGAGAGAAAAGAGCTAACGTTTCGAGTCCAGGTGACCCTTTGTCAAAGCTTCAAGTCCAGGTGAAGGAAATTTCCAGAAAGAACTATGGGCGCGATTCTCCCAAAACGGGAGAAATCGTAAGGCTGGCATCAAACCCGGGCGGGTTTGACGCCAGCCCCCCCCCTTCCCGACCGGGAACCGATTCTGGTCCCCGGTCGGGGCTAGCAGCCCGACGCCGTAAGCTCCGGCATCACGGGCTTAACGAAATTCGTTAAGCCCGCTTGCCGGAGTTAGCGCCGGCTGACGCGTCATATGACGTCAGCCGCGCATGCGCGGATTGGAAGACTCCAACCCGCGCATGCGCGGATGACGTCATCGCGCATTTGCGCGAAACCCGCGCATGCGCGGGCCGGGTTGCCCCTCAGCCGCCCCGCGAATGGATACTGCGGGGCGGCGGAAGGAGAAATAGTGCACGGGCATCGGGCCCGCTGCCCGCGATTGGTGCCCACCGATCGCGGGCCCATGGCACCCTTGGCACGGCCGTGGTACTGCCGTGCCAATCAGTGCCATGGTTATAAAATGCGAGTGTTTACGGCCGTTTTTACGAACGGCCAGACCAGGTGTGTTTGCCGTTCGTAAAAACAGCCGTAAAGGGCTGGGAACTTGGCCCATCTATCAGCTGAGAATCGCTGCCGGCCGTAAAAAAACGGCGGCAGCGATTCGTGTCGGGCGTTGGGCGTGGGGGGGGGGGGGGAGAATAGCGGGAGGGCGTCGGAACAGCGTGGCCGTAAAATTTTACGAGCCACGCTATTCTCCGCACCGTCGGGAGTGCGGAGAATCTCGCCCTATAATTTTAGTTTGCCATTGCAAAATCTCACAGGTTGAGGCTACTTTTAAACTGAGACCAGTTTCATAGTTCCCAAAATCTATTGCGAGGTCATGGTATTCCAAAGTTCGATGAGCTAAATTAATGTGTTCACCTGACAATGGGTGTTATCATTGCACTAAATGTCTCACCATTAATTTAATCAAGATGGAATGATTTCAACCTATTTCGTTGGTTACTGTCATGGGGCGGGATTCTCCCCTACCCGGCGTGACGGGGGTCCCGGCGTAGGGGAGTGGCGCCAACCACTCAGGGGTCGGGCCTCCCCAAAGGTGGGGAATTCTCCCCACCTTTGGGGGCTAGCCCCGCGCCGGAGCGGTTGGCACCAGAAGACTGGCGCAAAAAACCGGCGCCCAAAAAACCGGCGCCCCCAGCAGCGGGGCTGGCCGAAAGGCTTTCGCCGGTCGGCGCATGCGCCGGCGGTGACGTCAGCGGCCAGCTGCCACTGACGTCACCACCGGCGCATGCGCGATGTGGGTTTCTCTTCCGCTTCCGCCATGGCGGAGGCCGTGACGGCCGCGGAAGGAGAAAGAGTGCACCCAGGGCACTGGCCTGGAGTCTGAGCGGGGGGCCCCGATCGCGGGCCAGGCCACCGTGGGGGCACCCCCCGGGGTCCGATCGCCCCCCCGGCCCCCCCCCCCCCCAGGACCCTGGGGCCCGCTCGCATCGCCGATCCCGCCGCCACCGTGGTTCAAACCTCGGCGGCGGGAGAATCACCGCAGAGGCCTCGCCGATCGGAGTGGCGAGATTCCCGCCACCGCCACTTCCCGGGTGGCGGAGAATCTCTGCCACGGCGGGGGCGGGATTTTCGGCGGCCCCAGGCAATTCTCCGACCCTGCTGGGGTCAGAGAATTTCGCCCATGATATGCAAACATGCAACCAATGAACACTCTGAATAGGACACAACCAATGGGCAGTCAGGACACTCAGAGGTGGCATCACCACAAAGGGGCATGACATAAACACTCTTAAAGGGATGAGGCACTCTCACCCTGCCTCTTTCCACAGACAGACATCTAGAGAGTTAGACAGGGTTGATCAGCAGCATCACACCCCAGCACATGGCTTAGAGCAAGCTGGTACATTAGACTGAGTTACTGCACTCAGATTAGCAGAGAGTCGAACTCATTTGAGAACTGTGTTAATAGTTCAATAAACACGTTGAACTCATGTCAGAGTCTGGAGCATCCTTTAGTTAAGACTGCATCAAGTAGCAGCCTGTGTTATCTGAAGCAGCATAACACAACTTGGACCCCTTCCTGAGATGTACAGCAACTCAGCAGCATGTTTAGCGCTGGCTACACACTACAATTCTGACAATGAGCAAGCAGCTCAAGGTTTGCGTGCTGTCTGAATCAGACAGAAGAGTCTCAAGTTAATCACACCTCACAATCTCTGTGCCCATTCTTGGGGACAATTCAATTTTGTCTCCAAACGCTTTAGTTTGTTTAATTTTCTTTCCTAAAATGTCATGCTTTTCAAACATGTATTAAACATTTGTGCTCTGTCATTCCACAGTATAATTCCAAGGTTATGAAGGATAGCCATGAAAACATTTTACATTTTAAAATAGAAATGAAAACTGCAAATACTTAAGATGAAGCACATACCGTTTCACCTTTTCAATGCATTTACCAGGCCCTTCCTCCTCCATTCTATCAGTAAAATAGAAACAAGCAAAATAATGTTTTCACACTCCATATTGCGCTATTGGGCAAAAGATTGACTTGCAAAATGGTTGGATCTGGATAGTTTAATTGCAATAGATAACTCTTTCAACGTCGAACTTTTTAGAAAAATACAACAATGTATTGACAAAAAAAAGATTCCATTCATTGCATCTCTCATAAAATTTAGATTTGTGGCCCCAGCAATTGTGTACGAATGATTAGCATGATGGCAATGAAACCAGAGCACAGTCCAGAAATATTCAGCTCACAGTTAAACCAATATGCTAACCTCAGAAATATCTGTGCCTTGGCCTATAATCCAGTTCCTAATCTGTTTTGTCTTGATTGATCAGCTTTCATTTAGAATGAAAAATCGGAGGTGCACTAATGAGTCTGCACGCATCCGGTAGAATTTTGAGTTTATTTTTCTTCCCTGGGCTGTCAAACCAAAGTAAATTCGTTTTTTCTCTTTGTCTTCAGCACATGATATCAATGTGTCTGCCTCTAATTTCTGCCTAATGTACTCGTGCAAGCTGTAAATTGTGGAGTGGGCTGCATGTGTCATCATTCTCACTTAACTAGACTGCTGGCTTTGAGAGAGTGCAGAGGTGTTTGCTGCTGCCTCAAGTACCTTTTTAATTATATAAATTGCTGGAAAGTCTCGGTTCTTCAATAATATACTGTTTATGCTACATTTGGAAAATCTCTGAACATCCAGTTCATAACAATTTTGTGTAAATGATACAAATCCTGGAGTGTTCAGTGTGCATTCAAACTTGCGTGTGTGTTAATGGTCTTTTTAATCATACTTGGCGTGACCCAGCGTGAAAGTAGATACTTCTCCATCATTCCCACCCCATAGACAGACACAAAATCAGACAATTGGCATGTGTAGCCAGTCTTTGTTTTAATTATTCAAAGCAAGATTTGAGTCAATTAAACCTAGTTTAACTGCAGCACCTGAAGTTGTGAAATTGAAAGTTAAAGAATTTAGTTTAACTGCATCGGCTATGATGATCAGTACGATTTTTTTCTTTGTAAATGTTGAGAGGGAGCCTTCATAATGTTCTTTACAGGCTGCTCCATTTTTACGCTATAAACACTCCAGTATTGATGCACATGGGCAATTCTTTTGACAAATATCAAAGAATATTGAGAAACAACATGCTATATTGCTATGGAAATAAGGCTGGACCCACAGGATGTGAGAGGCATGTGTGACAGCTGGTTCTAGAAGTTCTTCAATGCCTCACAGTAAGTTTCACACAAGTGTACTCGGCATGTCAAGTAGGGAGACAACCTGCTGTGACACCTGTGTCCCACAGTATTGCGAAACATTTTGCAGTGTGCTCTGGTCTAATGCATGTGGTTAAATCAATACTTTACAGTTTCCACAAGCCTTTGACATATGGGGCTAATTACACTCTCTCTCCTGCAATGCTCAGGGATTATGGTGGTGATAAAGGAGACAGCCCCTGTGCACAACGTTTGAATCTCTTTAACCTGTCTTGGCCCGATGAAGGATATTCCCATAAGAGGAATGACCTCCTGTCACCTGACAATGTGGTCCAGTATGTTTTGTCTTCTTGACCTTTGGTGCGATTGCCTTCACCATCAAATATTACAGCTTTCTCCTGGTGATGCTCTTTTTTTCCTGAACCGTATGGTCGCTTATTATCTTAACTCTGCCATGTGGGTGGGTCGGAGTGGATGGTGAGGAGAGCACGTACCAGGAAGGTAAAGATTTTGACTTTTTTTATATTGGTCACACATAGAACATACAGTGCAGAAGGAGGCCATTCGACCCATCGAGTCTGCACCGACCCACTTAAACCCTCTCTTCCACCCTATCCCCGTAACCCAATAACCCCTCCTTTGGTCACAAAGGGCAATTTATCATGGCCAATCCACCTAACCTGCACATCTCTGGACTGTGGGAGGAAACCGGAGCACCCGGAGGAAACCCACCAGACATGGGGAGAACGTGCAGATTCCGCACAGACAGTGACCCAAGCTGGGAATCGAACCTGGGACCCTGGCGCTGTGAAGCCACAGTGCTATCCACTTGTGCTACCGTGCTGCGCCTCACATGGTGAGGGTAACACAACAAGACTATGCACAAATGCTAACTTTGCAAATTATGGTATGGCAGCTAATTACCATAATTCTATTCAGTAAGAATCTTTGACCAGAAAAACATTGCGTAAATATAAAGAAGAGATCATTTAATGGAACTTGCCTTTGTAAGCTAGTCAAATTAAGTATCGTTGTTTTATTCTTCAGCAAATTAAATCATTAGCCGTACATCCAACTTCATAACAACAAGAACTCGCATTTGTTTAGCACCTTTAGTGCTGTAAAATGTTGCAAGATGCTTAACAAGGGAGTGTTATCAATTAATGCTGAGACACAGAAGCCTACAAGGCCAGATGACCAAAAGGTTGGTCAAGAGGTACGTTTTAAAGACTGTCTTGAAAAAGAAGATCAAAGTCGAGAGATTTAGAGAAGGAATTCAAGAGCCAAGGGAACCGAGAGCACAGTGCTAAGATGCCAGAATTAGAGCAGTACAGGGACCTTGTAGGGATGGAGGAGGCTACATCGATAAACATTTTAGTTCCAGCAAAATACTCATTATGCCACAGCCGATATGCATTTCCATTTTGCGCCTTGAAGTGGCTGTTTTATAATTTTCAGAATTATTTTGTCATTATAAAATTTTGATTTTGACTGTCATAGGATTGTTATGATCTGCATGGAGAACTGTAAACCAAAATAATTAAATTACCAAACAACCCCAATTAAAGAAATTCACTTTTTTGCAGCTTTTACTTTACCACGCATTGGAATGAATGCAAATTTGGCATGAGTTAACACGCAAATGATACTTAAACTAAAAAAGGTAAATTTTACTATAAATAGTTGATACAACAAAGGCACATCCTATGTAACCTGAAGCACCCAAGTCACACCCTGCACAAATGTGCCACCATATGCAATCACAGTCTTTCCACGTCAGCCTCTGGTATGGAGGTTTTCTCACGTCCTTATTCATTCAATTCAGCCCTAGAGTTCACGTTCATTTGCTGCAATATTCCACCTGAGGTCCCTGACACCAACAAGTTGCATGTCAATGAATTCTCTTTCACTCAGGTCAGACTTGTGACAGATCATCTCAGAGTTCCTTTTTAGCTGACACTACCCAGTTCACAATCTGGTCCTCTGACACAAACTCTTGGCTCTTTTGTGTGCATAAGCTATTCACACCTCTTTTTGGGTTCATCCCCTTTTAGTTTGCGCGTGCATCACTTCTCCAAGAGGTTGTGATAATTTGGTTTTCTTCATACTGCCAAACAACTGACCTTTTTCCAGAATCTTTGGCTTGCTGTACAGTTTGGGAACTGTGCACTGCTCTGCCACAGTTGTGTTGGAATCTGTGTGACGATCATCTTCTGCCGACAGCTCTCCTTTGCCAGCAATATGGCTTCTAGTCTTAACTTCCTTCCTTTTAACACAGCTTCCAGGTCAAGGGTCAGCAGATCACATCGACCAGTGTTTCTTATTATTCATGAATTGTGATCCCTTTACAATTGATGTAAACTCTTAACAGTCATTTTCAAACACTCTGAAAAACAATTACAGTTTCTACAGCCATTTTGTTTAGAAAGTACTGGCTGGAATTTCTGTCCCTTGCCACTGGCAGGATCTTCTGGTCCCACCAAAGTTGACCCCTTGTGGTGGGTTTCCCGATGGCAGAGTTGGCAAGTTGTACAAAACTCTGCAGGCATCGGCAGGGCCAGAAGATTCTGCCGGCAGCTGGAAAACGTGCCACAGTGATGCTGGAAAATCCCAAATTTTCTTTATTGTACTGCTCACGTGTCAATGGTCATCGGGGATCAAGTAGCTACTATTTTAGGAAAATGTGATCAAATGTAACAGAGTGCGAATGGAATCGTTTTAATATTTTATCAGTGAAGCTTCAGCACCACAGTGATTCGGCTGCAAATCTTGGGCAGATTTTGTTCCCATAGAATCCCTACAGTGGAGAAGGAGGCCATTCGGCCCATTGAGCCTGCACCAATCCTCTGAAAGAGCACCCCACTCGGCCCCGGGCCCCACTCCCCATCCCATCCCATCCCCGTAACTCCACCTAACCGTTGGATACTAAGGGGTAACTTAGTAAGGCCACTCCACCTAATTGGCACATCTTTGGCCTGTGGGAGGAATCCGGAGCACACGGAGGAAAGCCACGCAGACACGGGGAGAACGTGCAAACTCCACACAGAGTCACCCAAGGCTGGAATTGAACCCGTGTTCCTGGCTCTGTGAGACAGCAGTGCTAACCACTGCATGATCAAAAGCATCTAAATCTTGAAAATTGTGTCTGACATAGTTGCTTCATGATGCACGATCAATTGTACAAAGACTCAGATTGGGTACAACTGTGGCTTTATTGCAGTAAGATGCGTGGCGAAATGGCAGCTGAATAGAGGACATGAATATTTATACTCCTCTTTCTGGGCGGAGCCAGCAGGCAGGGGCTACAGGCAAACCTATAGTACAGGTCCTACCTTACATCACCTAATACAGGTGTAACAGTGGTTTATCACATTCAGCCCCTGTTAAAAATGAGTCCGGCGGGGGTGGTGCAGGTCGTCCTGCTGGAGCCGATACCACTGATGAGCAGGAACTGACGCAGCTCATCACTCATGTCTTTTGAAAGTCCTGCACCAGTTAGAGGTTCAACCGGTCTGGTGCCTTGACGTTGCTCTGGGAGCGATGAAACGGTGGTGGCGATGTCAATGCTGGCGACGTCGGTGCCGGCCTGATGTTGGGTGACTCTGGGAGTGTGCCGAAATCCTCTTCATCCTCTTGCGTGGGCAGGGGAAGGAGGGATGGTCCTGGTGGCGTTAATGTTGGAAGCGCTGGGGGAGGGGATGATGGTGCCTGGCCAGGGAAGTGTGTATGGGTGGAACCTGCTGGTGCTAGGTCCCTGAGGGAGACAGTATCTTGGCAGCCGTCGGGGTACGCCACATAGGCATACTGGGGGTTGACATGGAGCAAGTGTACCCTATCCACCAACGGGTCCGCCTTGTGTAGTTGGACGTGCCTACGGAGCAGGACCGGTCCTGGAGCTGCGAGCCAAGCCGGGAGTGACACCCCAGATGTGGACTTCCTGGGGAAGGTAAAAACACGTTCATGGGGTGTGTTATTCGGAGCGGTGCACAGTAGTGACCGGATGGAGTGCAGTGCATCAGGGAGGACCTCCTGCCAGCGAGAGGCTGGGAGGTTCCTGGACCGTAGGGTCAGCTGGGCGGCCCTCCAAACCGTCCCGTTCTCCCTCTCTACCTGCCCGTTTCCCCGGGGGTTGTATAGCTGGTCGTCCTGCTGGAGCCGATACCACTGATGAGCAGGAACTGACGCAGCTCATCGCTCATGAATGAGGATCCCCTGCCACTGTGGATGTAGGCGGGGAAACTGAACAGAGCGAAGATTGTGTTGAGGGCCTTGATGACGGTGGCAGACGTCATATCGGGGCACGGGATGGCGAAGGGGAACCTGGAGTACTGTTTCTTTGGTACATTAAAGAAAAACAACGTGGATTCCTGGTGAGCACCATGATTCACAGGAATTAAAATGTGCAGCTTATAATTTAGTTTAAAAATAGTATACTTTAATGAGCTCTGTTCATTCACATGTACCTTCTTTTAAAAATTGTGAAATATTTCCAGTAGTGCTTTTCTATTGCAATCTTTATGGTGGTTAATTCAATCTTTAATTTCCCTGTGCCAGAGTGATGTTGGAGTTCTTTATGTCAAATTCTGGGATTTTTAACCACTGGTCTTGCTTCATAGGAGAGCCCGAGTGTGGGGGTGGGGGTGTTTAGTGTTTACATTTCAAGATTGTGATCTGAAAGAAGGTGTTTTCCCCCAAGTTTTAAAAAGTCTTCGGAATGTAAGGATTGTAAACACTAATGATTTGAAATTTGAACTTGTTTTCTCAAAGATTTCAAACAATAAGCAATTCAGTAGACTGCTTGGGAATGGAATGTTTATCACTAATTGTGTTGGGAGAATGTCTGTGTTTCTGGGCACTCCGTGCGACAGTTTAGCTTCAACCCACCTTTTAAGTTACAAACATAGGGAGAAGAAAATGGTCAGGTTTTTAAAGAGGGAAGCTGAAGTTAGAATTCAGGCTCATAGTTCAATGTTATTTGCTTTAAATCCAGCAGGGCTGATCAAGCAACCTACTGATGTGGGAATGCACACCAAGTTCATTTATTTTGTATCATTTCACACAAACAGGTTGCACTTATCAAACTAAGTGAGTCTGTTTATGACTGTTGCTCTAAAGGTTCTATGCTGTGAAATGTGGCAGATTATAACTTCCTATCTGGCCCTGCCTTACCAAATATTCCTTCTGGCTATCAAATAGCAGAAGCACACATGGGACCGGTGTAAACAAAATCACCATCCAGTTCAAATCATGAGGGGTATTTATTGTTACAATGCCTGTGTTAAATATTGATCACGACAAGCACACCCTAAGGACTTAATTTTCATTTTGGATGTGGCAATTGGGAAATGATACTAATACCGTTTTTGCCGTCACACCTCCAGCTCGAGACTGCCGGGAAGCAGGATCTTCTGGAGTTCCAGGATCTTAGAGGCTTGTAAGTGGGTGGCTGGCAGACCCGAGGCGGGAGTGCAGGTGGGCCAAGTCCAGAACAGGCAGGTTGAAAGGCCCCCTCCATTCTCAAAAAGCCTTGGCACAGTGTTTCTGAGGCAATCAGTGGCTCATCTATGTACCGATGACCCTACTGACAATTGTAAAGCCCATCCTCACCCATCATCCGCTTTGAGAACAGAACTCTCAATTCCTATTATAACAGTTGGAAGACGACTTTTATTTTGAGACAGCAGAGGCGGCTGAGGCGTTCGTGAGGGCAGAAGGCTTGGGACAGACGTGAGGAGCGGAGCTGGAAGAGAGACTGTGGACTGTTATTGGGGGGGGGGGGCTGGAAAATGCACAAATGTTATAACTTTCTTTTTACTGCCGTGTACTGTAATTTACTTCTCTTCACATTGTTACAGAGTTCAAGTTATTAGTTGATTGGCATTCTGTGTTGTGACGGTTATATCTTAGTTTAGTGAATTGCATGGGTTGGATTGTTGTTTTGGTTTTTTCTTTCTCTGGAGCTGGGTGGGAGGGGACGGTATAGTGTGGCGGGGGGAGCCACCCGCGTTAGCTAACTAAAGTTGGATACTGAATGGACGTAAGGCGAGAGGAGGGCTGCGGACATTGGAGCCTGGTTGGCAGGTTTCGATTGGCCTACGAGGCGAGCGAGGGGGTGGGGGGCGGGGGGGGGGGGGGGGGGAGGGACTGATGCTGGGAGATATTTTTTTGAGAGCAAATGTAGGTGGGATTTTTGGGAGGGGGAAGGGGTTTGATGTTAATAATGGATAGGGGTGGGTCAGGCTCATGGGGCAGGACCCAGTGATATGATGATGGTGGATAAGAAGGGTGGGGGGAGGTGAGAGACCCCCAGTTAGGATAGTCACGTGGAACGTGAGGGGGTTAGGAGGTCCGGTCAAGAGATCAAGGGTGCGTATGCATCTTAAAAGTTTGAAAGCCGACGTAGCAATGCTGCAGGAGACTCATTTGAGGGTGAAGGACCAGGTGAGAATTAAAAAGGGCTGGGTTAGTCAGGTGTTTCACTCTGGACTTGACAGAAGGGCTCGAGGGGTAGCAGTAATGGTCAGCAAAAGAGTACGCTTCCAGATAGAGAAGGTGGTGGCAGATCAGGGGGTAGATAGGTGATTGTGACAGAGGCACTGGAGGGGAGGTTAGTGGCGCTGTTAAGTGTTACGGCCCCAATTAGGACAATGTGGGTTTCGCAAAGAAGGTGTTTGGGGCCATCCCTGACTTGGATACACACAAACTGATAGTGGGGGGGGGGGGAGACTGAAACTTGGTGCAGGAGCCAAGGTTGGATAGGTCACTGCCGCGCTCGCTGGCCCCATCAGCGGGGGGGGGGGGGGGGGGGGGGGGGGGGTGGGGGGGGGTTTAAGGGGTCCGAATACTCAGCAATTGTAGTGTCTGATCATGCTCCGCATTGGGTGATATGGTGCTGGAGAAGGGGGTAGTGCAGAGACCAAGGTGGAAATTAGATGTGGGACTTTTGGGTGGCCAAGTGTTCTGTGACAAAATTGAAAAGGTAATTAAGGAATATGTAGGTTTCAACTGTATGGGTGAGGTGTCAAAGGCGGTCGTCTGGGAGGCTCTAAAGGTGGTGGTGTGGGGGGGAGGTGATCTTGTTTAAGGCCAGGGTGGACAAGGAGGAGAGGTTGAAGCGGCAGAGGGTAATAGATGAGATGTTGGAGGCAGATAGGAGTTATGCAGAGGATGGGGACCCAGCAAAGCTGGAAAAGAGGAAGAACTACAGGCGAGCTTTGACCGACTATCTACCAGGAAGGCGGTGCACCAACTGAGGCGAGTGAGGGGTGCAGTTTACGAACATAGAATTAAGGCGGGTCTGTTAGCAGGTCAGCTCCGGAGGGAAGCAGCGGCAAGAAAAATTGTACAGGTGAGGGATAGGGCAGGGAAGTTGGTGGTGGCGCCGGATCTGATTAACATGGTTTTTGAGGAATTTTATGAGAGGTTGTACAGGTCAAAGGCACCCGGGGGGATCGTGAGATGCAGGAATTTCTAGAATGGGTTGGAGTACCCGAGGTTAGGGGAGGGGACAGGGCTACATTAGAAGGAGCTATAGGGGAGCAGGAGATTAAGGATGCGATTGGGAGGTTGCAGTCGGGGAAGGTGGCAGGGCCGGATGGGTTTCCAGTGGAATATTATAAAAAATTCAAGGATAAGCTGGCACCCCTGATGGTGGGGATGTTTGAAGAGGCGATACAGAAGGGGGTGTTGCCACAAACCTTGGAGCAGACATTGATCTCCCTGTTGCTGAAGAAAGGTAAGGATCCGACAGAGTGTGGGCAGGCAGGGAGTTTGTGTCTTCCGAACTCGATGTATTACTACTGAGCAGCAAATGCGGAGAAGGTGCGGAGCTGGGTCAGAGGGGTTGATTCCCAGTGGGTCAGAATGGAGGAGAGTTTGTGCAGGGGGTCAGGATTGAAAGCATTAGCAACGGCCCAGCTCCCGATAGACCCGGGAAAGTACTCAGGGAGTCCAGTAATAATAGCTTTATTGAAAATTTGGAGGCAGTTCCGCCAACACCGGGTTGGAGGCAGGGGCAAGGGAAATGATGATTCGGGGTAACCACAGATTTGAGCCAGGGAGGTGGGATGGAAATTTTCGAAAATGGGAGGAGAAGGGGATTAAGACACTAAAGGATTTGTTTCTTTGGGGTCGATTTGTAGGATTGAATGAGCTGGAAGTGAAGTATGGGCTGGAGCAGGGGGAAATGTTTAGATATATGCAGGTTCGAGATTTTGCTAGAAAGGAGATACAGAGCTTCCCGGTGGAGCCGGCCTCCACATTGCTGGAGGAGGTGCTGATGACAGGGGGGCTGGAGAAGGGGGTAGTGTCAGCGCTCTACGGAGCTATTTTGGAGGAGGAGAGGGCACCGCTGGAAAGGATCAAAGTGGGAGGAAGAGTTGGGAGAGGATATATGGAGGGGGGGTTCTGGTGTGAGGTGCACCGGAGAGTGAATGCCTCCACCTCATGTGCGACGTTGGGGCTGATACAGCTGAAGGTGGTATACAGAGCATACCTCACGAGGGTGAGGATGAGCTGATTCTTTGAAGGAGTAGACGATGTGTGTGAACGTTGTGGGGGGGGGAGCCCCGCTAACCACGTTCATATGTTTTGGTCCTGTCCCAAGCTAGAGGATTACTGGAAGGAGGTTTTTAGGATTATTTCTAAAGTGCTGCACGTGAAACTGGACCCGGGCCCCCGGGAGGCCGTATTCAGGGTGTCGGACCAGAGGGGGTGGGAAACGGGTGCGGAGACAGATGTTGTAGCCTTCGCCTCGTTGATCGCCCGAAGACGGATCCTGGTGGGTTGGAGAGCAACCTCTCCACCCTGTGTCCTGGAGTGGCTGGGGAACCTGTTGGAATTCTTGACTCTTGAGAAGATTATGTTTGAACTGAGGGGAAGGACGGAGGGGTTCTACAATTCATGGGCATTATTCATTGTGCACTTTCAAGAACTGGATAGCATCGAACATTAGTTGGGGGGGTGGGTGGGAGGGTTGGGGGGGGGCAATGGGTGTTAATGGTGGCTATGGGGGATTCCTGATTCCTTTTTGTCAGTTGTTTATGTGAACATGTGGGCAAATGTTTTAGGTTTGGTGGGAGGATAGGATCATTGTTATTGATATGGGGATTGGCATATTTGTTACTGATTATTGTTGGTGGGTGTAAATTGGGGAGAAAATGTGAAAAAGGAGGAGAACAAAGAAATATTTTTTTAAAATAACAGTTGGAAGCCGTTAAGTAGCCCTAAAACTTCCTGAGTAAGCAAACAGACTTCAGAACTGCTTTTTCAATAGATATCGAGGCGAAATACATAAAAGTAATGGGAAAAGATTAAATATTTACACGTGGTTATCATTCTAGGCTACCCTGTCAATCATGTTCAATGTACTTTCCGTTTTTATCAATTAGATTAACTTTTTACTCATCTTATGATGCCTAAAAATTACAATGTTGATCTTTGATTTAATAGTTCACCAGCTGGTGGAAATAACAATCAGTAAACAGATTGATTAAGGAGTAGTTAAATCTTTCAACCGCTGCACTTTCACAACTTACCTGACTGACCAATGATGCCATTCATGCTACAAAAGTTAATGATGAACTGTAAAGAAGGCAGAACCATCACACCTGCCTTTTAAACTCTTCCTGCTTGCAGTCCATGGTTCATGTTTCCATGCAGCTGATCTGAAACCCCACAGCTGATCCATAAAAATTTAAATAAATCTATCTGGGGTGGGCTCTCAATGAACAACGATGTCAGCTTCATCCTTCACAGAAGCAGATGGGCCTTGGGGGCCCACCGCTTCCCCTGCCCTCGTGCAAATAGCCGGCAGCAGGAATGGAGGTGGGACTTCCAGTGATCCTACGTGGCAGCCATTTTGTTGGCCTCCCCTCCATTTGGTCCCGGTTGGAATCGTGAAAATCCAACTCTAAATGTGAGTTGCTTAAACCATTTACAGGAGTGACTAGCAATGCTGTATTCAATAGAATGGTTTTTTTTTTTAAATTTAGATTACCCAATTATTTCTTTCTATTAAGGGGCAATTTAGTGTGGCCAATCCACCTACTCTGCACATTTTTGGGTTGTGGGGGCGAAACCCACGCAGACACGGGGAGAATGTGCAAACTCCACACGGACAGTGACCCAGAGCCGGGATCGAACCTGGGACCACAGCGCCGTGAGGCAGCTGTGCTAACCACTAGGCCACCGTGCTGCCCCTTCAATAGAATGGTTAATGCTTGTGCATAAATTGGTGTTCCGATGAAAGGCCCATTTTGTACTTACAGTGCATTTGCTAGTAATGCTGAGCAGACAGTTTCTTTCGCAAATTATTTCGTTCACCGGTGCCAACTGCTACCATGGGGAGCTGTGAAAATATTAATGGCCATGGAATAAATCATTTTGTGGCATCCCGACTAATCATCCTGCTAACCACCTGCAACCTCTGAGGCTTCATTTCCTAATTTATTTTGATGAGCAATGGAGCAGTCAGAGTGCAGAGGCAGCGATAGTTAATGGATGGAAACTTTTTACTTGATGCAAAAAAAAATGAAGTTGGAAATTGGGTGGGACAAAATAGACCAAGTTCAGAGTGCTATTGTGAGGAAGATGTTCTGATACACTGTGCTTTTGATTGATTTTGTTATATACAATAGGAACTGATCCAAATGAGATTTCCACAAGCATGTGCAAAAAAAAAAGAACCCTGTAATCAGTGTGGCACTTTAGAAGAAACAAGTGGTTAGCTGTACAGCAGGATTGTACTCTGAACAGCCCTGCCAGCTATTTCAGGAAGTGTTTTTGAACATCACGTATTTTCTTTTCTCTCCAGTGCTGGAAAAGGTATGAGGTGCATGTTTTATTAAAGGAATACGCCTTTGGAATATGTCTAACTAATTATCCTTTTTTATTATAAGACTTGGGGAAAATGTTATCCACATTTATTACTTTGCAATGCAGAGATGGAATAGAACAGAGAGACGGAATCAACCTGCATATGTGTCATCTGTTTGTGCTTTAGCATCACTGTGTGGGAGCGTGATGAAAAATAATTGAACTATGTTTGATTGGAACTTGCTGCACTTGACACCCAAATTTAAGCGCGCACATGCAGATAAATCACTCTCTTTCCCTTCCCTTCCAACACGCTTATGACCATCCTGCCTAACTTCTGAAAACCCGAAGAACAAATCACTATATCCATACTAACATGAAAGCAAAAATTCCCGACTGTTGAATATAGGGCATGATTCATCCAAAAACGACTAAGGACATGATTTTCCCACCGCACTGCCCCCAGTGTCGATCCCGCTGGGTGGGGGGCATCGTGGGAGAGGCTGATCTAAATATGCCCGGCCCTTTTGAGGCCGCATTCTTCGTCTCCCGGGATTCACCGGCCGCACCGGCACGGAGTAACGTTTTGGGTGAATCACGTCCTAAGTGGCATTTTGTTAGAGATTGGCAGGATGATTCTTGCTGTGTTTTTTGAGCAATCATGACCAGTATTCCGTCACACTTAGAGCGCGATCTACAGGCCGCGCCCCACCAGAATCAGGGCTGGACGTGGCTAGTAGATCCACAGTGGGCCTCCCCCAGAATTTCCGATGGCTGTTACGCCTTGTGAGGTCTAACCCTTTTCTGGGCAGGACAAAATCTTGCATGGTTCAGTGAATTTAAGAACCCACTTAGTCATGCTTACCCGGATCGGAGACCCCAGCGGGGCGCCATTCAGTACTGTTCCCCACAAAGGTGGACCAGGCAGAACAGTACCTGGGTGGGGGGGGGGGGGGGTTATTGGAAGCCCCCTGGTGGTTGGCAGGGCAGGGCAGCCCTCTGACACTGCTGGTACCATCTGGGCACCTTAGCACTGCCAGCGTGGCACCCTGCCAGTGAAGGCCTGGTGCTGCCAGGGTGCCCAGGTGACAGTGACATCCTGCCACTCTGGTAGTGCCCCTGCCAGCCTGGCAGTGCTAAGATGCCAAGCTGGCATTGTGCCCACATTGGGAATTGAGCCTTGGGGTGCCCTGTCGGTATGTGGTGGGGTGTGTAGGACTTGAGTGTGTGGGGCGGGCATGGTGGGGGGGGGGGGGGGGGGGGGGGGGAGAATAGCGGGAGGGCGTGAAAAATGTTGGGAGGCCCTCCCGCTATTCTCCCACCTGGCGTGGCGGGTGGAGAATCGCGCCCGTTGATTTTGGGAAGTGGGGTGGGCCAGTATTCCTGAGCGCAAAACAAACTCTTTTAAGTAACTTGAAGTCAACTTGCAACAATCTGCTCAATTAGTTTTCGACACATATTTCTCTTTGAAGTTAATGGGGGAAAAGAGATTTGATAAACGCCACTGTGCTTGCAATGGTGCTTCAATGACATTGTTTCAACTTGCCACAATCACATTTCACACATCAATAATTATTGTTCTTGCAGTGTCGGCGACCTTTTGCAGGAGTTAGATACTTACCATCCTTCCTTTTGAAAAGTTGAAAGGTGGTCCAGTATTCTAACTGGAGCTCAATCTCTGACCTTCATTGAGAAGCGACAGTGACAGTGTGGCAAGGCGTTTGTGTTCAGTTGTCAGGTCAGTTTAGTGTCAGAAGATCAGCAAGGTCCTAGATGCCAGTTACGAAGAAGCATTCTGGATGAATGCATTTTTTTTTTACCCAATAAAAGCCAACTGCCACATCTGGTACTTCGAAAAGACATCATGTCGGGTTTCGATATGTGTTTCAGGAAATAAACTGTTATTTCCACTCAAGCAAATAAATAAGTGAATATTCTTCCAATGCATGAATAGAAATTGGAAATCTAAAATGATTTTCTGTCTGTTCCTATCATATTCATTGCTGCAAAAGAAATACTTCTGACTGTAAACCAAATATCTTATTGGCTATGAGCACATATTATACTATGTTTGCCACACAAATAACTCACAGTAACATTCTGCATCATCCCAAATTACTTCTGTGGTTTCCCCATCTCTGTGTGCATGTTATATAGAATGTGAGTCTCTAACTCTCTACACATGGGTAAATTCTACCACAGTGTGCACCTTTTGTAAGAATTATTAATGTGATAACATTTCTGAAATATAAAAATGAGGAGGAGCTCCTTTCGCCTCTGGCACGTAACTATTCTGTGTACAGTAGTAGCTGCTTTGGGCAATGAAATGAGGAAAATGCATCAACATTTTTAAATGCTGTGCTCTTGCACAGCACCATCCATTTATTTGTGAGCAAAGAAACAGTTCTGTTTAGCTAAGTATGAACTATTCTGGGGCAGCACAGTGGTTAGCACTGCTGCCTCACAGCACCAGGGACGCGGATTCAATTCCGGCCTCCAGTGACTGTCTCTGTGGCGTTTGCAATTTCTCTTTCTCTTCGTGGCTGCGTGGGTTTCCTCCGGGTGCTCAGAATTCCCCTCAACAGTCCAAAGATGCACAGGTTAGGTCAATTGGCCATGCTAAATTGCCTCTTCGTGTCCAGGTGAGGTGGGGTTACGGCGATAGGGTGGGGGAGTGGGCCAGGGTAGGGTGCTCCTTCGAAGGGTCAGTGCAGACTCGATGGGCCGAATGGCCTCCTTATGCACTGTCGGGATTCTATTATTCTATTACTAAATTCTTGCGGTTACTTTGCCAGAAAGGAGATACACAGCTTCCCAGTAGAGCCGGCTTCCACATTGCTGGAGGAGGTGCTGACGACAAAGGGACTGGAGAAGGGAGTTGTATCGGCGGTTTACGGGGCTATTTTGGAGATGGAGAAGGCGCCGCTAGCAGGGATAAAGGCAAAGTGGGAGGAAGAATTGGGAGCGGGTGTGGAGGAGGGGTTCTTGTGTGAGGTGCTCCAGAGAGTGAATGCCTCCACCGTGTGTGCGAGGTTGGAGCTGATACAGCTGAAGATGGTGTACAGAGCGCACCTTACAAGGGCGAGGAGGAGCCGGCTCTTTGAGGGGTTAGAAGATGTATGTGAAAGTTGCGGGTGGGCCCCGCAAATCAAGCTCATATGTTTTGGTCCTGTCCAATGCTGGAGGATTACTGGAAGGAGGTTTTTCAGGTAATCTCTAAAGTGGTGCACATGAAACTGTACCCGGGCCCTCAGGAGGCCATATTCGGGACCAGCCGGGTTGGAAACGGGCACGGAGGCAGATGTTGTAGCCTTCGCCTCGTTGATTGCCCAAAGGCGAATCCAGTTAGGGTGGAGATCAACTTCTCCACCCTGTGCCCTGGCGTGGCGGCGATACTGTTGGAATTTTTGATACTTGAAAAGGTCAAATTTGAACTGAGGGGAATGATGGAGGGGTTCTACAATTCATGGGCGTTATTCATTATGCACTTTCGAGAATTCGATCACATCAAACATTTGGGGTGTTGGGGCTGGGGGGTGGGTGTTGGGGGGTGGGGGACTGTATGTGTTAATGGTAACTATGGGTGATCCTGATTCCTTTTTGTCATTTGTTTATGTTAACATTCAGGCTAATGTCTGGGGTTTAGTGGGAGGATAGGATCATTGTTATTGATGTGGGAATTGACATTACATTCGTGACTGATTATTGTTTATATGGGAGAAAATGTGAAAAAGGAGAATAAAAAATATATATTTTTTAAATTTTAAAGAACACTTGGGGTTAAATTCTTCCTTTATTTAAATAAAGATGAGAGGATTCCTTTCGTTCCTTCACTAATGATGCAGTTACCAAGGTCCATTCTCAGAACCCACACAACCACAAGACACATATTTTCCACAATTCAATTTATTGAAGTCATAGACAAATACAGGGCGGGATTTTCTAAAAATGGGGCTATGTCCCCACGCCAGCAGGAAAACCGGCGCCAATGACTCTGGCATTAACAAACCCCGAAAGCGAGGAATTCTCACCTTTCTAGGGGGCTAGATTGCCGCCAGAGTCGTCCCCGCTGCTCCAGCCGGCGGGGAACAGCCCGCGCGACTGGCGTATTCCCACACATGCGCAGGGGTTCCCTTCTCCACGCCAGCCTCCGGGCAACATGGTGGAGCCCAGCAGGGGCCCGGCGTGGAGTAAAGTAGGCCCCCACGGAACCAGCACGCCCGCCGATCGGTAGGCCCGCGATTGCGGGCCAGGCCACCATGCACCCCCCCCACCCTCCCCGGGGTCGGATTCCCCCCCCTCCCTCCCTCCAGGACGGCCCCTGCACATCCACCTGCCAGGTCCCACTGTGTGTGAGGTGAGTAATCCACGCCGGTGGGACTCGGCCAAACTCGTCGGCCACTCGGCCCATCGGGGCCCGGACAATCGCCGGAGGGTCCACTGTCAACGGCCCCCGACCGGCGTGGCGGCGATCCCGCCTGAGAATCGCGTCAGCGGGGCGTGGGATTCTCCAACCCGCCGCCGGATCGGAGAATCCCGGCCACAAGGTCCATTTGTAAAAGTGTCCAATAAAGTAACTGGAATTTGAAAAGCACCGCTTCTGGTCCTGCTGAAGATGACCCCCCCCCCCCCCCCGCCCCCCCCCCCCCCCACCTCCGCCCCCGGGGTGGGTTCCCCAGCAGTGCGGCCAGCAAATGGCCACCGACATCAGCAGGATGCAAGATCACGCGTGGCGGACAATAGCAAGACACATTAATTACCCTGAATAAGTTATGGTGGAGTGTCTTTTTGTATGTGGACTTAAGTAGGATGCTCTTTCCAAGTGCCAGTGCAGTCTCAATGGGCCGAATGGCCTCCTTCTGCACTGTAAATTCTATGATTCTATGTCGCATTTTAATACAGCCTATTAGGCCATTTCAACGAGCTGTCGAAACATTAGGGGTGTTGGGGCTGGGGGGTGGGTGTTGGGGGGTGGGGGACTGTATGTGTTAATGGTAACTATGGGTGATCCTGATTCCTTTTTGTCATTTGTTTATGTTAACATTCAGGCTAATGTCTGGGGTTTAGTGGGAGGATAGGATCATTGTTATTGATGTGGGAATTGACATTACATTCGTGACTGATTATTGTTTATATGGGAGAAAATGTGAAAAAGGAGAATAAAAAATATATATTTTTTAAATTTTAAAGAACACTTGGGGTTAAATTCTTCCTTTATTTAAATAAAGCTGAGAGGATTCCTTTCTTTCCTTCACTAATGATGCAGTTACCAAGGTCCATTCTCAGAACCCACACAACCACAAGACACATATTTTCCACAATTCAATTTATTGAAGTCATAGACAAATACAGGGCGGGATTTTCTAAAAATGGGGCTATGTCCCCACGCCAGCAGGAAAACCGGCGCTAATGACTCTGGCATTAACAAACCCCGAAAGCGAGGAATTCTCACCTTTCTAGGGGGCTAGATTGCCGCCAGAGTCGTCCCCGCTGCTCCAGCCGGCGGGGAACAGCCCGCGCGACTGGCGTATTCCCACACATGCGCAGGGGTTCCCTTCTCCACGCCAGCCTCCGGGCAACATGGTGGAGCCCAGCAGGGGCCCGGCGTGGAGTAAAGTAGGCCCCCACGGAACCAGCACGCCCGCCGATCGGTAGGCCCGCGATTTAGGGCCAGGCCACCATGCACCCCCCCCACCCTCCCCGGGGTCGGATTCCCCCCCCTCCCTCCCTCCAGGACGGCCCCTGCACATCCACCTGCCAGGTCCCACTGTGTGTGAGGTGAGTAATCCACGCCGGTGGGACTCGGCCAAACTCGTCGGCCACTCGGCCCATCGGGGCCCGGACAATCACCGGAGGGTCCACTGTCAACGGCCCCCGACCGGCGTGGTGGCGATCCCGCCTGAGAATGGGGAGGCCGCGTCGCGTCAGCGAGGCGTGGGATTCTCCAACCCGCCGCCGGATCGGAGAATCCCGGCCACAAGGTCCATTTGTAAAAGTGTCCAATAAAGTAACTGGAATTTGAAAAGCACCCCTTCTGGTCCTGCTGAAGATGACCCCCCCCCCCCCCCCCCCCCCACCTCCGCCCCCGGGGTGGGTTCCCCAGCAGTGCGGCCAGCAAATGGCCACCGACATCAGCAGGATGCAAGATCACGCGTGGCGGACAATAGCAAGACACCTTAATTACCCTGAATAAGTTATGGTGGAGTGTCTTTTTGTATGTGGACTTAAGTAGGATGCTCTTTCCAAGTGCCAGTGCAGTCTCAATGGGCCGAATGGCCTCCTTCTGCACTGTAAATTCTATGATTCTATGTCGCATTTTAATACAGCCTATTAGGCCATTTCAACGAGCTGTCGAAAGTCAACCACATTGGTGTGGGATTAGAGTTTTGTAAAGTTAGGCACAGTCAATTTCCTTCCTTAAATACATTAGTGAGTGAACCAATTGGGTTTTTAATGATAATCCAACAGCTTCATGATACCAACTTTCTATTTCATGATTGTAGCAGATAAAAATTTAAGAATTGTCAAAAAGGCTGCTGGACAAAGCTCAAGCTGTTTTCATCCTCCATCCCAAAGCAGGAAATATAATTATAAAGGAACTACCTGGTGTCATTGCCAAATGAACATAAAGGTTCCCTTGGATCTTTGCCTGTTGTTTGTCTCCTCTTATGGCTGCAAGAAGGTGACTTTCTTTGGTTGAGAGGACGGTAGCACGGTAGCATAGTGGTTAGCACAATTGCTTCACAGCTCCAGGGTCCCAGGTTCGATTCCCGGCTTGGATCACTGTCTGTGCGGAGTCAGCATGTTCTCCCTGTGTCTGCGTGGGTTTCCTCTGGGTGCTCCGGTTTCCTCCCACAGTCCAATGATGTGCAGGTTAGGTGGATTGGTCATGCTAAATTGCCCTTAGTGTCCAAAATTGCCCTTAGCGTTGGGTGGGGTTACAGGGTTATGGGGATAAGGTGGAGGTGTGGGTTTGGATAGGGTGCTCTTTCCAAGAGCCGGTGCAGACTCGATGTGCCGAATGGCCTCCTTCTGCACTGTAAATTCTACGAAATCTATGAAAAGGGGTCATTCATTCTTGCCATTCATTTTCTAATATTAATAAGTTTATTTTCCAGAAGAGAGTGCTGAGTTAAAGTGATCTGTAATGGAACTCTCAGTAGCCTTGCACACCTCTGACTTCAGCTACTAAAGCTTTCTACTACATTGCAGGCAAATTTCAAATATATCAAATGTGATCCTTTCAGCAATGATTCATGAGTATCAGCACGCCTTTCTGCCAATCGAAAATATTCATTATTTATAGACAATTTCCAGCTTTAAAGTTTATTGTGAATTAACTTAAATCTTTTTGATAACTGGTGTTGAGGGTGAAAGTTTTACTATCTAACAAGGCAATTTTTTTGGGGGGGATTTATTTGTAATGTAATTGTATTGATCTGTAATCATTACTGATAATCCAAATGCTGGAAATGTTTGAGCACATTGTATGAGCGTAAACCGTTGAATTCAAATCAGGCACAGTGTTCAAAGGTTGACTAATGATGGAGGTAATGTAATAATACTGGCCAGGGCAATGCTTGAATGATTATTCAAAGGCAGCATATTACCTTCCTTTGCACAGTAGTTTGATATTTAGCAATGAGTCTGAAACATAGATGTGAAAAGCAACAGGAAAGCCAGGGGTAAAGGTCAGAATGCGAGGAGACCTCCAGTTTAGAATTTTTAAAATTCGTTCTCGGAAAATGGGTGTCAATAACAAGATTACCACTTATAGCACAGTGATTAGCACTGTTGCGTCACAGCGCCAGGGTCCCAGGTTCGATTCCCAACTTGAGTCACTGTCTGTACGGTGTCTGCACGTTCTCTCGGTGTCTGCGTGGGATTCCTCCGGGTGCTCCGGTTTCGAAGCCACAAGTGCCGAAAGACATGCTGTTAGGTAATTTGGACATCCTAAATTCCCCCTCCGTGTACCCGGTGCAGACTCGATGGGCCGAATGGCCTCCTTCTGCACTGTAACTTCTATGAAATCTATGAAAAGGGGTAATTCATTCTTGCCTACCATAAATCCCCCCCAAAAAATTGCCTTGTTAGATAATAAATCTTTCACCCTCAACACCAGTTATCAAAAAGATTTAAGTTAATTCACAATAAAGTTTAAAGCTGGAAATTGTCTATAAATAATGAATATTTTCGATTGGCAGAAAGGCGTGCTGATACTCATGAATCATTGCTGAAAGGATCACATTTGATATATTTGAAAGTTGCCTGCAATGTAGTAGAAAGCTTTAGTAGCTGAAGTAGGTGCCGGAGTGTGGCGACTAGGGGCTTTTCACAGTAACCTCATTGCAGTGTTAATGTAAGCCTACTTGTGACAATAAAGATTATTATTAAGATTATTATTATTGCCCCATCCCTAGTTGCCTTGGGCAGCGCGGTGGCACAGTGGTTAGCACTGCTTCCTCACAGCGCCAGGGACCCGCATTCCGATTCTGACCTTGTGTGACTGTCTGTGTGGAATTTCCGCATTTTCCCCGTGTCAGTGTGGGTTTCCTCCGGGTGCTCCGGTATCCTCCCACAGTCCAAAGATGTGCCAGTTAGATGGATTGGCCATGCTAAATTGCACCTTAGTGTCCAAAGATGTGGGGCGGAATTCTCCGCTCCCGGGAAAAATCGGGAGGGCCGTCGTGAACTCAGCCGAGTTTCACGACGGCCTCGGAGGCCGCTCCTTGCCCCCTATTCTCCCCTCCCGGCGGGGCTAGGAGCGGCGCTCCGTAACTCTCGGCCGCGGGGGCGACACGCCAAGAATGACGCGGCTGGCGCGCCTAATGACGTCAGCCGCACATGCGCAGGTGACGTCATGACAGTGACGGCATGAACCTGCGCATGCACGGTGGCCGTCTTTCCCCTCAGCCACCCCGCAAGACGTGGCGGCTTGATCTTGCGGGGTGGCGGAGGGGAAATAGTGCGTCCGATTTGGATGCCGGCCCGACGATCGGTGGGCACCGATCACGGGCCTATCCCCTCCCGAGCACAGTCATGGTGCTCTTTCCCCTGTACTCGCCCCACAAACCCCAAACGCCAGGGGGGCGTGAAATTTGTCGGGGGGCCCTCCTGCGATTCTTCCACCCAGCGTGGGGAGCGGAAAATCGGGGCCGTGCAGTTTAGGTGGAGTTATGGGTTATTTGGACAGGGTGGGGGAGTCAGCCTCGGTAGGTTGCTCTTTCAGAGGGTCAATGCAGATCCAATGGACCGAAATGCCTCCTTCTGCACCGTAGGGATTCTACGCAGAAGGTAATGGTGTTGAGTTACCTTTTTAAAACACTACAATCCATATGGTAAATGCATTCACACAGTACTGTTTGGTTGGGCGATCCAGAATTACCTAACTTAGCCAACTCCTTTTAATTTGTCCAGGTTAAGCCACTTTTCATTCCTCTTCATTTTTAATTGTTACTTCCATATTTTGTGTGCCTTATTTAAAGGTACTCGACAGGCAGGAATTTTGTCTATACTTGAGTCATGGAGCCCATTTTCCAGCACAAATGTTTCTGGGGAACGATGACTTTAGTGAATGCCGTCATAATTTACTCCGACTGTTGCCAAAAAGTTGATAATCCAAGATCCGTCCTCCATCCGAGATGATCACATATTTCCTGTAGTTTTACTGATTTGTCTCTGTGACCACAGGCTGAAAAATGATGGTGCAGATGGGCGTTTGGTCAGCTAGCAACAGTGCAATTTATGGTTCCCAGCTTGGGAGAACCATTCTTCATAAATATATTTCAAACCCTTGGTTAAGAGACAGAAAGGTTGCAAAAAGCACGAGTTTCAATGGTATGTCTTCAGACAGCCCTGTTTATAAAAGCTTCTCGCTGCTGGTTTCCATTTAAATTCAGGTTCCTTCCTTTTTTTTTTGGTTGTTTTTTTTCCCTCACCTTTGAAGTGCTCAGATAGTTCTATCAACAATGTCACTCAGCATATTCCAGCAAATTTACAGTTTCATCAGCAGCTACAGGATCAAACTATTAATAGTTTGTCTCGTGACATTTATATTTAAAAAGCTGTCAGTTGGTGTAAATGGGAATTGAGTGATGGGCTTTTTGTGTCTGAATTCAGTCTTTCAGTTCAGCGAAAAACATTGAAGGGCTTTGTTTTGCAATGCTGAAGAAGAAAACTGTCAGGAAGTGGTGCTATTTTAACTGAACCCACGAACAATTCATATATAACAGTTGGGATATTTTTCTCAAGTTTTTGTTATACGTCTGCAGTAGCATTCTCTTTCATCATGGAGAATAGATATAGTCAGACTTTCAGACTCTAATTTACGGTATTTCTGACATATGGCGACTGACTTGGATGTGAACATGTGGACACCCGCTTTTAAAGCGGTGAACCATGCTGTGGCCTAATGTCAGGCTGCATCTGATTCAAGCACAACTGCTTAAGCATTACTGCATAAGATAAGTGAAATGAGCTTGAAGGCTAGCGCATAGGCTGAAGGTGTGAAAATGACATCAGTCCCTCTGTTTCACTGCTTCATAACCAAAAGCAACCCCTCTGATCTCAGCTAACTCTTCAATGGAGCCAAACGCATGGTGCAAAATCTTCCCAAGTTACACGTACACGTTGTATGTTGTCAAGAGGCCACTGCTGTGGGCAAACACCTCCAGTTTTAATTGGAAAAAAAGTACAAATCCATTTGAAAACATTAAAATCCGCAGTTGCCATTCTTGTTTAATAGTTGCTGGATTAGTCTTTAAGAGGTTACAATTAATGATTGAGAATCTGGGAGCCTTCAATAAACAGTGGGCCTAATTCTAAAATGCTGTTTGCCCTTGATAACCAGTATTTCCTCATAGTTTACCTGTGGTAGCTGCAGGGAGGGGAGGAGGGATAATAAGCTAAATCCTGGCTCTCCAGTTGTGTTGTACCTTTTTATTACTGGGAAAAAAATTAATTAAACATTGGAACAAAATCAGCCTGAAGGGTAGCACTTATGTTCATTGGGGATTATCATGCTTTCTGGTACATCTGCATGGAAACATGATTCACAGGCTCCATCTCACTGCGGGTGAAACGTCATGAGCTGCATGTCCACATTTTGTCTCAGATGCACTCCCTACAAGGCGTGACGCCTCAGAAGAACAACTAATTGTGGATTCCTCCTCAATATTTAATTCATTTAAAGTAGTAATGAAGATGAGCGAATTATAGAAATTCTCTTTTCAGAACAAGGAACTCAACAGTTAAGGTGAACTTTTCAAAGCAGGACACGTTGTGGAAACAACCAATGGATCAGATCTAATCTCTGCAGTCCAGCCTCATCCAGATGTGAACGGTGGTGGACAATTGAGAAACTCAGTGGAGGAGGAGGCTCCACAGGTATCCCATCCTCAAGGTTGGAGGAGCCCAGCAAATCTGTGCAAAAGTTAAGGCTGAGGCATTCGCAACAATCTTCAGCTAGAAGTGCCGACTGGATGATCCATCTCAGATGGATCTATGATCCATCCAGCATCATAGATGCCAGTCTTCAGCCAATTCAGTTCAACCCATGTGATATCAAAATATGGCTGAAGGCACTGGATACTGTAAAAGCTATGAACAATACAGCACAGGAACAGGGCCTTTGGCCTTCCAAGCCTGTACCGGTCATTATACCAACCTTGGCCAAAACCCTCAGCATTGCTTTGTGCTGTATCCCTCTATACCCATCCTGTCTATTTATGTGTCCAGATGCCTGTTGAACACCATTAATGTATCTGGTTCAATAACCTTCACTGGCAATGTGTTCCAGGCACTCACCAGCCTCTGTGTACAAAACGTGCCTCACACGTGTGCAATATTCCAAGTGCGGCCTTACCAAGGTTCTATACAATGGTAGCATGACTTGCCAGTTTTTATACTCCTGAAGACTTGTGCTCCAGA
Source organism: Scyliorhinus canicula (assembly GCF_902713615.1). Taxonomy (NCBI): domain Eukaryota; kingdom Metazoa; phylum Chordata; class Chondrichthyes; order Carcharhiniformes; family Scyliorhinidae; genus Scyliorhinus; species Scyliorhinus canicula. Next base: position 121,233,367 of record NC_052160.1, read on the forward strand.
ACTTGCTGTGTTCCTAGCCAAGCTGATCCAGTACAACACTTACATCTGCTCGGCAATGTGGAAAATTCCCCGGTTATGTTTGTACACAAGAAACAGGACAAATGGCTTCCCCATCAATCTACTCTCAATCATCAGCAAAGTGATGCAAGGAGTCATCAACAGTGCTACTATGCTGCACTTCCTCAGCAATAACCTGCTCATGGACGCTCAGTTTTGATTCCGCGAGGTCACTAAGTTCCTGACCTCATTACAACCTTAGTTCAAACATGGACAAAAGAACTGGATGCCAGAGGTCAGATGTTAAGCCTTAATGTTAAGGCAGCATTTGACCGAGTATTTCATCAAGACCCCGAGCAAAATTAGAGTCAATAGGAATCAGGGGGAAAACTCACAACTGATTGAAGCCATACTTGGTACAAAGGAAGATGGTTGAGTTGGTTGGAGGTCAGCCATCTCAATTCCAGGACATCAGGATAGTGTCCAAGGACCAACCATCTTCAGCTGCTTCATAAATTACCTTCCTTCCATCATAACTTCAGATGTGGGGATGTTTGCTGATCACTGCACAGTGTTTAGCACCATTTGTGGCTCCTCAGATGCTGAAGCAGTTCATGTCCAAATACAGCAAGGCCGACAAGTGGCAAGTAACATTCATGCCACACAAGTGCCAGGCAATGGCCATCTCCAATAAGAGAGAATATAACCATCATCCCTTGATATTCAAAGGCATTACTATCGCTGAATCCCCCACCATCCACAACTAGGTGGTTACATTTGACCAGAAACTGAACTGCACTAGCATATAAGTACAGTGGTTACCAGAAAAGGTCAAAAGCTAGGAATCCGAATGGTGAGTAACTCACCTCCTGAACCCCCAAAGTCTGTCCACCATCTACAATGCACAAGTCAGGAGTGTAATAGAACACTCCCCACTTGCCTGGATAAGTGTAGCTCCAACAACACTCAAGAAGCTCGACACAATCTGGGACAAAGCTGTTGTGTTCTGTAATATAACCATTATAATGATGTACACAGAACATCTAGATATTTAACTAGAAAGATGATTTATTAACAAACATGTGGAAAGATATCGAAAAGATTACAATACAGACAATGGCTACTAAGTGAATTTAGTGAATTCTCCTGGGACTACTCTCAGTGCAATTATCCTGTCGTACCTCTTACTACCAACTGCCGGGTGTCTCAAGTCACGTGATGGATGTCTGATGCCACCAGCTGTTTGGAGATCGCATTGCTAACTATATACAGAACTGCCCACAGGCGTATGACTACATTCCCCTTCCTTTGGAAACGTTAACATTTATATTCAAATATAACTGTGTCTCACAAAAACATGATCTGTATTATAATTTTACATATGTTTTCAATACATATGAAAATCGCTTATTGTCACAAGTAGGCTTCAAATGAAGTTACTGTGAAAAGCCCCTAGTCGCCACATTCCGGCGCCTGTTCGGGGAGGCTGGTGCGGGAATATATGTGTATATATAGAGATGCAACTGTACTTCAAACAACATGATATGTCCGATGAACGTGTCCCTGGTGCACAACGTATTGTGCATTCATGCCAACATTGCCCCGTTGCAGAAAAACCTCCTGTGAGACGTGTCACTCCTCGTTTACAACCTGAAACACAGGTATTTACACCATTTTTTGTATCTTTTTATATTTTTATTCTCCTTTTTCACATTTTCTCCCAAATTTACATCCACGATTTGGAACTTAAGTTCAGAAAGAACAATAAAATGTTAAACTCCCCTGAAGATTAAGGCTAGAGCAAGGAGATTAGCTATCAATGTACAGAAATCACTGGGGGTCAGTCAGCTAATTTGGCAGGACAGCTGGTTTGTGATGTGGAGCGGTACGAACAGCATGGATACAATTCCCATACCGGTCGAGGTTATTCATGAAGGCCCTGCCTTCTGAACCTTGTGGTGACCTGAGCTGACCCTCGGGTTAAATCTCCACCAGTGAACTCTCAAAAGGGGAGAGCAACCTGTGACCCCCCCCCCCCCCCCCCCCCCCCCCGGGACTGTGGCGCCATTTATACAAAACACCAAAAAATAATGCTTGTGTACAAAAGTAAACAAAATGCCAGTGGAATACTGGTCCCAATCTCAAAAGGCTGGGAATTCAAAACTCAGCAAGTTATGTCCCTGCTGTAGAGATCATCGCTCAGACGCCATCTGGAATATTGTGTTCAGTTTTGGATCCCAGACCTCAGGAAAGATTCATTGGCTTTGGAGGAGGGTAGAATGCAAATTCGCTTGTATCAAACCAGGCATTAAGTGGCAAAAACATGAGGACAGATTGCATTTACTCGGCTGGAATCCATTGACTTTACAAGATTACGGACTGATCTAATTAAGATATTTAAATGATAAAGGGATTTGATAGAGAAACTAAATCCTCTGGTCGGGAACCAAGAGCAAAGAGACAGAATCCTATGACTGAAGCCATGTTATTTTGGAATGAAATCAGGAAGCATTTTACCCAAACAATTTTGTGGAAATCTGAAACTCTGTCTGCCAAAAAGGCAGTGGATGCCTGGTATATTAAAATTTTCAGCATTAAAATTGAGAGCATTTTTGTTAACCAAAGGCAATGAGGTATTACGGTGCACATGCTGGCATGTGGAGTTTGTTGCAGAAAGCCCTCCTGTGAGAGGTTCCACCCCTTGTTTACACCCTTAAACACAAGTATTTTCACTATTCTGAGACAGTCACAACTGGTTATGTAGCCGGAATGAGTGATACTCGCTTATCAAAGCAAATCTTCTATGGAGGGCTTAAGTCTCGGGTGTGGTCTCAAAGGACGCATTGCAAGGATACTCTGGAGGCTTCACATCGGACTCGAATCAGTGCCCGCATTGCGCCCGACATGGATCTGGGCACGCTGGGTGAATAGAGGGAGAGGGCAAAATCAAGATTTGTGTCATGTGAGAACCATTTTGCGATTCACCCCGCCTTAACTCGATGGCGAGTTCCATATCTCAACCAGAAATGGCAAGAATATCGTTAACCTTAACTTGCATTCATTTCAATCTCATTAACGAGACTGATATTGATTTCAAAGTTTCCCGGGAATTACCCGACTCCCCAGCCAGAACTCTCAGGGGCATCATTTAGTACTCCTTTCAAAAAACGTGAAGTAGTCGCAATGCCTGCTGAGGAGAAGTGAAGAGGTGATAGCCATTTCCATTTTCTGGCATGAAACTCAAGGAAACCAGAGCTGCTGCCTCAGTACTCGGGAGTGGAGGGCCCTTCAGGGAGGTTAGGCTTGGTCAGGGGGCTGAAGTGCTCCAAGTTAGGGGTCGCCCCTGTTCCGGGGATGGCCGCGGGTGAGGGGCTGTGCACCTGTGAGGCCTTCAAGCCATCGTTAAATATTGCGGATTCATATAACAGGGTCAACCACAGCTACAGCCTATCTGTCCTACCAAACTCTCCCAGGTCAGAGCTCTGCTGCACCATTTCTCCTGAAAGCCAATTTCACCCCCTTTGACTGTGAGCAGCGTCTAGCTTCACAGCTAAAGGCTATTCAAAGGAGGGATTGCCATTGTTAGTTGCGAGAGCTCTTCACCCGCCTGAACTCTCAAGTGCCTGCTCGAATGCATAGGTACCATGTCTCAGAGGATGATTAGTTCACTGCATGTCCAGCAACCTTTGCCAGAACAGTTTGCCTGTACCCTGAGAGCATTGGCGCCACAGAGTTAGCTCCCAACAATCCAACATAAAGAGCAAGGCTTCACCACCGAGAATCCTCGAGTGGCCAAATGGTAAGTGTCTGACTGAGTAGAGGACAGCTGAGCACAGCCTCCCTAATGTTCCTGGCATAGGTCTGGGGTCTAGGAGCCCCTGATGTGGCTGGGGCTGAGTATGCAGAGCAAGGTTTGCCAGCATATCTGACTCACTGGATGGCACTCTGAGAGAAGGTGGGACAGTCATGTCAAGGGTGGGAGCTTTGAGGTTCCTGGGATGGAAGCTTTAACTGATAGTTGGTCTCCCTCCTTTTCCAATTCCTTCCAGGTAAAACAATGTTTTCTGGTGTAGATCTGCGGAAGGTGCCATCGCTGTGCTTCTTGCAGCTGAGGAAGGCAGATGCCAAAGACAGCAGCAATAGAGGCTGGAGTGTGGCACCTCTTGTGCGGAGGGCCACTGCACACCCTGATGGGCTGCCCATCAGGCTGAGGAGGGACCCAGAGGGGAGGCGAGCAGCGGACCAAGGTGTGCAGGTATCGTTGGTCATTCCACGAGCAAACAGACAGTATAGGCCGCAGGAGATTCCATCTCAGAAGAGACACAGGACAGCAAATGTGCCACGTCCTCGTAGACATGGGACCCTATGGAGGAGGACACACACTCCCAGTGGCCGTGAAAGTCACTGCAGCCCTAAACCTCTATGCCACTGGGTTATTCCGGGGCTTTAGCAGGGGTTTGTGTGGCATCTTGCGCACATCCGCCCACAGGTTTATCCAGGAGGTGGCGGATGCTCTGTATGCTCGAACATCAGACTGTATCACTATCGTGCTGGACCAGACCCAGCAAGAATACCGGGCTGCAGGATTTGCCACCATTGCCGGGATGTCCCAGATCTGGGGGCGATCGATGGCACGCATGTTGTCCTGCTGACACCGGGGCATCAGGGAGTGCCCTATATTAACAGGAAGGGTTCCATTCTTTTGTGAGGGCCACGAAGAATCCAGCACGAGTTTTCAGGATACAAATAAGTAACACTTATTTCCAATAATATATATATATATACACAACAGCAGCAGCAACTTCCCTTGCTGCTCACTCCTCTCTCTCTGCTGGTTCCAAATTGGCCAGCTCTATTTATGCAGGGAATCTGCTGATGATTTCTCCACCCCCCTCATTGGTGAATCTCATACTCCCATAGGATTGTGGGATTGTCATTAGTCCCCAGCCAATGGGAAGCAGGCAGATTATAACATCCCTCCCCCACAAAGTCCAAGGAATCCACCGAAGACCCTGGCAAAGGAGGGCGTCGGACTCGTTTTGCCGCAGGCCGGACACTATTTGCACGAGGCGCTATATCGGGCGGCGTGTAACAAGATGGAGACCGGCGCTTCCTTGATGAACAGCGTAACGATTGTACATCCATGGCCCGTGGGCCCGAGGATTCCCCTCTGAGGTGTCTTGTGTCTCCATCTCAGAGTCAGAGTCTGCTGCCTCCGTCATCTCGGTGTCTTTATCTCCATGCATTTCTGTCACGACCTGCGCAGGCTTTAAGTGAGACACCAGAGGAAGATTGTGAGGAATACTTTCCATTGTGTCTGGTCTCTGTGGCTGTAGAAATGAGCTCCTGTGGCGGGGAATCTTTGGAAGGGATAGTCTTCTGGACCGAACATGGTCTACATGTTTGCGCTGGCGGCGACCCTGGGCTTACACCTGGTAAGAGATAGGGCCCGTTTGGCGAAAGATTACACCAGGGACCCACTGGGCACCACCAGCAAAATTCCGAACGAACACTGGGTCACCGGGCGTAAACTGTTGAATCGGCCGATGCCAAGAAAAATCATGTCCCTGCCGAACATGGAACCTTGAAAAGGGCCGGCGAAATCCGCATGCAAGCGCGCCCAAGGCCGCCCTGGACATTCCCAGTGATGTAGGGGCGCGGCCGGAGAGGCTTCTGATGCTCCTGGCAAATGGAGCAGTTTTGGGCCACCTTCACAATGTCGGTGTCGAGGCCTGGCCACCAGACATAACTCCGAGCCAACATTTTCATTTTGGTCACATCTGGATGCCCATTGTGCAAGTCTCTCAGTATCAGCTCCTGTCCTTTTTCCGGGACAATCACACGCATCCCCCACAAAAGGATACCATCTTCCACGCTGAATTCGGACAGCTTGGAGGAAAATGCCCGCAACTCGCCTGGGAGCTGTCTATGCTGCCCACCATACAGGACTATGTGCCGAACCTTTCACAGGACAGGCTCCGTCTGGGTCCACTCATGGATCTGTGATGCCATGACAGGCAAGGTGTCCATAAAATATAGGGTTGCAACCACCTCACCGGTCATGGGGGGTGACATGGGGCCGGTCGATAAAGGCAATTGGCTCAGTGCGTCGGCATTCCCTATCTGGGTTCCTGGTTTGTGCCCCAGAGAATACTCGTATGCAATGAGCAACAAAGCCCAGCGCTAGATCCGTGCGGAAGCAATGGGCGGTATTGGCTTATCCTCTCTGAAAAGTCCCAGCAGAGGCTTATGATCAGTCACGATAGTGAAGTGGCGGCCATATACGTACTGGTGGAAACGTTTCACCGCAAAGACCACTGCCAGGCCCTCCTTCTCGATCTGCGCGTACTTTTTTTCCCGCTGCAGTCAATGTGCGGGAGGCGAAAACTATCGGCAACTCGGCCCCGTTCTCAATCTTGTGGGACAGGACAGCCCCAATACCATACGGGGATGCATCATATGTGACGAGCAAAGGCTTTCCAGGATCATTGTGGGTTAGTAACCCAGACGACGACAATTGTTGTTTTACCCGCCGGAAAGCGGTTTCTTGCGGCTGACCCCCAAACCCAGGTGTGATTCTTCTTTAGCAGAAGGTGCAACGGGGCCAGCGTAGTTGCCAGATTGGGGAGGAACTTCCCGTAATAGTTTATGAGGCCGAGAAATGAACGAAGATGCGAAGTGTCAGTCGGGGCGGGGGCCTGTTGAATCGGGTGCACCTTCTCTGCTACGGGGTGCAAAGCTTCGCGGTTCATCCGATAACCCAGGTAGACTACTTCCTTCGCCTGAAAGACGCACTTTGTGCAACGTAAATGGACTCCAGCCTCCGAAAAGCCTCTGAGGACAGCCTCCAAATTTTCCAAATGTTCCTGCTCCGACGTCCCTGTGATCAAAACGTCATCCAAGTAGACAGAGACACACGGTAAACCTCTGAAAATGCCCTCCATAACGCATTGAAAAATAGCGCAGGCAGAGGATAATCCAAAGGGCAAACGTGTATATTCATACAGGCCCCGGTGTGTATTAACCGTTACATATTAGGGGCCTCACGGTAGCATGGTGGTTAGCATCAATGCTTCACAGCTCCAGGGTCCCAGGTTCGATTCTCGGCTGGGTCACTATCTGTGTGGAGTCTGCACGTCCTCCCCGTGTGTGCGTGGGTTTCCTCCGGGTGCTTCGGTTTCCTCCCACAGTCCAAAGATGTGCGGGTTAGGTGGATTGGCCATGCTAAATTGCCCGTAGTGTAAGGTTAATGGGGGGATTGTTGGGTTATGGGTATACGGGTTACGTGGGTTTAAGTAGGGTGATCATTGTTCGGCACAACATCGAGGGCCGAAGGGCCTGTTCTGTGCTGTACTGTTCTATGTTCTATGTTCTATATGGCCGGGAGGCAGGGTCCAGCTCCAAATGCAGGTAGGCGTGACTTATATCTAATTTTGTGAACGAGAGCTTCGCGTAGAGATCCTCTATGCGAGGCATTGGGTATCGGTCGAGTTGGGAAGCCGTATTCACTGTAAGTTTATAGTCGCCGCACAAGCGACCTGTGGCATCTGGCTTCATTACAGGTACAATTGGTGCTGCCCAAAATGGACGGGCCTGATGATACTCAAAGTCTCCAAACAAGTGAGCTCCCCTTCTACCTTCTCGAGCAAGGCGTAAGGCACCGGGCGCACCCGGATATAGCGCGGCGTGGCTCCTGGTTCGACTTGAATACGGGCTGCAGCCCCTTTTATTTTCCCCAAACCGGGCTGGAATACATCTGGGTATCGTCCCAGCCCCTCAGTCAACCCTCCAGAAACTGTTTGGAGGATGTGCTGCCACTGCAACCGCAAATGGCACAACCAGTCCCGGCCCAACACGGACATGGCTCCTCATCCATTGGTTCTGGAGAAGGCTCCCTTCGGGGAGGAATGTCCGACGGCCACTGCCGTCGATCTGGACGTCGCCTCGCCCAAGGTACCGCAGGGGTGCGGGGAGATGCTTTCGGACAGAAGGGGTTGCGCCCCAAGGCATGCACCTCCATTCCCTGTAGCTCCTGCACTCCTCGTTCTGTGCTCTCTCGGGTCAATACTATTTGAATGGCCTGTTGAAAAGTCAATGTTGGCTTAGCTAACAACTTCCTCTGGGTGGCCGCATTGTTAATACCGCAAACCAAACAGTCGCGTAACATTTCTGATAAGGTCTCACCATAGTCACAGTACTCCGCAATCCTGCGTAGTCTGGATAGAAAGTCGGCAAGGGATTCTCTTGGGGTCCTCTCAGCGGTATTAAACCGGTAACGTTGGACTATCGTGGACGGGGTTGGGTTAAAATGTTGCCCCACTAAGTTCACAAGTTCATCAAATGTTTTGGTGTCCGGCGCAGCTGGGTACATAAGGCTCCTAATCACCCCAAACATATGCGGGCTGAAGGCGGTGAGCAATATGTCCACCTGGTGCTTGTTTTTGGTGATGTTGTTTGCCTGGAAATAGTAAAGCATCTGTTGTGCGTACTGGTTCCAGCTTTCCAGCGCAGCATCAAAAACATCCAAACGTCCATACAGAGGCATGGTGTAATAGAAAACAACTTCCAACCTGTATCCAACAAAAATCCAGGGAGGTGGTTTCAGCAGTGTAGAGTTATTCACTTTCACCCTCATCGCCAGTTTTGTGAGGGCCACGAATAAATCCAGCACGAGTCTTCAGGATACAAAGAAATAACATTTATTTACAATAATATATATGTACAACAGCAGCAACTTCCCTTGCTGCTCACTCCTCTTTCTCTGCTGGTTCCAAACTGGCCAGCTCTATTTATGCAGGGAGTCTGCTAATGATTTCTCCGCCCCCCTGAGAGGCCCTCATCGTCTCCAGATTCTCTTAGGATGAGGCTGTGTCCATCAGCTCTAAACCCCCGCCCCCATTTGCTTACCCCCATTCCTCCCCTTATCACATCGCCCCCTCTCTGACCACCCAGTTTCCCCCTCCAAGGGTCTGTATAACGTTCATCCCGGGCGATGGGCCTGTGTTGGCATGGTCAGCGGGTCACTGTACAAGGCAGGAGAGTGATGATCACTCACTGTGAGGGAAGCTCTGATGCTGCTCAGTTTCTGATTAAGCCAGACCTCTGCCTTTCTGCTTGCAGCATACTCATACCCATCCTCATGATGGAGTCTGCATCGGGGGCTTTTCATCTTGAACCACTGTTCACGGGGGCGATGGAGACAAGGGTTGAAAGTGCAGGCAGGCCCATTGTGAATATTAACATGACAGAGGCTTCATATGTATGAGGTGTGACATATTTTAATGGTGAACATTTTACTGTGGCAAATGTCCACTCCCCCTTGCTACAGATGATGACCTTACCAATGCACACTCAGTGCTCCTCATTCTTCTTGATTTTCCGTGGTCTTGTGCCATGTGAGTGGCCCTTTAAGAAAGGTGTTTGTCTTATCACATGTCTTCAGTGTCATTGTGTGGGTGGAGCTGGGCTGTGGTTCTGGGAGGTTTCTTTTAGTTTTGCTTTCACATTTGGCTGCTGTGGATTCAAACAGAGAAGAGACTTTTTTTTGGCCTGCCTCTCTATCTTAAAGTCTTAAAGACAGTAAGAATGACGTGTGCTGGGCCACACCTTTGAAAAGGGGTTTCTGGTTTTACTTGGATTTTGTTTTTGAATTGGAACAGTTAAGGGGGAATTCATTAAGGGTTGTACATAGATTACTGTAGCTGTGTGAGCTCTTTTTGTTTGTCGTTGATAAAAACTCTTGCTATGTGTGTTTATACAAATGTTAACTAAATTCTTAGAATAAAACTACTTTTTTTTATTAAAGGCGCCTAAGAAGTCCGTTGAATAACCCCTGAAAGGCAAGCCCTTGTGCTCACCTTAGCCAAATTCAACATAAAGGTTGTACGTCAGGTGGACTCCATAAACACTGGCCCATAACACTAGTGCTACATCTAGGTGTGTACCCAGGATGCACATCAGAGGTGGAGGCAGTCTGCTGCTTTCTGTGTCCTGTGGTGTTTGATGCCCTTAGTGGATGTCCTCTGGAGGGCCTGGAGCCAGAGGGCCCCAGCCAACTTACCCTGATGTTGCCCTACTACCCAGTTCTGCCTGCTGCCCTTGTGATGCGCTGGTGTCAGGAGGTGGGGATTCTAAAGAAATGGAGACCGTAATTTTCTCCTTGGTGACAGGTTCTGCATTGACCTCCTGTGCTACCTCTTCCTTGTCAGTGCCCGTTGGGTTCTGGGGGACTGCATTGGATGGAGGAGCAGCTGGAGTGAGCTCCAGAGACCTCCGAGTAATCCGGCGCTACCCATTATTTGCACCATGGTGCTGATGCCCTTAGTGGTGCTTCACAGTGGCTGGTCCATGCTCTGCAGTGCCTCTGCAATGTTCACGTGTATCGTGGACATGTTCCCTCATAGACTGAGACATGCTGTCAAGGCCCTCAGCCATGGGCGTCACAGACTGAGCCATGCCTTGGACATCACCACTCAAGGCACACCATCCTAGCAGCATTGGCATTGGCCTTGGTCCCGGCACCATCACCTGCACCTGAAGCCTTTGGGACTTCTCCAATCAACTTTGCAGTTGCTGGAATGTCGCTGACACTCTCTCCTAAATCTGTGTCCTATCATCTGCACTATTTCTGGGAGAACCCTTATCTGCACACCGAGTCTCCTCCTCAAAAAATTCAACCAAATATGTAAGGCATGATCTCTCTTTGAGAAAACCATACCTACTATCCTTGATTAACCCTTGCCTCTCCAAGTGGATATTAATTCTGTCCCTCAGAATTTTTTCCAGTAGTTTCCCTACCACTGAAGTTAGACTCACTGACCTGTAATTTCCTGGTTCTCTCCCATTTCCCTTTTTGAATAACGGCACTACATTAGTTGTCCTCCACTACTCCTGTGGCCAGACAAAAATTGAAATTTTATGGTCAGAGCCGTTGCGTTGCAATCTCCTCCCTTGCCTCCCACATCAACCTGGGATATTAATCATCTGGCCTACATCATCCTTCTCCATAGTGAACACACTTATTTAAAACCTCACCGATATCCTTTGGTTCCACACATAAATTGCCACCTTGGTCCCTAACGGGCCTTACTCTTACCCCGCACAACCTCCTGCCCTTAATATACTTATAAAACACCTTTGGATTTTCCTTTATTTTACCTGTCAGTGCTTTTTATGCTTCCTCTTCACTCTCCTAATTTTTTTCTGAACTAACCCCTTGTATTTTCTAAATTCCTCTAGGGCCTCCACAGTTTTGGACCCTTGCTATCTGTCATAAGCTTCCTTTTTGTCCTTATCCAACCCTGGATATACCTTGACATCCAAGGTTCACTGGACTTATTGTTCCTCCTCTTCACTATCATGGAACATATTGGCCCTATATTCTCTGTTTCCTTTTAGAATGAATCACTGTTCTGATGTAGATTTCCCCATAAATAGCTGTTCCCAGTTAACTTTGGACAGATCCTGTATTGCTTTATTCAAATTGGCCCTTCCCAATTAAGAACCTTGAGTGGGATTCTCCAACCCCAGGCCGGGTCGGAGAATTGCTGGGGGGGGGAACGATTCTCGCAATGCCACTCCGACGCTGCTCCGCCGATTCTCCGGTGACTGGAGAATCGCCGCCATTGGCGCTTGCGCGTTTGGCGTGGCCCCGGATGGGGGCCGCTCTCTGCGGCGCCTCCGGCGATTCTCCATGCACGTTGGGCCGAGTAGCCGCCGAGATAGGCTGAGTCCCACCGGCACCGTTCATGTGTGGTCCTACCCGGCGGGACCTCGGTGTTGATCCTGCGGGGGCGCCCTGGTGGGAGGGAGAGGGGATCGGACCCCGGGGAGCCTCCACCGTGGCCTGGCCCGCGATCGGGGCCTATCAATCGGCGGGCCGGCTTCTCCTGAAAGGGGCCTATTTTACTCCACGCCAGGCCCCTGAAGCTCTCCGCCATATTGCGTCGGGCCCAGCACGGGTGAAGGCAACTAGTGCACATGCGCGAGTTCGTGCCGGTCGTAACTCGCATGCGCAAATTCGCGACGGCCGCAGCGTGCATGTGCAGACCCACGGCGCCCGTTTGACGCTGATATCAGCAGCTGGAGCTGCGTGACTCGCTCCAGTGCCGTGTTGGCCCCCTGTGAGGCACAGGATTGCTCATCCTGGGGGTCTGTTGACACTGTCGTAAAATGCGTAAAAAGGATCAGAGAATTCCGCCGCTTAATTTCTGGTCTATCTTTAGTGAAATGCACAAGTATTTTCAAAGTGTTATTCTATTTATAGAACTTTGCTTTCAGTAATCAACACAAAGACACAAAGACAAAGATTCATTAATTTTTGTCTTGACAAAGTTAGTATTAGTACATACGAACTGAAATTTCTAAAATTCCACTTGTAGAATTCAGAGATGGTGAATGGTTGAGCTACAGAGAATATTGAACAGACTTCTACACAAAGACTCTCTAAAATAAGTAGAAATTATATTTACTTTAATTGACGTGTTATCTGCAGTGCTTACGGACAAAGATATTCTTGGCTATCTTCTATTTAAGATCGCATTCATTCAATTTTTATGTACCAACCTCATCTGGCTCCCTTTTTAACAGCTCTCTAATTGTGCATTCCGCTGCTGTCACCATGCCATGCTGCGTGGCTGGTTGCCTAACGATGCTCCCTATCTCTCTCTGACACTCCCTGCCACTTTCTATCTCTATACTGTTTTGTGATTTACCTCTGGCCCTGATCACACCCACTGTGTCACCCCTCTGTTCTGGGATTGTTGTTCAATGCTATTCCCTTCTTGCTGATGGGCATTGACACCAACTCAGTTGGTGAGACAGCAGGGGAAGCACTGTGGGGAAGGGCAATAGCTGCAGGAATGAAACATTTATTTTCAATGAGCAGTATTATTGATCAAGCACCAGTGCGAGGTAATACTTACATTTTTAACCTTATTAATAGCCAGAAAACAATGACCAAACCACCACCAGCATTCCCGTGCACTCGTGTTTCATTAAAAGATGCTCTGCCCTGGTCTTTTTTGATTCTGGTTTGAATAATTCCATCCTTCTTTTTCTGTTCCTTCCTTTCTTCGAAATCTTTACACTTATTTACTTCAGTCCACACTGAAATGTAGTTTGACGAAGCAAATACAGGTTTTCTCTGCTGGACACCACAGGAATGAGCAGAGATTTGCTGTGTCCTTTGGACACTAAATAGACATTCAAACTCTTAGCAGCTTTGCGTTGACCAAGGATTTGGGTGAGAACTGCAATAATTCAGCTTTACATATGGCTAGGCCACACAATTACTGAGTTAATAATAATAATCTTTATTATTGTCACAAGTAGGCTACCATTAACACTGCAATGAAGTTACTGTAAAAATCCCCTCGTTGCCATACTTCGTCGCCTGTTCAGGTACACTGAGGGAGTTCGTTTGAATTTATTTTTGAACAGCTACGAATCATTGCAGAAATCTGAGTGTAAGTGGTTGTGGGCCAGAAGTCATTCGATTTTAAATATCCAATGTTTTCAATGATTTCAGTTGATTCCACCCAGATTGCACTGATACCTGGTTGAAAACATGGTAAAATTCCAGATCTCAATATTTTTCAACTATATTTTCAATCCATTTTCCATCAATATAACTTGTAATATTCTAATTCTGCTTTTCTGTAAAAAAACATGTCAAATCAAATCCATAGAATCCCTACAGTGAAGAAGGAGGCCATTCAGCCGATCAATTCTGCACTGACCCTCCAAAAGAGCACTACCTTGGCCCACTCCCCCGCCCTCTCCCCCCAACCCTACATTACTTTGGACACTAAGGGGTAATTTAGCATGGCCAATCCACCTAACCTGCATATCTTTGCACCACGGGAGAATACCGGAGCACCTGGAGGATTCCATGCAGTCACGGGAGAATGTGGAAACTGCACGCAGGCAGTCACGCAAGGCTAGAATCAAACCCAGGTCCCTGTGAGACAGCAGTGCTAACCACTGTGCCGCCAGGCTGCCCCAAATATTAGAAGACAATTATGCAGGAGTTAAATTTGACAACACAGGTTTGTTCCATCATGGGTGCTTGAATTTTTATTTGTGAAGCTTTAAAGCTCAAAGTCATCATAATCAGATCTCTCTGTTTACTGCCAGTGTATTTATGCATGATGCTGTCTTGCTGTGTGACAGGAACAAACTATGAAGCAAAGATCGATGCTTCAATCACACCAAATTCCTAACAGCGATTTTTAAAGACATGTCCCCTAATTACACTAATGACAAATTAGTAATCGAAACAACAGCAGCTCACTGCAAGATTAAATCGATGTCAGAGACACTTTGTCAAGGGAAAAAAACACCACTGAGTGAAGGTCAGAGTGTTTGTCAGCCTCTGAAAATTAAAAAGAACACCGTGGTGTCTTCCTTCCTGATAATACAGTCAATTGCTGTTAAAGGGAAAACACTTAGTTGTCACCTGGGGAACAAAGTGATTCTGGATACTGGAATGCCAATGTTTTTCCTCAGGAAGAAACCTACCTTGATAGAAGAGATGGCGATCAGTTCCCATTCTGAATTCTCCCTCTCTGGGTACCTGAACAGCTGCCGGATGTGGTGACGAAGGGCTTTTCACAGTAACGGCTTTGCAGTGTTAATATAAGTCTATGTGTGACAATAAAGATTATTTATTTATTTATGTAAATTAGGGATAGCGTGGGGAATAAGCTCTGTCAACAGCATAAGGAGTCCAACTTTTGTGCAGCTGGGTACATGTTTAGCATAATCATGCAAAATGCTGTGAGGAGCATGTGAACACACTGATTTTACTTGTAGCCCAGTCTAATGGTCGAGAGATAGAGAAGAAAAACTGACCTGGATTCAGATGGCATTCTTTTCTCTTCATTTGGTCTGCTCTTTCATCGTGAAAGAATAGCAGAGTGAAGGTGACATACAAGTGGGCAGAGGTGATTAATGAGTGACAAATCCAAAGATGTGCGGGTTAGGTGGATTGGCCATGCTAAATTGCCCGTAGTGTCCTTAAAAAGTAAGGTTAAGGGGGGGGCTGTTGGGTTATGAGTATAGGTTGGATACGTGGGTTTGAGTAGGGTGATCATTGCTCGGCACAACATCGAGGGCCGAAGGGCCTGTTCTGTGCTGTACTGTTCTATGTTCTATGTTCTAAATGGAAGTAAGTGAAGAGAAGATGGTCATTCAGAGAATTGTTTGAAGACACAGTTGGGTAGCTAATGGAAGGAGAAGAAGGCGGCTCCACATCCATGAGTATCTTCACCATCAGAGATGGAAGAGACTCGCATGTGCGGCAAGGCAGACACTTCCAGCCAAAAGAGCCATATTGACCATTCCTTTTGGCCTTTTCCAAGATCCCCATCACACTAGGTGCTGATACTAAGTCAATTAGGTACACTCCAAATGACATTTAATACCTTGGGCACTGTGAAAGCTGTGGGTTCTAGCAACAGCCCCAGAAGTCGCGCTGAAGATCTGTGCGCCACTAATTGGCCATCTAGCCAAACTGTCGGGTGCAAGTTGTGTTATAATGTTGCTCAAACAATGTGGGAAAATGGCCAGGCATGTCTTTTCAGGAAAAATCAGGATGGACCGAGTTATCCTATTGACCTTCTCCAATCAGCAATTTACCATTGACCAGAAGCTTGACAGGACCACAGCTGTATAAATAATGTGGCTACAAAAGAAGGTCAAAGGCTGGAAATTGTGAAGCTACTATCTCATCTCATCAGATTCTCCAAAGCCTGTCGACCACCTACAACTCAGGAGTATAATGTAATCCTCTCTATTTGCTGAGATGAATTCAGCTCCAACAACACTCAAGAATATTAGTACCATTCAGGAAAAAGGAACCTGCGTGATTGGTACCCCATCCACCACCTTCAATATTCACTCACTCAGCCACTAGCACAGAGTGCACGCTGCTATGACAATCCCAGAACCAACCTGAACAGTGGCTAGGATACTGGGCGGCATGGTGGCACATTGATTAGCACTGCTGTCTCACAGCTTCAGACTCCTGGGTTCAATTGCGGCCTCGGGTGACTGTGTGGCGTTTACACTTTCTCCCCGTGTCTGTGTGGGTTTCTTCTGGGAGCTCTGGTTTCCTCCCACAGTCCAAAGATGTGCAGGTTAGGTGGATTGGCCATCATCAATTGCCCTTGATATCCTAAAAGGTGAGGTGGGGTTACTGAGTTATAGGGATAGAATGCAGGTGCGGGCTTAAGTAGGTTGCTCTTTCCAAGGGCTGGTGCTGACTCGGGTTAAATGGCCTCCTTCTGCACTCTAAGTTCTATGATTCTATGAAACCCAATATTTTAGTTTTTTTGTAAGACTATGTGGAAAGAATGATTCACTCCAAGAGTGTTTGCATGAAAAAATAGGTCTTTGATATTTTTAAAACAAAACTTAATTATGAATACAACATTCATTTTTTTAACTTCATACCCAAAAAGAACAGCTTATGATTACCCCTTGAATACTCAATTTTCCATTGAACGACAAGAAAAGAGACATACAGCATTCAATCTATCTTAAAAATCAACGCGGCATCACTGAACTGATTTAGACTCCTGTTGGAACCCCTTCAGACTCTGGTTGAATATCTTCAAAAAGTTGGTTCACCTGGCATCTTTTAGCTTCTTCCTTATGCACAGGCAAGACTTCTCTTCTTCACATATTACTCTTTAATAACTATCTTACTGTGGGAGAATTGGGAACTCAGTGTCAGACATATCAGAATTCAACTCGGGACAAATAGTGATGGCAATTAGTGCTGGCATTGTCAGCAATGTTTCACATTCCATGAACAAATAAAAGAGATTTGATCGAAGAAGTTACCAAGTAGGATTAAGTGACGCCTATTGTCAATATCAGTTCTGTTTCCACCAGAACCATTCAACCTCAGAGCCCAGCACAGACTTGATACAGGTGTGGACACAAATTGAATGAAGGCAGGTAACAAAGAATTTAAGCATGTTTGGCATCAATAAAGCTCACCATTTCGAGGTCAGTTGTAGATTACTGATAAACGATCTGCTGGCTGGAAGCATATGTGATATTAAGGAAAATGACCGTGCGGGCTAATCGTTGCAGCTCTAGCTACTGGATATTCACAGCACAGTGTCCTGGGCCAAACATTTTCAACTGTTTCATTAATATCCTTCCTTCCATCATAAGGTTAGGAGTGAAAAATGTTTTCAAGGTACTCATCAATGTTCATTTCCATTCACAGCCTCTCTGATAATGCAGCAGTGCATACCAGTGTGGCAACTTGTTTGGGGTCAACAAGTGGCAATAATATTGCCTTGTATTTATATGGCCACTGGCATTAAGAGAAGGTCCAATGACTTTCCCGTACCTTTCAAGGACATCATCATTGCTGAATCCCCAATCCTTAACAACCTGAGGAATTAGCATGTGATGGAATGCTGTCCACTCGTATGGATAGGCAGTGCAACAACAGTTAAAAACCTTCGGGGCCGGGATTCTCCCAAATCTCGGCCAAATGTTGATGCTGGTGTCAAAACCGGTGAGAGCGGAGCCGGCGTCAATGGGTCTCCAGGCCCAGTCATTCTCCCCTTCCTTGGGGGCTAGAACTGCGCCGAAGTGCGCTACTCCAGCACCGAAAGTCAACCCGGCACGGCCAGCGCGGGTCCGCGCATGCGCGCCACGGCCGTCTTCCCGCCAGCCCGCAGGCAACATGGTGGAGCCCTACAGGGGCTCGGAGTGGAGGAACATAGGCCCCCTCCGGAATTAGCACGCCCACAGATCGGTTGCCCCGATTGCAGGCCTGGCCATTGTGGAGGCCCCCCTCAGAGTCGGCTCCTCCGCCCCCCCCACCAGAATGGATCCCGCAGCCAGAACGCCAAAGTCCTGTGGGTAGGACCATACGCAAACGATGCTGATGAGACTCGGTGGGCACTTGGCCTGTCAAGCATGCAGAATAGCCGCGGGGACCGCTTTTGACGGCCGCCGACCGGCACCTGGACGACCATGCTGGCGCGATTGGCACCGATTCTCCGGTCACCGGAGAATCGATGGCCCAGCATCGGAGCGGTATGGAGGGATTCGTGTGCCCCCCCCCCCCCCCCCTCCCCCCCCATGGCGTTTCTCCAACCCGGCGCGGGCTCGGAAAATCCTGGCCCATATCTTTCCGGATAAAAGTGTGCTTGATTAAGGGCACAATATTCACTCCCTCCATGACCGATGCACTGTGTTTATAGTATGTGTTACCATGTCCAGGATTCACAGCCTCGACTTGTCAATTTTGACAGTGGTTGCAAGCTAGAAGGTACTACCAATGAGAAAGAATGGAGATATCATGGGGAACATCATTACCTCCAACATCTCCTCCAAGACACACACCATCCTGCTGCTACTCAACCAGTTTTAGCTGCCAAAAATCCTGCCAATGGGGAAGTCTGTAACCATTGCACAGCCATGTTCTTGCTTTCCCTGTTTCACTCTGGCAAGAGACAATAAAATGCAATTAGCCTGAAAACATTAGAGAGCGGTAGTGACCTCCCTGATACCATACTGGGTGACGAACTGTAAGATGCTGCATAAACCTCCAAGCCCAACCTGCGGAGCCACACAGTTCATTGTCAGGAGCTGCGAGAGTGACCATAGCAATGAGCTCCTTTTCCTACGCTGTGGTTAGGATGCAGCAGAAACAAATTTTAGTGAAGATATCACATTGAGACACAGACTTGTCAAACATTGTTTCTTGATAAGGCTGAGCTAAAAGAATTGCTCCCTGATTAACCTGAGTGGACATGGTCTCCTGCTAAGAACCCTACTCCCCTTCCTCCTCCCTCTTCTAGCAGCTCATTCTTCTCCTCTTGGCCTCTATTCATCCTCCAAATGGTGCTGCATCCCAAGAGCACGCATGTCTTGGAGCACCTGGTTTCTACAAAAGCGAAAAAAACTCTTTAATACCTGCTACACAACCTCCAAAAGACATTTGCAGTTGGAAGAACTGTAGATCAACGATAGAATCATAGCAACAGCCAGAGTGAATCGACCAGCAACTGACCCATAAGCAGTTGCAGATTCATTTAAAGAGGTGCTGTTGTGGGATAAGGATTGACTGTTCAGCCAAGTAAGGTTGAAAGGGCTCCAAAATGGCACCTTGTGTCAAATCAATGTTTTTCCCTGACTGATGTCATGATCCAGCTGCTCTGAATAATTGCAATGCCCAATCACTACACTCAGTTTGATCCCCTCGTTGATATGGCATCCGATGCAATTTGCCCCAAAAATGGCAAGTGCCATGCAGATGCTATTGTGCAGTTCTAAGGGCAGTAGAGGCACCCAAACAACAAACGTAAACAATCCCAATGTTTCAAACGTGAAAGCTAATCAATAGCAACAAAGAACTCCAACATCTCTGTGGCAGAATCGTCTATCCCGAGGCTGTGAAGAGCTCAGCATTTTCTGCTTGTGCTGTTCATGTTATTGATGACAGGTTGGTAATAGTTGCATCATTACTAGAGAAAATATTTAACAAAGTTAATTTATATCCTTGCCCAATTAATCTATCTTGCTCACAGCAGCCAAAAGCGCATCTACGACTGATGTCAAGAAAGGATGTTACAAAATCCCAGCGTCATCTGCGATGATGGCAATATGCGCAAAGTTACGATGACAATATGCACAAGTAACATTATGCGAATTCTCTGCTGCTAATACTGCCTTGATTTTTTAAATTACTGTAAGCCCTCAATTAATGATGTGGCTGCCTTCCTGAAAATCAAGACGTTAAGTAAATCATGGGTTCCCATTGGAATCAGTTAAAGTCAGAGTCGGTGTTCCTTCAGACGTTTCTTACCCAGAATGTACATGTTGAAATGCTGCAACATACATGTGCAGTTCATGTGCATTCCGAGTTGGAATAACTTGCAAATTAAAATAAATCACTGAGTATATCAGAAGTATGGGCAGCAGGGTAGCATGGTGGGGGCAGCAGGGTAGCATGGTGGGGGCAGCAGGGTAGCATGGTGGGGGCAGCAGGGTAGCATGGTAGGGGCAGCAGGGTAGCATGGTGGTTAGCATAAATGCTTCACAGCTCCAGGGTCCCAGGTTCGATTCCCGGCTGGGTCACTGTCTGTGTGGAGTCTGCACGTCCTCCCCCTGTGTGCGTGGGTTTCCTCCGGGTGCTCCGGTTTCCTCCCACAGTCCAAAGATGTGCGGGTTAGGTGGATTGGCCATGCTAAATTGTCCGTAGTGTCCTAATAAAAGTAGAGTTAAGGGGGAGGTTGTTGGGTTACGGGTATAGGGTGGATACGTGGGTTTGAGTAGGGTGATCATGGCTCGGCACAACATTGAGGGCCGAAGGGCCTGTTCTGTGCTGTACTGTTCTATGTTCTATGTTCTAAGTACTGCATAAGTTCACACTGAACCACCCATACAAACCGTGTGGGTGAGAAACACCCAGTTACCAGTTTCCCGTCTCGAAACACCATGGCACCCCTCTGAGTGGCGGCTTCTGTCCCAGCCGAGCCTCTGGGTCAGGCCCCCTAGCCTGCTCCCAGATCTTGGGCCTCACGCTCTCCCCACAGCCTTGGCCTCTGGTGATGGTGGTGGCAATTCCAGCATCAAACCGCGATGCCCAAAGTACCCGGGGGCAAGGTCAGAGTGCAAAAGACGTAGCAGCTAAAATAGCAACGCAAATCAGAAATCCAGCCCGAAAGAATAAATAACACTAAAATGAAACAACGTTAAAGGGGCAACTTGATGTAAAGGCTCACTGCGTGTTATTTTTGTTAAATGCCCACAAGTTTTTAAATGGTGGGTGTAATTAATCACCTCTTTGCTTCTGCATCTTTAGATTAAAGTCATGCTGCATATTCTGTTCTCACTGAGTGAGTCTGTGGAACGTACAGCTGGTTCCTCTCTGACAACCACTACCCTGCAGCTGATTCAGTTGAAAGTCACTGTGACTAAATGTGTTTGTGCCTGTGTTGGATTATTTGAATTTTTTGTTACTGATAACTGGGCACACAGGGTTAATTCAGGCTTCTGGTCTTTTCTGCAAGGTGCAGACAGCTTACTTTCCCTCCAGCAGACCAGAGTTGAATCCGAACGTGTTTGGGCTTTGCTCTCTCTGAAAAGAATAATAGGTTTTTGTGCTTATGTCGGTTAAATGCAGATCCTTCACAGGGTTGTAACTGTCTTCATTGTATCTTTAATTTCCCGATGATCAAATTTGAGGACAAACGTACAATGGGCAAAGAAGGGCTGACCATCCAGCATAATCTTGAAAAATACAGTTTTTCGGTCTTGGGTTTTGTTAGAATACACCTTTTGAAGGTTTTTGAATGATACTTCTGCGAACAAATTTACAGACTTGAGCCAGGAGAGGGTCAAAACTAAGTTCATGACCCTGGTGACATTTTATAATTTTAAGTAGTGAGCATTCATTCTTCCTGGGCAGTCACTCAAGGCAGAGGCTTCCACTCTTGGGAGGTGGGTTCTGTGGTGGCTGAATATCCGATCCTGGATCCGCAGACTCTGCCACAGGGTTCGCAGGGAGTGCTTGATGAGGTGCGTGGTTTTGACGCTCTGGATTCTGTGCTCTCTTTGCGCTGTTTACGCTTGGCCTCCGGGTGCTCCACCCGACAGTGCTCGAGGTGATTAGCGCCTTCATGGATGCTTTTTCTCCAGCTTGTGCATTCCAAGGCAAACGTAAGTCAATGGGGATGTTGCATTTATTTATAATAATAATAATCACATATTGTCACAAGTAGGCTTCAATGAAGATCAATGTGGTTACTGTGAAAAGCCCCTAGTCGCCACATTCCGGCGCCTGTTCGGGAAGGCCGGTACGGAAATTGAACCCGCGCCGCTGGCATTGTTCTGTATTACAAGCCAGCTGTTTAGCCCATTGTGCTAAACCAGCCCCTAGGGAGGCTTTACAGAGTCTTTGTCGTGTGTCCTCTGCCCTCCTAGTGATCATTTGTCACTGCGGAATAGAGCACTTGTTTTGGGAGTCTTGTGTCAGGCATGGTAGCAATCTGGCTCCCCATTGCAGCTGGTCGAGCGCGACCAGTGCCTCAATACTGGGGATATTGGCCTGGGAGAGGATGCTCATGTTGGCACGCCTACCTTGCCAGTGCATTTGCAGGATTTTGTGGCGGGAGTGTTGATGGTACCTCTCCAAGGATTTGAACATTGAGGTGTGAATCATTATTAGGGATCTAGTTCTGTTCAAATCGCAAAGCATTTTATTGTTTTTACTGCAGGTATCATGAAGGATGTGGCAAAGTCTGCAAACTCATTGGTTTACACTGAACATAAGAACCTACAAACAAGGAGTTGAGATAGGGAGATAGGCCATTAGGCTCTTCAAGCCTGCTCCACCGTTTAGCTGATCTGATAGTGACCTGAAATTTGCACCCTGGGTATCCGGTGGGAGAGGGGTGTGATTACCGTTGGGTGTTTCGGCACCATCCAAATATCAATCCACCCACATTTAGAAATATATTTTGGAGATTTGCGTGAACTGTGCCCTGACTGAAGTGTGCAGGTCTGGCTCTTCAGAGACTGGGGCAGCCTGATCTACGATCAACGCTCCAGCCACCACGCCCCCCCCCCCCCCACCTTCCCGCTGACGAAGATACCCCTCCCTTCTCACCGACACCGACCCCCTCCCCTCTAATAGCGGGCATTAAGTGCCTCCCCCACAATCATCAGTGCCAGTCCCCACCCCTCACCAAATTACGGATACCAGTGCGCCTTCCCCTCACTCCCCACCTTGCCAAATTATGGGTACCAGTGCATCTTCCCCCCCCCCCCCCCCCCCCAACCAGGGTGAATGACATCAAGCTATGGGGTACCAAATGACTCCCTTTATGCCACCCTTCAGGCTCAACACCTTCAGGCACCACCCCATGACAATGCCAACTTGGCAGTGCCAGGGGGCAGTGCCGCTGCCATGTCCCCGGTCACTTGAGGCCTACAATGGCCTCTGAACCCCTCACCATCACGTGGTCATCATGTTAGGTCACCATTAGTGGAGACCAGTAGTTATTCGCACCAGCTTCACCCTGTGCTGGCGGGTGGGAGAATTGCAGGTGATGGGAGAAATCAGCTTAAAACAGATCCTTTGGGCGGGGTTCTCCGCGCCCCCGCCGGGTCGGGGGGGGGGGGGGGGGGGGGGGGGGGGGGGGGGGCGACGTGAATCCCATCCCGCCGATCCGACACTGGCTGCCGAATTCTCCAACGCCGGTTTTCGGGCGGGGACGGGGTTCACACCGCGCAGCCAGGGGCCGTTGGCAGCGGCCCCACCGGCAATTCTCCGGGAGCCGATGGGTCGAGCGGCCGCCCATTTTCGGCCAGTACCGCCAGCATGAAATGGGCATGGTCCATCACGGCGGGACCTGGCTGGTAGGCCGTCTACTGGAGTCCTCGGGGGGCGCGGGAGGATCCGGTCCCACGGTGGCCTGGCCCACGATCGGGGCCCACCGATCTGCGGGCGGGCCTGTGCTATGGGGGCACTCTTTCCCTCCGCGCCGGCATTTGTAGGGCTCCGCCATAGCTGGTGCGGAGAAGAAACCCCCTGCGCAAGCGCAAGATCATGCCGCCGGTTCTGCGAGTGCGAGATCCAGATTGTGACATCTCACATGATTCCGTTGAATCTCATGAGATGCTTCGAGTATCGCAAATCTCACGAGAGGCCTTCTCGAGATTTAGCGGCCTGGTGCGATAAGGCACTGAGTTGCACTCATTGACTGTGAAAAAAACACTTCAAAGGTTCCTGCCTCATTGAAGGGAAGATTTTCGCTATCTTCTCACAGATCTTACAGATTGGAATTATGTCCGCACCAGAAATATTCCAGTGAACAATGTCTCAAACACATAGAATGAATGGAAGGAATAAAGTATCGTATATAGTGTTACATATAGACCATATACTTTTCCATGGCTTCACGAGAGATGAACATGGCTGCAGAGTTAGAGCAGTCCTAATAGCTTTACAGGATGCTAGAGCGAACATTGAATGAAAAATTTGACTTTGTCATATTTATGATCAAGTTACTAGGTTACATAGTACAAGCCACTGAAATCATAGCTGATCCACAAAAAACAAACTAGTCAGATTTTCCACAACTCAAGAACATTACTGAACTTCCCAAATTCCTCGGGGTGGCCAATCAAGCAGATATGGCGGCACAGTGGTTAGCACTGCTTCCTCACATCACCAGGGAAGCGGGTTCAATTCCGGCCTTGGGTAACTGGCTGTGTGGAGTTTGAATGTTCTCCCCAGGTTTGCTCCGGGTGCTCCGGTTTCTTCCCACAGTCCAAAGATGTGCCGGTTAGGTGGATTAGCCATGCTAAATTGCCCCCTAGTGTCCAGTGTTGTGTAGGTTAGATTATGGGGTGACGGGGATACAGCGGGGTGGACGGGGGAGTGGACATGGGCAGAGTGCTCTTTCAGAGGGTTGGTGCAGACTAGCTTGGCCAAATGGCTTCCTTCGGCACTGCAGCGATTCTGTGGTCCTACCAAATTTAGTCGTTGTCGATTTACTTGTCTTCAATGAGAGGATAGTCAGAGAGCACATCCGCTTAATAAGCTTCAAAGACTTTGCCAAGATTACTTAGGGATAGCAAAATGTTTTGAGGGGGCCCAGCAATCTATCTAGTGGCTAGGCATTATTGGTTCATCAGAAGAAATTATTTCTAATTGTCTTCTGTGTGCAGCAAACAGCCAAGAGCAAAAAGAACCACTAAACCTTCTGGGCGAAATTCTCCCAAAACGGGAGAAATCGTAAAACTGCCGTAAAACCCGGGCGGGTTTTACGGCAGCGCGCCCCTTCCCGACGGGGGACCGATTCTGGTCCCCCGTCGGGGCTAGCAGCCCGACGTCGGAAGCTCCGACAAGTCGGGCTTAACGAAAATCGTTAAGCCCGGTTGCCGGAGTTAGCGCCGGCTGACGCGTCATATGACGTCAGCCGCGCATGCGCAGGTGGGAAGACTCCACCCGCGCATGCGCGGGTGACGTCATCGCGTTTTTGCGCAAAATCCGCGCATGCGCGGGCCGGGTTGTCCCTCAGCCGCCCCGCGTATTGATACTGCGGGGCGGCGGAAGGACAAATAGTGCGCGGGCATCGGGCCCGCTGCCCGCGATCGGTGCCCACCGATCGCGGGCCCATGGCACCCTTGGCACGGCCGTGGTACTGCCGTGCCAATCGGTGCCATGGTTATTTTTTGCGAGTTTGTCACGACGTTTTTACGAACGGCAGGACCAGGTGTGTTTGCCGTTCGTAAAAAGGTCGTAAAGGGCTGGGACTTCGGCCCTTCTAACAGCTGAGAATCGCTGCCGGCCGTAAAAAAAACGGCGGCAGTGATTCTTGTCGGGATTTCGGCGGGGGGGGGGGGGGGGGAGAATAGCGGGAGGGCGTCAAAAAAGTCGGGAAGGCCCTCCCCCTATTCTCCCACCCGTCGTGGGGGGGGGGGGGGGGGAGAATTTCGCCCTCTATCTTTCCAACAAGGCTGTGGGAAGCACCTGGGAATGGACTTATTTGATTCATGCTTTATTATCATTGTTTATTACTCACAGTGGATTCAAGTGAACAGGTTGCAGAGAACCACGGCAGAAGCAGTCATTCAATGACTGAAGAGAATTTATACAACACATGGTATTCCGGATATTGTAATGTCCAACAATGGATCTCCGTTTGCTGATGAGTTATTCCAAACTTCCACAAAGGAATGCGGATTCATTCACAGAACCAGCTCACTTTGTTATTCTCAAGTAAATGAGGAAGCTGAGAGAGGTGTACGCACCATCAGAGATTTGCTGAAGAAGAATGAAAACCTTTAATTTACCGAACCTCATCACCACAAAATGGTTTCTCGCCATCTGAGTTATTGATGGGAAGATTATTGAGAACGCAATTTTCATCTTTGACACAAAAACATATCTGCACGAATGACGAAGGGAAAGTAAAACTGCACGAAGAAGAACAGAGAAGCAAGCAGGCTGGTAACTTTAACCACGGACAGAGTGCATGTGCTGAAGTCTGGGGAGAGAGTATGACCACAGAGAGAAGGCAGACGCAATCATCAGAAGAACCCCACAGCTGAGATCATACAGGATTGGGATGGGAGCGGCATGGTGGGACAGTGGTTATCACTACTGCATCACAGCGTCAGGGACCCAGGTTCAATACCAACCTTGGTGACTTTCAGTGTCAAATTTGGAAGTTCTCCTTGTGTCTGGTTTCCTCCCACAGTCCAAAAATGTGCAGATTAGGTGGATTGACCATGCCAAAATTGACCCTTAGAGGCCAAAGATGATTGAGTAACAGATCCAGAGGAAGGAGAAGTTCCAAACTCATGCAGAACTCTCAATTTGTATATTAAGAGTAATGGTTTTAAAAGCCTTCAGCATTTTACACTGGGAGAATAGACAAGCTCTAAAGAAACCCGTTTAGACCCCGAACATGTGACAAAGCAAGCATATTGAAATTCATCAGCGTTTCATTCCTGTTGGCGATATGATGTACTGCAGACTCATGTTTTTTGCCGCTGTCTGACCATGAATCACTGGAAGTTGGTCATTTTGGTATTGTGATAATTTGGCAGAACTTTGAGCCATCTTTCATCTTCTGCAGCAAGGATATCGGGCAAAATTCTCCGCACCCGCGGAAAGTCGGCAAACGGTCGTAAAAATCGGGACCGTTTTACGACGGTCGCGAAGGCTTCATTTCCCGACCGATTCACTTCCTGGAAATGGGCTAGCAGCGCGGCCGCGTCAATTACGTGCGTGATGACGACGGAACGCGACGACGACACGAACCCGCCCACGTGACGCCGCCCGACGCCGTAAAAAGGCGCGGGCGACCACAGAATCTGTCGGGCAGGATGTCGGAGCCTCGGCGAGCTGCTCCTCGCTTTATTGATGCAGACGTCGAGGCGCTGTTCGATGCCGTGGAGCAGAGGAGGGGCATCATCCGCCCGCGGAGAGGGCATCACCAACCTGCCAGCACGGTACGCCAGGCCTGGCGTGACGTGGCTGCTGCCGTCAGTGCTGTGGGGCAGACCCCTCGCTCAGCAGAGCAGTGCCGAAAGAAGCTACACGACCTCACCAGGTCTGCCAGGGTAAGTGCCATGAGGGTGCCCCCTAGTCACAACCATCCCTCCCCCTTAACTGCCCGGGGGGGGGGGGGGGGGGAGAGGGATTGGGGCAGAATTATTTGAGGGTGGTTCACAAAGTTGTCACAGACCCAGCGCTCTGGCCCCGAGGAGAGATGCAATCATCTGATGACAACTTGCCCCCCCCAAACTGTGCCAGTATCAGAACGGACTGCTGATACCTACCGTTTTGTAATGATCTACCTATGTTCCCTCCCCCAACAGGCCAAGGCCGCTCATAACCACCGTGAGCGGCACAAGACTGGAGGGGGTTCGCCCAACATGCACCCCCCTCAGCACCTTTGAACAGAGGGCACTGGACCTTGTTGGGGGGTCTGCCACCCGCGATATCGCGCAATGCGAGGTTGGCGGAACTGCAGCAAGTGAGACAACCCTCCCTGACAAACACCCCCCCCCCCCCCATCCTCTGTCCCTTCACACACCCTGCCCACTGGGACACCTCCCCATCCTCTGTCCCTTCACACACCCTGCCCACTGGGACACCTCCCCATCCTCTGTCCCTTCACACACCCTGCCCACTGGGACCGTCCAGCGGCCTGCCGAGCAAATCGAAATAACCCGTCTCATTCTCTTCCCTAGGACGTGATGCCGAACAACCAGGGCCGTCTGGCTGCAGACGGAGACAGGAATCTGCCGCCACCTCACCTGGGGCCTCACAACAGAGGGTGCCCGATCAGCGGGCAGCCCTATCCGCCCCAACCCAATCTGCGGACCAGGACGCACAGAGGGTTCGAAGTCCTCCACCACCACCAGAAATGGCCAGGGACAACCCTCCTGTCGCTGAGCAGCCCCACACCATGGACGAGGACCTAACCATTGAGAGCGTCGGGCTTGCGGCACTGCTTTCTCCCACCACATCCATCATCCCAGAGATACACACCCCGGCGGGCCTATTTAGTGATGAGTCTCCTGGGGCACAGTCTGGTTGGCACATCACAGATGAGCAGGTACAGCAGGTGGAGGTCGGAGCAACAGAGGGCCCGGACTCGCGGAGGCCAGACCAGGCCCAGGATGCAGCTGGCTCCCAGACGTTTTCGGAGTTCCTGGAGTTTCTCAACCCACCCGCACAGCCGATGCCTCAGGAAACCCAGGGAAACAATGACGGGATGAGGGCTTCCTTCCAGACTCTGCAGACGCTGTTAGAGGAGTCGAACCGCGTCCAAGAGCAGGGAGTGGTGCCGCTCATGGCAGAGACCCAGTCCGACACCGCACGGGTGGCATCCGCGGTGGAGGCAATGGGTCAGGTTATGCAAGACGTTGGGGTTAATGTGCACGCGTCATCCTCGGCCCTGGACAGGGTTGCCCTCTCACAGGCAGCAATGTGCCAGAGCCAAACCGACATTGCTGGCGCCCTGCGGGCCATGGCCGAGTCTCAGCAGGTCATTGGCCAGTCGCAGCAGTCAGTCGCCGAGAGCATCAACCGCCTGACACATGTGCTGGATGGCGTCGTGCACACTCAGGTTGAGATCGCACAGTCCCTGGCGGGAATGTCTAACTCCCTGGACTCCGTCTCTGCAAACCTTCGGATCCTGGTCCAGGACTGGCAGCGCCAGGTGTCGGTGGTGCGACGGGGAACCTCCCCGCTCGCACCTCTGTCCCAAAGTGAGGCCCGGGGGCCACCGGGCTCCCCGAGGGAGGAGGAGGTTTCGGGGCCCGTCCCATTAACTCCATCACGGGACGTCCCGGAATTCTCGGCCTCCCCCCGTCCCATCCCTGGTGCATCGGGTGGGCAGCGGGCAGAGCAGGGTGGCACAATGTCACCCGAGACGCCCGCACAGCAGCCTGGCCCATCAAGGCCGGGTCGCCCCAGGAAACGCTTGGCCAAGGAGAAACGAGTCGAGGGGGGCGATTCGCAGCAATCCTCCTCCACTCCTGCTGTATCATCTGGGGATTCACTTAGACGTAGTGGTAGGGCCCATAAGGCAACTAAGATAGACACTGAGTAAGTTGGCACGGGTGAAGGGCACAGTTTAGTTGTAGGGGCTAGGGCACCTATAAATTATTGTTACCATTAAACGCACTGTTCCACCTTACTTGTAATACCGTGTGATTGTTCCACAGCCACAGGAATCGTGATGGTGACCGAGTGTCGCTGGGGGTGACGGGTGGTGAAACCTCGGTGCCGGGTGTGCAGTCCCTGCCCCTACCCCCCTCCCACAGCTAGCCCACGCGGGCACGTGATGGAGTGTCAGTGACGAACTCAGCGGCCACCAAGGTGGATGGTTCAGCTATTGCCATGGGTCAGACTCTCTCTAACGATTCTGAGCTCACAGCTCTTCGCAGAGCGGGCTGTCATCATTCCACATGGCACTGATCACACCCGCTGGCACAGCCATCAATGTTGTGCCATACCGTCTGTACCCAGTGATAAGCGTCATGTCGAAGTGGAGCAGTGTACACTGAGGGGGGGGGGGGGTTGTGGTGGTGGCAGTTGTGTGTTGACCCTCTGCATGACTAGCGATGCAGGTGGTGGTTTGGTGTTCATCGGGGACGTCACATGTGATGCGTGAACCGTGCTGCCACCATGGCGTCGCGTGCCCGCCGTCCTTGCCGGGTCCGTCGTGCCGCCTCCTGGACATCACCAGCACCTGGGTCGTGTCTGCGTGCTGCGCCCGCCACTCCGCCAGCGTCCTCCTCCTCCTCCTCCTCCTCCTCCTCCTCCTCCTCTGTGCTGGCACCACTGCCACTAGCTTCTCCCTCCGCCTCCTGCAACAGGTCATCTCCCCTCTGCATCGCGATGTTGTGCAGCGCACAGCAGACCACTACAATGCGAGCGACCCTGTCGGCCTGGTACTGCAGGGCCCCTCCGGAGCGGTCCAGGCACCTGAATCTCATCTTCAGGAGGCCAAGGCAGCGCTCCACCACACCCCTGGTTGCTGCATGGGCCTCGTTGTATCGTGTTTCCGCATTGCTCTGAGGCCTCCGTATAGGCGTCATCAGCCAAGACCTCAGCGGATAACCCCTGTCACCTAGCAACCAGCCCCTCAGCCGGGGGGGACGTCCCTCAAACATCGCAGGGATGAACGACTGCGCCAGTATGTAGGAGTCATGCACACTCCCTGGGAACCTTGCACAGACGTTCATGAACCTCATGTGGGGGTCGCATACCACCTGGACATTAATGGAGTATGTCCCCCTCCTGTTTGTGAACACGTCCCTGTCCACAGCAGGCGGGCGCATGGGGACGTGAACACAGTCGATTGCCCCCTGAACCCTCGGTATCCCGGCCACACTGGCAAATCCACGGACTCGTGAGTCTTGACTTGCTCGGTCCTCGGGAAAGGTGATGTAGTGATCGGCGATGGCATAGAGGGCGTCGGTCACATCCCGGATGCACCTGTGCACCGATGACTGGGAGATCCCAGAGACGTCCCCGCTCGGAGACTGGAAGGAGCCGGTAGCATAGAAGTTCAGAGCGACCGTCACCTTGATGGCTACCGGGATCGCGTGTCCTCCCCCCGTTCCACGTGGGGCGAGGTGCGACAGGAGTTCGCAGATATGTATCACCGTCTGCCTACTCAGCCGGAGTCTTCTCCTGCAGGTGATGTCCGGCATTGTTAGGAAAGAGACCCGGACACGGTACACCCTCGGCTTTGGTCGTCGCCTCTGACGCCGTGGCTGCACCCTCACTCTCTCCTCTTCCTCTTCCTCCTCCTCCTCCTCCTCCCCCCCCCCCATGCTGCTCGACGACTGGCAACTCCTCGGCCCTTCCCTCTGCTGCTGCAGCTGGCCCTGCAGCCACTGCGGGTTGTGGGTGTGGATGCTGCTGCATCTCCAAATGCAGTACAGCGGCCCCAACCACTGTGCAGAACATAGCCGTTCTGTTCCCATGCATCGTGCTAACCTACAGAAGGGTGGTGGGGGGCAGAGAAACGGGACATGTTAGACGGACGTTAGTCGACACCTCGGCAGCCGCCAGCCATGGGATACCAGTGTGTCCCGGTGGCCTGGTCGCGCTGCTGACACGCGGTCAGCCTAACCCCTGGTCACTTTCTGCATCCAACGGCCAGTAAACTATGGCCTCCTCACGGGTGCGTCAGTGGCCTGTGGCCGGAAGCCACAGGGGAACCAGCGGCCGTGTCCTCGTCACCTGCACACCATGGCATGGTGGCAGACATTTTGTTACGGGGTTGGACGGCTCACTCTCTACCTAACCCCCCCCCCTCCGTCGCCCCCCACTGCCCCCTCCGTCTCCCCCACTGCCACCTCCGTCTCCCCCACTGCCACCTCCGTCTCCCCCACTGCCCCCTCCGTCTCCCCCACTGCCCCCTCCGTCTCCCCCACTGCCCCCTCCGTCTCCCCCACTGCCCCCTCCGTCTCCCCCACTGCCCCCTCCGTCTCCCCCACTGCCCCCTCCGTCTCCCCCACTGCCCCCTCCGTCTCCCCCACTGCCCCCTCCGTCTCCCCCACTGCCACCTCCGTCTCCCCCACTGCCCCCTCCGTCTCCCCCACTGCCCCCTCCGTCTCCCCCACTGCCCCCTCCGTCTCCCCCACTGCCCCCTCCGTCTCCCCCACTGCCCCTCCGTCTCCCCCACTGCCCCCTCCGTCTCCCCCACTGCCCCCTCCGTCTCCCCCACTGCCTCCCCCGTCTCCCCCCCACTGCCCCCGTTCTGGACCCCCTCCCGTTCCCAGGGATGCCTTCCCCGTTGTGGCCAGACTCGAGCGGTGCGCTGAACGGTGCGCTGAGCGGTGCGCAGAGTGGTGCCCTGACCTCCTCCAAGCTGTCGTCAGCCAGGCCGACTGTTTGACGAATTTAAAAAGCAGGTGTGTTTCACGACGTCCAAACAGGGCGCCATGACGTCGGGACTTCGGCCCATCCGGGCCGGTGAATAGCGTGGGGGCTCTCAGTGGCGATTCTGGTCGTGTCAGGGGCGGGAAGGAGGCGTTTGTCGGGAAACGCGACTCCGACAATTTGCGGGGTTTGGAGAATAGCGGGAGGGCGTCGGAACAGTGTCGCCGTAAAAATTTCCGACGCCCGCTATTCTCCGAACCGTCGTGAGTCCGGAGAATCTCGCCCATCATTTTTCTTCAATAAAGTGGCTACACCAACTAACTGTTGCTGTGAAATCTTTACTGGACTCTGCATTTAATCCGGCTCTCTTCCAGTGGAGATATACTCATATGCATTTCTGGTGAAAATGAAGCCACTCAGATAATATTTGAGGATTCCAATGCGATACATGCTGGTGCTGAAAAAATGGGGTTATCTTATAAGCCACAGTCTATGGTAAACTGCTTATTGATTTGTAGTGTGAGTCTGTCTAATGGGCTGATTCATAGAATTATAGAATCCCTACAGTGCAGAAGGAAGCCATTCAGCCCATTGAGTCTGCACCAACTCTCTGAAAGAACACCCGACCCAGGCCCACCCCTGCTGCACATCCCTGGACACTAAGGGGCAATTTATCGTGGCCAATCCACCTAAACTGCACATCTTTGGATTCTGCGATGTCCATTGTCCCTGCTGCTATTTGCCTTGGCAGTTGAGCCACTGGCCATTGTACTCAGATCAGTGAAGAGATGGAGGGGCATTCAGAGAGGAGACAGGGAGCACAGAGTCTCACTCTATGCAGATGTCCTGCTTCTCTATGTCTCAAACCCGCTCGCCAGCATGGGAGGAATGAACCTCCTCAGTTATTTCAGAGCCTTCTCAGGTTAAGAACTCAACCTGAACAAGAGTGAAATGTTCTCCGTGTGGCTGCTGGTGGGATCAGAGCTGGGGAACCTACCGTTCCAGCTGGCCCTAACAACATTCCAATACCTGGGATCCAAATAGCCCACGATAAGGCACGGATCCACAATTGGAATCTGTCACGTCTGGTGGAGGAGGTAAAAAGGGACTTACAGAGGTGGGACTCACTCCCACTCTCCTTAGCAGGGAGAGTGCAGACAATTAAGATGACTGTACTGCCTAGGTTCTTCTTCCTGTTCAGATCCCTCTCGATCTTCATCCCCAAAGCCTTCTTCACCAAAGTAGACAAATTAATCATGCCATTTGTGTGGAGGCGCGTGGTGGTGAGGTGGGGAGGGGGGAGGATGTACCCTAGGATCTGCAAGCGTGCCTGACAGATGAGGAGGAATATGGAGCGGGACTGTCCTTTCCGAACCTCCTATTCTACCACTGGGCAGCTACTGGAGAAAGAGTACAGGGGTGGGTCGAAATCCAGGAGCGGAATGGGTAAAGATGGAGCGACATCCCTTTCAGCATTGGCCATGGCCCCACTCCCAAACCCCCCAAATATTGAAGAAGCCCATTGGTGATGGCGGCACTGGGGATGCGGAATCAACTCGGTCTTCACTTCGGTCTGGTTGCAATGGTCTCCATCTGCAAGAACCATAGCTTTACTCCGGTGATGATAAACGCCTCCTTTAAAAGGTGGAGACAGGACGAAGGAGTACGGTAGGGGACCTATATGTAGACGGCAGAGTAGCGGCCCTGGGGGAACTGATGGACAAGCTCCAGACCCGAAAGGGAATGAGCTTTGATATATGCAAATAAGGAACTTCCTCTGCAAGGAGACAGCAACATTCCCCAGCCGCTAGGACACTCCCTACTGGACAGACGTCTAACCGCGGGCCAGCTAGGGGACAGTAACTGTGCTAATATGCACGGATGACTATTGAAAGAGGTAATGTCACCATTGGACAAGACACAGGAGAAATATGGAGGAAGAGCTAATTACGCAGATAGGCGGAGGACTCTGGATTGAAGCACTGCAGAGGGCAAACTCCACCTCTGCATGCTCAGGGCTGAGGCTAACATAGCTAAGCGTGGTGTACAGAGCGCACACTTGACCAGAACATGCATGAGTGGGTTCTTCCCAGAGGTGGAGGACAAATGTGAACAGTGCCAGGGAGCCCGGCCAACCACACCCACGTGTTCTGGTCCTGTCCCAGACTTGCCGCGTACTGGACCACCTTTCCAGAGGTTATGTCCAAGGTTGTGGTGGTGAGGGTGGAGCCATACCCACTAGTGGCGGTCTTCGGGGTATTGGAACAGCCAGAACTCTTCATACAGAGAAGGGCAGAATGGGAGAGGAAAGGGATGGAAAGGTTGGACTGTGACTGAAACAGACAACAGAATAAGAAAACAGGGTGTGGGGTGCAGGGGAAGGGGGGGGGGGGGGGGGGGGGGGACATCAACCAGGATACAGGGCAAACAAGACAGAGGAGCAAAAGGAGACAAAGGGCAAGGTAGCACATGTGTACAACCACATCAGCAGCACCAAGGTGGTGACAAGCATGCTCCTGGTATGTTTTAATACCAGGAGGCAACATGTATAAATTTAAACGGCATGGTTGTGGTAATCGATCACTGGGGGCCCAAAGTTAGAGGCCCCTTTTTGGTACATGTTACCTTTGTATACATACCTGTTTATGCTCCTACTCTTTCTTCGCATACTCATCCTGTAGATATCTCTTCATTACTGTGTGATGTTCCTTGCAATGTTATAACCAAAAAAAAATACTTCTAAAAGAATCATTGGCAAACCTGCATTTTCTTGTTTGTTAAATTTACGCAAAGCACTGCAACTTGTTTTCCCCTTGAGGTATCCATAAAATGATTTTCATATCAAACTGATTTGTTTTGGTCTGGCCCATTTGGATTGTCTGCTTCCTGGAGGAAAATATATCTACAACTGCAGACTTCAACCCTGCAGGCACCCACACCATATTTTATATTCACTTTCTTCGGCTGCAGATATGCTCATCTTTACCTTTCAAAGCCTGGCCTTTAATTGTGTTAGAAATAAGACTGATATAGTTATGGTACTATATCTATTGTAATATAATTTGAACTGCAACTGTGATGTTTTCTGCAAAACATGGGCCCCTTACCAGACTCAACATGCATTCAGTGAAGCATTTCTCACCTGGAGTCATTCCATCATTCCAGTGATGAAATGTATACGATTTACTCCTACAGCACACGCAGCAACAAAACTCATTCAGGAAGAGGAACATTGATTTAACAACTGCACCAATTACAGCCGCAGCACAGTATTATATCAGAGTTGTGGTACAATCCCAGTTGATGTTATAACTGGACAGGATGATCCCAGAATGGAACCCTGGTTCAAAAGACCGTAACTTTTACTTTTTTATAAACCATGGACGAACAGAGTCATGGGACTGCTAATTCGTTTTTTAACAAGAGATTTTTAAACATGAACAAATTGGCTTATTCTCCAATACTACTTTACTCCCCCTTAGCTTAACAATTACACACAGGTTTTAGGATTTACACCGATTACAAAGTCCCTCTTAATCTACAGTGGTCTCATTCACACTAAGTCCCTTTTAAGCACACAAATTGACTGTGAGCAAATACACTCTGCACTTTGAACCACAAGTGATTGTTTGTGGATGTCTCCTCAGAATCCACCCCAGATGTGAGAGTTTCCAAACTTGACTCCCAAAAACACACTTTAAACATTTCTCAAATAAGTATGCTTTCCCTTAGCAATTTGCATTCTGAAATCCAGACCAGGGGCGGAATTCTCCGCTCCCAGGAAAAATCGGGAAGGCCGTTGTGAACTCGGCCGAGTTTCACGACGGCCTCGGAGGCCACTCCTCTCACCGTATTCACCCCCACCCGGGCGGCTAGGAGTGGCGCTCTGTTATTCTCGGCCGCCAGGCCTTGACGCTTGCATCAAGGCGGCACGCCGAGAATGACGCGATGGCGGTGCCTATGTGACGTCAGCCGCGCATGTGCAGGTTGGCCGGCTCCAGCCTGCGCATGCACGGCTGACGTCACGACGGCTGACGGGTCAAACCCGCGCATGCGCGGTGGCCGTCTTCCCCTCCGCTGCCCCACAAGACGTGGCGGCTTGATCTTGCGGGCCGGCGGAGGGGAAAGAGTGCGTCGCTTTTAGACGCCGGCCCGACGATCGGTGGGCACTGATCGCGGGCCAGTCCCCTCCCGAGAACGGCTGTGGTGCCCACTCCCCTCTCCGCCCCCCACAAGCTTCAAACGGGCCTTTGGCACCCATGTTCATGACGACAGCGACCAGGTGTGGATGCCGCTGTCGTGAAACGGTCACGAACGGCAGGCCGCTCTGCCCATCCGGGTTGGAGAATCGCCGGTTGCCGTGAAAAACGGCGAGCGGCGATTCTTCCGAGCAGAGGGTGGGAGAATCGCAGGGGGCACCAGGGGGGCATGAAATGAGTCGCCCAGCCCTCCCGCGATTCTCACACCCGGTGTGGGGAGCGGAGAATCACGCTCCAGATTTGCCAAATGACACTTTCAAACAAAGCTTCTAGTTCACCCTTTAACAATGAATCCAGTTTAGGAATTTACACCAACGCCTTTAGGATCTATTTGTCTTGACTGCAGTGCAAACTGCTCACAATTGCTTCATCCCTCAATTCCCAGATTGTATTAAGTTGGCATCAGTTATTTGTTTTACTTTTGAAGGCTTTTATTCCGCTTTAAATGTGATTACTGCAAGTGTCTCTTTAACTCAGAATCCTTGGATTACTCTTCCTTGAATTCTTCTGAACAATGCCTTGGGCTGTGTTCACTTAATTCCAGACTTCTTGGACACTTCTCCCCATTTCTCTCGTTTCCTTAACTAGCTGCATTTGTTTTCTTAACCATTTTTGCATGGTATGGCTTTTCTTCCAGCAAGGCTGAGATGTAATTCCTTCTCTGGCTGAGAAACCAACCACTTATAGCAGAGCTGTGAGAGTTGTTTTTCTCTCACTACGTACATCAAATTGCAACCAAATTAGCTAAACTAAAATTTAAAAGCTTCTCTACAAGACCCCAGTCGCTAAGCAAGACTCATTGCGTATGCCTTTTATTTAAACTTCCTACCATAGCCCTCTTTAAACACCAATAGAAACACAGTTGGAACTTAAACAACCAGCACACCTTTGTCCGGCAATATCTAACTTTACCCTCCCAGGCACAGAAACATTAAATTTAATCCACTTAAAACTAAACCGTATTGCTCATGTTTTCCGATGCATATAACCCTTTAAAACTGCCTTTGTTTTCCGAACAGTTGTAATAACAATATTTGAGCTGCTATAATTAAACAATTATTGTATCTGCTAAACTGGAGTGGCTTCAGAAGGCAAACACTATAATCTTCCTTACATACTCAAAATATGTAATTTTGATAGCAACAGGCTACCCAACAAAGAATCTGGCCTTCCCTCCAGTGTCTGCGCCATCTCAATCTCGCAAAGGAATTTCATAATATCTAGCTAGCCATCCTGAAAGGATAAAAATATATTTTTCATGACCTTCAAAATAATGAATAATTAGTGAATAAGTAAGTCATGGCTTTTCATTTAATAAGGTCCTGGTGCATTTCTCCATTTGTTCCAAAACATGTGGGTAATTTTAAACATAAATTTGACCCCTAATCGTCTCCAAATTTCACCTTTATCATGGGATGGGTGAGCACCAAATTGTTCTCAAGAAGTGAGGTGGCCAACAAAATCTTGTAAGGAAGCTCCATGCCACCATTTAAAAAAGATTTCTCTATTTTAGTGCAAGAATTTTTGTTTTCCCGGTCGTCGAGTGGCCCATTGGGTAACGAGTAAATGTATTTACAGCACTGCTTGTGGATCAGGAGAAGCAGGAGTGTTTCTTCAAGGCCCAACAAGTTTAGCTCTTGACATAGCTCATGGCCATTGGCTCGTGCCCGTCACTCATATACGATTTCCTACCACTTTCCACACTCCTCCTGCAAAGTGTTACTTACCTGATATCCGTGCCCCCACAGCTTTCCTGCTTAAAAGATGGCCACTCAACAAGCTAGCTGACTGCTGGACAGGAAACCCGGGCAAAAAAACATAAAATACATCCTGCAGTTTATTTCTGTATGATAGCTGGGAATCTCATCTTAAAGTTAATTGCTGCAGGATGTGCTGAAAACCTCTAAATCTGGGTTTTCCATCCACGTCCCTCTGCTCCTTGATTACCTCACAAAAACATTTTAGTTCAAGAAAAAATAATTTATCGGTCTTTTTACAAAGAAAAAGGCAGCCTTATCACGACTCAACACAAATCTGTGCTTTTATATGCTTTCATTAATATCCAAAATCCCCAGCAGTGCTTTCGAAAATAAATAGACAGTAAGCTACAGGAGAGAAGTTAGGAAAGACAAGATTGAAAAGATGGTCCTATAAGGAGATTTATAAAAAGGGATGAAAGTAGAAGATGGGATCGGAATTTCAGTGGGGTCGAGGTGATTGATGTTTTTATTTTGATTGTTTATCCAAGGAGATATGTTTCAAATATAGCAAGTCAGAGGCATCAATATACCTTTCAGGCTTGGTTTCTGTCAAACAACAATAGCTTGCATGTATCGGCTGCCTTTTAATATAGAACATGTTTTCAAGGTGCTTTAGAGGCATAACGAGCAACCTGGTTGATGGGCCAGTGTAATAGATATTTGAAGGAATTACTGTGAGGTAACAGAGGTAGTTTTAAGTGGTCTATGTTTGTATTGTTGGATGCTCGAAGTAAGGTATAGATTTAGGTGAGTTCAATTTAGTGATTTTGTGTAAGAAAGGGGAAACCCTACTTAGATTCATGTTGAACAAAGGTGTTTGTAAGTGTGGGGGTTTTTGTTTTCATTTATTTTTAAACAATTTTTATTGATGTTTTCATTTTACCAAATAACACAACAAAACTAAGGAATGGCATGGATCAGCACAAACAAAAGTCTCAGCATATAGAGATACAGAGGGACACAGGAGTACAGCAATATAAATGGCTCAGTATAATCATTAGACTCAATTTGGTGCTTCCGTCTGCACCACTAGAGAACAAGGGAGGGAAGGATAAAGCCATGAAAACATGGTAAACAGGGCAGCACGGTAGCACAGTGGTTTACACTGTTGCTTCACAGCGCCACGGTTCCAGGTTCGATTCCCGGCTTGGGTCACTCTCTGTGTGAAGTCTACACGTTCTTCCTGTGGATGCGTGGGTTTCCTCCGGGTGCCCCGGTTTCTTCCCACTTCCGAAAGACGTGCTTGTTAGGTGAATTGGACATTCTAAATTATCCCTCAGTGTACCCGAACAGGCACCAGAATGTGGCAACTAAGGATTTTCACAGTAACTTCATTGCAGTGTTAATGTAAGCCTACTTGTGACAATAAAGATTATTAAAAAAATAAAATGGTGCACACCTTCCCATGCTGTGATTGCTCACATCAACCCCACAAGAGTTCAGGATACATTTTGCACACCATGTTCACGCCCCTCAAATCTAGCAACACCAGAGGCACCAATAACATACTGTAAGCTCCTCCCTCCAGATGTGAGACACATCTGTACCCCTGCAGGAGACAATCACAGAGTCTTAAACTTCACCCTCACAAAAACAGGATTACACAAATAAAATATGTGAGAATCCCAGTTCTCGAAGGATCACTTACATATACCACACATAACCACATAATTGGAACCTCAGGCACAGTACAGAACGATCATCATTCCACATATTTATACAGAGGGGACCAGCAGCTATAAATTTGGCTTATGGTCAGTGTAGTCAGTGCTTCCCAACACATTGAACAAGACAGGATAAAAAAAGGGAGAGCTATCAAGAGCAAAAGTTCTCAGGATAAAAGAGATACAACGATAAATCCATTTTCCTTTGGTGCACGCCCACCCCCAAGAATGAAAAAGCTGCTCGTTCATATAAGGGAACCAACCATAAGGGTGGAGGGGTGCAAGAGGATATCAACCACAGTACAGGCCTGGCTCTATTCCACATCCATGTGCATTTAGAAGTCAATAAAACAAGGATATTCAAGCAGGTCAAAAAAAGCAGCCTCTCAAGATGTCCCTAATACGTGCCTCTGAGAAGCGATGTCTCAAGCATAAGAGGGCAACAGACTATCAATCACAGCAATGGGCTTGGCCTAATCCAGCAAACTCTGAAACAAAGAAGTCAATACCCCCAAGACACCCAGCACATATCAGGATCCATCACCCAGCCAGCCTTGTGCTTGGAAATGCAAAGGCCATGACAGGAGCATCGAACAGCACTTAGGATCTCTAAACCGTTCCATTGAATAAAGCGTCTTCACCTCCGTCACAACCCTCTGGTTCCATTTTAAGCTGTTTCTGCTGAAAGAGTTATTGATGTAGAAAATAAACAAAAGCTTGGAGAAATATTGAGCTGTTGCTTAGCAGTCAGCGACCATTTTTTTTTATACCAGGTAAAACGTTTGAGTTTACTTTTGAGCCTCTAGCAGAAGAAGCTCAGCAACTAAAAAAAAGAACAGTTCTCTCAACTCTGCCAGAAGCAGAACAATGGAGTAATGGACAAGAAAGCAAAGGACAATTAGTTCTAGGAACTAGGGGATGAAAAGAGAAATTCCAGGAAACTAAAGTTAAAGGAACAGAGGAACTGAAATTGGAACAGGGTACTGTTCATTTAAGTTAAAGTCAGATCTGAAAATGTGCAAGACCTGGTGAGTCCTGAGAAGCCAGGGATATTTGAAATAATCCTAAAGATTGGTGATATCTTACTACAGTTTGTGAAGTAAATGTTGAAACTGTGATGAAACAATTGGCAGCTAGGTCCCTGAGAGATTGTGTGAAAAATATGAATGCTCATGGCTATTCAAGAAAGAGGAAATGCTGAAAGGAGAGCTGGCAATCCTGGAGGTGGATTTTTGTTGAAAACAGCTGAGGGGAAGATAGTGTTTGAAAAAAGAGTCTAAAGCGTGTCTTTCGAGAGTGGAGTTTGGAAATCCTTGTGTGATAATCCTATGGTGGGAATTTGAGAAGAAATCCGCAGAAGTTTGATTGGATGACATCCACCACTTGGTTTCACAGTGGGATGTTGTCAGTTAGCCTGTTGGGTTACAGTGACTGTATG
The DNA here is from genome assembly GCF_902713615.1 of Scyliorhinus canicula. NCBI lineage: Eukaryota > Metazoa > Chordata > Chondrichthyes > Carcharhiniformes > Scyliorhinidae > Scyliorhinus > Scyliorhinus canicula. The sequence continues at coordinate 121,274,385 of NC_052160.1, forward strand.
TTTACTGAGAACATTATGAAATAAGATATATTTTGAAACCTATGTAATCCTTAAGCCTGTGTACATTTGTGTTGAGATAAGTGAGAGGGAAGGAGTGTTGTATTATAGTCAATATTTTTTCTGCTGTTAAAAGCCAATTGGAAGCCCTGTGACTCTGTTCATCCGTGTTTTCAAAAAAAGTAAAAGTTTCTTTCAAGCCACAGTTCCATTCTAGCATCTGTCCATCCAGTGGGAACATCAACTGGGATTGTAAAATTACCAAAACCTTGATTAAAGCAGTGCTTTGAAGAAGGGTGTCAAAGGAGATGGAAAATACTAAAAGGGATTTTAAAAAGTTGACATTGACAGAGAGAAGTCTGGTCTTGAGCAGCAGGCTGTGTAGATGGGGGTTGGAGAGATGGGAGCATTCTGACTTCAGAATGTGTGTAATTCGGCATTGAGGGTTTCCTGCCAGGACGGCAGTCTGATTGGTTACAATGGAAGCAGTCAGGGAGGAACACTCCAGAGGAGGATGAAGGTAAGTCTCCTGCTGCTGCCAGCTGGAGGGCGGAGGTGGTGGGGCAGGGAGATCGGTCAATGCATGATCCCTGGGGGCAGGAAGGGACGTGCCCTGGTGGAGCTTGTTGGGCAAGCTTGAGAGACATTTCTCCCTCAAGCGGTTCTCACCTTCCTTCAGCTGATGTATTTCCTGAGCCCTGGAGCACCCTGCTAGCCAGGGATAAATCAAAAGCTGTCAGCCCCGGTGAAATATTTAAATTTCCAACCAACCTCCTGGGAGCAGATTGGCTGCTCTGTTAATTAGGGAGGTGTGCATGTTGGAGATTGGCTGGGGTCAGTGTTTAACATTTCAGATGACCAAACCTTCAAAGTGTAGCAGAGAAGCCTGCCCTCTCTCCTATTATTTCATCCTGAACCAATATTCAACTTGTGTTTTCAAAGATCAAAGCTACACTATAAGGAAGGGGAGAAGTTTGTGGTTTTGATATTTCAACAAAAAAGAGTAAAGGTGGTAACTCTACGGTTTTGTTCTGTATATTATTCATTTACAGCTCTAATGTTAAATGAATTTATATAGAACATAGAACATAGAACAGTACAGCACAGAACAGGCCCTTCGGCCCTCAATGTTGTGCCGAGCCATGATCACCCTACTCAAACCCACGTATCCACCTTATATCCGTAACCCAACAACCCCCCCCCCTTAACCTTACTTTTATTAGGACACTACGGGCAATTTAGCATGGCCAATCCACCTAACCCGCTCATCTTTGGACTGTGGGAGGAAACCAGAGCACCCGGAGGAAACCCACGCACACAGGGGGAGGACGTGCAGACTCCACACAGACAGTGACCCAGCCGGGAATCGAACCTGGGACCCTGGAGCTGTGAAGCATTTATGCTAACCACCATGCTACCCTGCTGCCCCGAATATGACATCAATATGACATTATTGATACTAAATGTCCGCTCAGTATGGATCTATTTTAAATTCTGGCCCCATTGTGCCTGCAGGATTTCTTTCAACTTCCCCCATTTTCCTCTAAACTATTTTTAAATCTTCTCTGAGGTTTGCCAAGTTAGTGCCAATTTTTGTTTTAAACCTCCACCCACTAGGAAGTTGAAGTTGACCAAGTTAACATGGAACCCTTTTAGTCAGGCAAAAGAGGAGACATTCATCTCAACAAATGGAATGTTAATTCTGGCATTCAATTCTTTCATCACAAACATTAAGTTGCATTATTAATGTTTAAAAATGTCAAATGGGTCAATGGAAAAGCAGATTAATTGTGCCGGATTATGCAGTAGAAATTACAATGAAGCTATCAGCACTCATTGTTAATAAGGAACAAATCAGACAGCAACTTCCAGCATCCCATTGTTCACAGTTAAATGCAGAAATCCGGAAGTTGCTGTCTGATTGCCCTGCTCTTCCAGAAGCTTCATTCAAACAGTTGGAGGTTTAAGGTTGCCCTTTATGATTGTATTGATCTGTACTGCTGCCAAGAGACTTAATATTCAAATGCAAGAAGGCTGTACAGTTGTAGTACTTGTTCATTAATCACACCAGAAAAATTTGGGCCTTGACCATATATAACTTTCCATTTTTCAGTAAGTTTTAATGATTGCCAAACCATCTCTCTCCAACTGAAACTTTACTCTTTCCATCCTGGGGTCTTATTCCTTCCAATTTTAATTGTTATTGAAAGGCGTGGGGGAAAAAAATGCTTTTCTTTGTCTTTCTCTCATCTTCTCTCATTTCCCTTTACTTCTCATTATTTTGCTCACATACATTACTTGGCAATATATTAACAATTCTAGCTTCCTGTTTTAGACTCTGCATACCTCAGCACCTAATGTTTTCTTGATTTCCAATAACTGCAAGTTTCAGTACAAAAACCCACAGGTTTCATGTCCAATACGTGGGGCTGGATTCTCCACACTCCGACACCAAAATCGCGTCCAGCACCGGGCCGGAGAATCCAGGGGCGGGATTCTCCGACCCCCCCCCCCCCCCCCCCGCTGGGTCGGAGAATCGGCAGGGGGCGGCGTGAATCCTGCCCCCGCCGGCTGCTGAATTCTTCGGCGCCGGGGTTTTGGCGGGAATCGGGCCGCGTCGGTTGGCAGCCGTTGACAGCGGCCCCTGCTGGCGATTCTCCGGGCCGCGATGGGCCAAGTGGCTGCCCGTTTTCGGCGGGTCTCTCCGGCGTAAATCACAACAGGTCCTTACCGGCAGGATCTGGCTGCATGGGGGGTGCCCCCATGGTGGCCTAGCCCATGATTGGGGCCCACTGATCCGCGGGCGGGCCTGTGCCGTGGGTGCACTCTTTCCCCCCGCACCGGCCACTGTCAACCTCCGCCATGGCCGGTGCGGAGAAGAACAACCCTGCGCATGCGCTGGGATGACACCAGCACATGCTGGCGCTCCCACGTAAGTGCCAACGCGCGCCAGCTGGCATGGCGCCAAACACTCAGGCTCCGGCCTAGTCCCTGAGGGTGCAGAGGATTCTGCACCTTCGGGGGGCCCAATGCCGTTGTGGTTCATGCCACTCCTTGGCGCCATAGTGGCCCGCCCCGCCAGTTCGCGGAGAATTCCACCCCAGTTCCGTGCAAGGAATCGGGTCTGGCACCAGTACCTTTGATCCTACAGCCCCCGAAAAGCGACGTACCCGGGAAGTACGACACGTATCACCCACCTGCAGCCATTGCCAGATGCCCGCCCCGCTATTCTCCACCCCCGTCCGGCCAAAATCCCGACGGCGTGGATCGAATATGGTCACAGCCATCCGGGAAATTCACGGGGCAGCTGCGGACTCAGTCCACAGACGCCATGGTTGGGGCAGGCCAATCGGAGAGCAGGGGGGGCCTTATATGGGACCAGGGTATTTTTGAGTGGGCAGTCCAGGTCGGGCGAGCGGCCGATCCAAGGCACTATTTATGCGGTCCAGCTCCGTGGTCTGAGTCCGTCATGGATCACGCGTGGCCGCTGGAGGCTGCCACCGTGTGCATGTGCGGCCTCTGACCCGGAAGTGAAAGGGCCTTATCTGCAGCCGGAGCTTCAAACTTTACGATGGTCCTTGCTAGCCCCCAGCAGGGCTGTGAATGTGTGGCCTTTTAATGCCGGTTTTTCTGGCATGAAAGTCCACATTTGGCATGATGGCGTGAGGACATAGTCCCTGAAACGGAGAATCCAGCCCATGGTGTCCCATTTGCTTGCTGTTGATGCAAAATCTGGGCCTGGGCTAGTACAATGGAAAGAGTTCAACACTACTAATTCACAGCATCAGCATATTTACTCAATGACAGTATCTTCAAAGTTTAAGCATTGTGGCAGTGCTGTATGTTTTTTTGTTTTGAAAAGAAATCTTTAATTAACTAAAATATGAACAGTCTGAAATGAAGCAAGATACAACTATCTATGTTGAATCAATGTAACATGAAATGCTATATAAAAATTGTTATCTGAGGGATCATGCGATGGTGCAGCTACTTAAAGGGTCACGTGATGGAAGCGGGAGACTTCGCACCAGAGCGTGGGCAGAGTGGAAGCGTGTAAGAGCTGCTCAGAGTACTAAATATTGTTGTTCTACATCCTTGTTTGTCAGTCATTGGAACCTAGGAATTGGCAGTATGGTCCAAGGACTTATAGATCATAGAATTTACAGTGCAGGAGGAGGCCATTCAGCCCATTGAATCTGCACCGGCTCTTGGAAAGAGCACCCTCACCGAGCCCACACCTCCACCCTATCCCCATAACCCAGTAACCCCACCCAACACTAAGGGCAATTTTGAACACGAAGGGCAATTTATCATGGCCAATCCATCTGACCTGCACATCTTTGGACTGTGGGAGGAAACTGGAGCACCTGGACAAAACCCACGCAGACATGGGGAGAACATGCAGACTATGCACAGTAACCCAACAGGGAATCGAACCTGGGACCCTGGAGCTGTGAAGCAATTGTGCTAACCACTATGCTACCGTGCTGCCCCATCACGCATCGGCCCGCTCGTGTTCGAGAAAAACATTGCACACAACTGGGCAAAGTTTGAAAAGGAGTGGAACATAATATGGGCGCATGGCAGAACAGTGGTTAGCACTGTTGCTTCGCAGCTCCAGGGTCCAGGTTCAATTCCTGGCTTGAGGCACTGTCTATGCGGAGTCTGCATGTTTTCCCCATGTCTGCGTGAAGTTCCACCGGCGATCCGGCTTCCTCCCACAAGTCCTGAAAGACGTGCTTGCTGGGTGAATTGGACGTTCTGAATTCTCCCTCAGTTTACCTGAACAGGCGCCGGAGTGTGGCGATTAGGGAATTTCCACAGTAACTTCATTGCAATGTTGATTAAAGCCTACTTGTGACACTAAGAAAGATTATTATTATCTATTCCAGTGCTAGATAATCTGACAAATCAAAAAGGGTACAAACTTACACCTTACTAAATCTAGTAGGCCCTCGAGACTGTCGAGAAGTTTGAATTATTTGTCTTTCACATTGAGAGGGAGAAAGAGGACCCCAAAATAGTCTTGAAAATGTTTGAAAACATTTGCCTGCCAGTGAAAAACATAATACTCGACAGGCATGTATATAACAGTACAATACAATACAATCATATACAGCAACCTTAACCCTCCAACAGTGGGACAGGTTAATATTAGTCATGCCCAATGCCAAGGTTTTCTGCATCCTGGATGCGAAATGTGGGTTCTGGCAAATCCACCAGATAATGAGTTCTCAAGGCTTATCACATTCATGCCTCTGGTAAGCAGATATTGTTTTCTTCGTATGATCTATGGAATGTCCACTGGCAGCGAGATCTTCCAGCAATTCATGGAGCAACTCTTTGCAGGGCATCCTGCGAAATCATTGGCAATGACATCCTGGTTTGGGGTTGTACTGTGCAAGTACATGATGCATGTCCTTGTCTCTTTCTCAACAGCATCAGGTCCAAACAGCTAACGCTCAAATGCAGATTCAGGGTCATCCATAATAATCATCTTTATTAGTGTTACAAGTAGACTTAAATTAACACTGCAATGATGTTCCTGTGAAAATCCCCTAGTCGCCACACTCCGGCGCCTGTCCGGGTACACTGAGGGAGAATTCAGAATGTCCAATTCATCGAACATCTTTCGGGACTTGTGGGAGGAAACTGGAGCACCCGGAGGAAACCCATGCAGACATGGGGACAATGTGCAGATTCTGCAGACAGTGGCCTAAGCTGGGAATCGAACCCGAGTCCCTGACACTGTGAAGCAACAGTGGTAACCACTATCCTACTGTGCTTTCTTCAATATTCCACCCTCAAAAATTTCAACCTTTGTTGAAATATTTGAACCAGGTTTGCTCCGTGGGTCACTTACTCATAACCAATGGCGTGGAGCCAAATCCAGACATGACAACGGCTCTATGACAAATTGCCATCCCCTTGGACAAGCACGATTTACAGCCATTGGAACCTAGGTATGACAAATTAACTTTCAATGTTTATTCCTTGTTACAGTGCGGTCACTGGACCTCGTTGTCAGCTCCTTCACCAGGACATGAAATGGTGCTCCACACAACAGTCTTCAACAGGCTCAAACAGGCACTTACAGTCCTACTGGTACTACAACACTTCAACATTTGAGCACCGTACTCATATCAGCAAACACCACGCAGAACAGACTCGGCACAGTTTGCATCCAGAATGGCAAGCCAATAGCGTTTGCATCAAGGGTCCCCACTGACACTGAGTTTCATTATGCACAGATCAAAAAAGGAATCTTCGCTCTTGTCTTCAGCTGTCAGAAATTTCATGACTTCATATATGATTGTCCTAAAAGTGTTGCAACTGATCATTGGTCACTCATAACAATCTTAAGAAAAGTCTCCTCACATTGCGTCTGCAGGTCCTTAAATGCATGATGCTAAAGCTACAACACTGCAATCTCAGTGTCCTCTACAAACGTGGTAAGGAGCTGCACTTGCCTGGTGCCCTTTCCAGCATCTTATTACCCACTACAAATCAGGCAGATCATGAGGAAGACATAGACATCATGACCTTGGAGGTGCTGTCCACTCGCAGAATCCAGGAAATCAAGATGCCCTACAGCAGACAGATATCACATGCAGGCAACTTCACAACATCATCGTGAGGGGCTGGCCAGAATCCTCAAGGGAGCTTCCCCATGAGCTCAGCACATTGTTCACCATCAGAGATGAACTAACAGAACAGGATGGACTGATAATGTGTGGCCAGCGATTCATCATCCTTACTTCTGTTCAGAACTAACCCAGGGTTAGAAACAATCAGATACAGGGTCAAGAAATCACAAATCTAGCTCCCCATGTACACCAACTTGGAGAGGGCAGTCTCAGGATGTGCATCATGCAGTGCATTCAAGCAAAAGAACCGCTGCACATATATGAGGTCCCGGACCTCCTACGGTCATACACGATGGTTGACATCTTCAAATGGAATGGTAAACAGCATTCGGTCTGAGTTAACATGTGTTCTGTTCCAGGTGATTTGAACTCGACTACTTGCCAAACATGACAAGTAACCCAGTCATCTTCAAGCTCAAGAGACATTTTGCCACCCATGGCATCCCTCAGATACTCACGACAGCCAACGCTCGCCAATTCATCTCCACTGAATTTAGAAACTTTGCACACGCCTAGGACTTTAAGCATGTCACGAGCAGCCTCTGCTATCCACAGACCAATGGCTTGGCAGAATGGGCGGTACGTTCAGCCAAGCATCATCTGGAGAAATGTGCCCAGGATCACACAGATTATTGTGCTGCCCTCCTCAGCTTGCGGAACAACAGGGACAACAGTGACTGACCTCATCACCACCAGTGACTATTCTCTAGACACACCAAGACTACAATTCCTTCTGCCAAGACCCTTTTGCCGTCCAAATTCAAAACCAATGTGAGTAGTGCCCTCATGGAATGTTGATTCAGAAGGAAAATGTGCTATGATCACAATGCTCACAGACCCGCCCCTCTAATACATAGTCAAATGGTCAGGATCCAGATCACATGCGGCCATAACATGTTGGCGGTGGTATACAGCCATGCCCTGCAGCGGAACATTTACGTGGTAGCCTCGATAGGTCCCACTATATACAAAACCGCCTTCTCTTCTTACAGGTATCAGAACCAGCACCAGTAAATGCCAACGTACCCCAGCCATTCAGCGTACAAAACAGGCCCCCTACACCAGGCTGCTCCACAGGCCTACATAGCAAGCCCTGCACCCACTGGCCACACCGCAGGCATGTCCCAAGTTGTGAACACTGAGGACATCAACATGAGAACATCTACAGCACCTCTGGCTGACACAATCACATGTTCAGGGTGAATGGTCAAACCAAATACAAGGGGCGGAATTCTCCGCAGGGGGCTGAATTCGTGAAGGCCGTCATGAACTCGGCCGAGGTTCACGACGGCCTCGGAGCCCGCTCCCCGCACCTAATTCACCCCCACCGGGGGGGCTAGGAGCGGGCCTCCGTCTTTCCCGGCCGCGACCTCGTCACGCCGAGAATGAGAAGTCATCCGCGCATGCGCGGGTTGCCGGTTCCAATCCGCGCATGCGCGGATGACTTCATCGCGCAGACAGCACGAACCCGCGCATGCGCGGTGTCGTCTTTCTCCACCGCCGCCCGGCAAGATGTGGCGGCTTGATCTTGCCGGGCGACGGAGGGGAAAGAGTGCGTCCGTTTTGGACACTGGCCCGACGATCGGTGGGCACCGATCGCAGGCCTGTCCCCTCCCGAGCACAGTCGCGGTGCTCCCGTCCAAATCGGGCCCCTAGATGCCCCAAACGGCATCTGCTGCCCGTTTCACGACGGCAGCGAGCAGGTGTGTTTGGTGCCATGTTGAAACGGGCGTGAAGGCCCGGCCGCTCGGCCCATCGGCCTCGGAGAATCGCCGCTCGCCATAAAAAACGGCGAGCGATGATTCGTGGCGTGGGTCGGGCGTGGGGGGGGGTGGGGGGAGAATAGCGGGAGGGCATGAAAAATGTCGGGAGGCCCTCCCGCTATTCTCCCACCCGGCGTGGGGGGCGGAGAATCGCGCCCAGGGTTCCAGAACTACGTAACAACGTAATCCACAACTGGCTTTTGTCTTTCTTCTTTAAACAATAAAACCGGGATGGGCGATAGGCGACGCGATGGGCTATGCACGAGCTGCAAAATCCTAATCCATATTTCACCCTAATTTAACAGTTAAATATTGTTAGCACTGTGGGTGTACCTATACCACAGGGTCTTCAGCGGTTCAACAAGGCAGCTCACCATGACCTTCCAAAGGGCAACTCATGATGGGCAAAAATGCTGACCTAGCCAGTGACGCTCATATCCTGTAAATACATTTTTAACAAAGTGTGTTCAATATGCATTATAAAATAGTTTGTACATAGTTACTGTTCGCACACACGGTTACATCTCAATAACACTGATTGTCCCAACTTAGTAGACCAAATGGTCATGTGATGATGAGATGATGCGGCTAATTAAAGGGTCGTGTGATGATGAGATGATGTGGCTAATTAAAGGGTCATGTGATAGATGCGCAGGATTTCTCCCCGCAGCACGGGTAGAGTGGAAGTGTGTACGAGTTGTTCAGACTACTGAATAAGTATTGTTGTTATATGTCTTGGTCGCCAGTCATTGGCAGCCCACACTTCCACAAAAATAATTTCTGTTCTAATTGCACTTTGTAAATTATTTTTTTATTTTCTTGCAATTTATGCCCGTCCATCATTTTCTTCTCCAAACCATGTCCCATTCCTCATCTGACATGCTCCCAGAATCTCACTGTGCCACTTTATAATTGCTTATTAGGAAACATTACATTTTATTGACAAAGTGCAATAAGGCTTACTCTAATATTTTGTAACTGGGTTTTAATTTTGACATCGAACAAATACATCATGATTAAGTTCAGGAATGCATTCTCATTAGTTTCTCATTTTAACGTGATCTCAAATCGATATTTTTAAATGTGACCACACGATAGTTGGAGATACAGTTGGATCAAACAGTTCAAGGTATTTTAGGATCAGTGTATTAAATTAAATTAGGACCGAGGAGAAAAAAATGTTCTTTCAAAAGAATCCAGGAATAGAGAGGTTTAACACATGACGATTTCAGATTTGCTTAGTTACGGTGTCTTTATTAACCTGGTAACAGACTATCACACCAAAAGAGCCATCAGGTACTCAGGCATGTTGTCGACAACAAGCTCAACATGAAAGCCGATATTAGATTTTTTATTGTAAATTTTTGAACAAAATGTTATAGTTCCGATTAACCAATCTAGATTCTTTAATGTTAATCAGAGCCACTTATTTCTCCATTTTCTCCTCCCTACTGCACCTCTGCCCTCCCCACTCCCCCCACCCCAGCCCAGCCTACCACCCCTTCCTCCTCCTCCCCCACCAGCCCTGGAATGCTATTAGCCTGGCTCATTTGCATAGGTCAAGTGGCTCATTTCTAGTTATTAAGACTGATAAACTTGAATAATTTTGGATAATTTATTATCTGATTAACACACAACTCATCTAAATTTTTCGCTAAGTGCAAAGGTTACAACTCAATTTCGCCAAAAATGTTTTTAAACAGTCATTAAACTGAAAATGAGCAATCACGACTCATAATGGCCTTCCGCTGATTGCTTCAAAGTATATCACTGATGTAGACTTGAATCTGAATTAAGAAATCATCATTTCATTAAAGAAAACACAATCGGGCAGAATTTTCTCCTTTTTTTTGGAGAATGTGGTCGCTGGCGGGAAAACTAAGTGGAAGCGTTGCCCCATAGCAGCTTCCTCCACCATATTGCAAGCAGCAAAGAAAGAACAAATAAGGGGTGGATCCGATACCCCATACACCATACCCCAGCACACTGTCAGAATATCAGTCCCCCTGAATTTCCCTCGAACACCTCCTCCCCAAAACCCATGAGTACCACTCCTGACCTCCCACGAACACCACCCCCTGAACTCCCCCGAACATCAACCCCTAAACCCCTACCCCTGAACACCACTCCCTAAACTCCACCCAGAACACCACCCCCTGAGCTCCCCCACTGAACACCACCCCCTGAACACCCCCGAACATCAGCCCCTCAACCTCGGGAACACTAACCCCTAAACTCCCCCCAGAACACCAGCCCCTGGGCAGCACAGTGGCGCAGTGGGTTAGCAATGCGGCCTCACGGCGCGGAGGTCCCAGGTTCGATCCCGGCTCTGGGTCACTGTCCGTGTGGAGTTTGCACATTCTCCCCCTGCCTGCGTGGGTTTCGCCCCCACAACCCAAAAACGCGCAAGCTAGGTGGATTGGCCACGCTAAATTGCCCCTTAATTGGAAAAATGATTGGGTACACTAAATTTAAAAAAATAACACCAGCCCCTGAACACCTCCTAATACCACCCTAAACTCCCCCTGCCAAAATGCCACTCCCTAAACTCCCCCCAAAACATCACCCCTGAACAAACCCGAACACCACCCGAGCACCACCCCCTGAACTCCCCCACAAACACCACCCCTGAACACCCCCACAAACACCACCCCCTGAACTCCCCCACAAACTCCACCCCCTGAACTCCCCCACAAACACCACCCCCTGAACACCCCCACAAACACCACCCCCTGAACTCCCCCACAAACTCCACCCCCTGAACACCCCCACAAACACCACCCCCTGAACTCCCCCACAAACTCCACCCCCTGAACCCCCCCACAAACACCACCCCCTGAATGCCCATCAAACACCAGCCCCTAAAGGGTGGAGGGGTTATTGGATTATGGGGATAGGGTGGTGGTGAGGGTTTAAGTGGATCATAAGAACATAAGAACTAGGAGCAGGAGTAGGCCATCTGGCCCCTTGAGCCTGCTCCACCATTCAATGAGAGCATGACTGATCTTTTGTGGACTCAGCTCCACTTTCCGGCCCGACCACCATAACCCTTAATCCCTTTTTTCTTCAAAAAACTATCTATCTTTACCTTAAAAACATTTAATGAAGGAGCCTCAACTGCTTCACTGGGCAAGGAATTCCATAGATTCACAACCCTTTGGGTGAAGAAGTTCCTCCTAAACTCAGTCCTAAAACTACTTCCCCTTATTTTGAGGCTATGCCCCCTAGTTCTGCTTTCACCTGCAGTGGAAACAACCTGCCCGCATCTATCCTATCTATTCCCTTCATAATTTTATATGTTTCTATAAGATCCCCCCTCATCTTTCTAAATTCCAATGAGTACAGTCCCAGTCTACTCAACCTCTCCTCGTAATCCAACCCCTTCAGCTCTGGGATTAACCTAGTGAATCTCCTCTGCACACCCTCCAGTGCCAGTACGTCCTTTCTCAAGTAAGGAGACCAAAACTGAACACAATACTCCAGGTGTGGCCTCACTAACACCTTATACAATTGCAGCATAACCTCCCTAGTCTTAAACTCCATCCCTCTAGCAATGAAGGACAAAATTCCATTTGCCTTCTTAATCACCTGTTGCACCTGTAAACCAACTTTGTGTGACTCATGCACTAGCACAGCCAGGTCTCTCTGCACAGCAGCATGCTTTAATATTTTATCATTTAAATAATAGTCCCGTTTGTTGTTATTCCTACCAAAATGGATAACCTCACATTTGTCAACATTGTATTACATCTGCCAGACCCTAGCCCATTCACTTAACCTATCCAAATTCCTCTGCAGACTTCCAGTATCCTCTGCACTTTTCGCTTCACCACTAATCTTAGTGTCGTCTGCAAACTTGGACACATTGCCCTTGGTCCCCCAACTCCAAATCATCTATGTAAATTGTGAACAATTGTGGGCACAACACAGATCCCTGAGGGACACCACTAGCTACTGATTGCCAACCAGAGAAACACCCATTAATCCCCACTCTTTGCTTTCTCTTAATAAACCAATCCTCTATCCATGCTACTACTTTACCCTTAATGCCATGCATCTTTATCTTATGCAGCAACCTTTTGTGTGGCACCTTGTCAAAGGCTTTCTGGAAATCCAGATATACCACATCCAATGGCTCCCCGTTATCTACTGCACTAGTAATATCGGTGCAGACTTGATGGGCCGAATGGCCTCCTTCTGCACTGTATGTTCTATGTTGTTCTAAACTCTCCCTGAACTCCACCCCCTTAAGACCACCCCAAACACCACCCCCTGAACTCTCCCACAAACCCCACCCCTGAACTCCCATGAACCCGACCCCCTGAACTCCCCAACAAACACCACACCCTGAACTCCCCACAAACACCGCCCCCTGAACCCCCCCACAAACACCATCCCCTGAACTCCTCCCACAAACACCACCCCTGAACGCCTCCACAAACCCCACCCTCTGAACTCCGCCTGAACCTGACCCCCTGAACCCCTCCCACAAACACCACCCCCTGAACTCCCCCACAAACACCGCCCCCGATCTCCCTCCACAAACTCCACCCCCTGAACCCCCCACAAACACCACCCCCTGAAACCCCCCACAAACACCACCCCTGAACCCCCCCACAAACTCCACCCCCTGAACCCCCCCACAAACACCACACCCTGAACTCTCCTGAACCCGACCCCTGAACTCCCCCACATACTCCACCCCCTGAACTCCCCCACAAACTCCACCCCCTGAATTCCCCCACAAACTCCACCCTCTGAACTCCCCCCACAAATACCAGCCATGAACCCCCCACAAACACCAGCACCTGAACTCTTCCACAAAACCAGCCCCTGAACCCCCCACAAACACCACCCCCTGAACCCCCCCCACAAACTCCACCAGGTGAACTCCACCACAGACTCCACCTCCTGAACCCCCCCACAAACACCACCCCCTGAACCCCCCCCACAAACTCCATCCCCTGAACCCCCCACAAACTCCGCCCCCTGAATTCCCCCACAAACTCCACCCTCTGAACTCCCCCCACAAATACCAGCCCTGAACCCCCCCACAAACACCACCCCCTGAACCCCCCCCCACAAATCCACCAGGTGAACTCCACCACAGACTCCACCTCCTGAACCACCCCACAAACACCACCCCCTGAACCCCCCCCACAAACTCAATCCCTTGAACCCCCCCACAAACACCATCCCCTGAACTCCCCCCCCACAAACACCACCCCTGAACCCCCCACAAACACCATCCCCTGAACAACCCCCCCCCCCCCAACAAACACCACCCCCTAAACCCCCCCCCAAACTCCACCCCCCCCCCCCCCCCCCCCCCCCCCCCCCCACACCGAACACCAATTGTGTCAGTGGTGAAGTCAGATGGAAACATCACAATATGCGGGGACTATAAACTAACTCTGCATAAAGCAGCCAAACTGGACCGGTACCCAATAGCAAGAATTGAAGATTTAAATGCTAAATTAGCAGGAGCTCTAACATACACCAGCTTGATATGAGTAATGCATACCGACGATTAGAGTTAGACAAAACTTCCAGAGAATTTGTTACCATAAACACCAACACAGGAGTGGTGTAAATTCAGGGAAACTACATGTCAGCCAATAGACCCAGTTATCCTTCAGAGTCTCATTTGCCTGTGTGATATTCCAGCGCACAATGAAAAGTTCACTGCAGGACCTACCCAAGGTGATTGTCTATCTAGATAAGGTACTGATTGCAGGAGCATCCAAAGAGGAGCACCTAGCAAATCTCAAAAACTCTTTAAAAGATTTGAGAAGGCCAGAGTAAAGTCGAAAAGAGAAAAATGTACGTTCTAGACTCATGAAGTGATAGGATTCAGGGCAGACCCAGAACCATTGCATGCACCCTATGGGGAAGAAGATCAAGGCAATTCAGGGAGCACCGACCCCAAAAAGTACATTGGAATTGAAATCTTTTTTAAGGAAGGTGAACTATTATGGCAGATGTTTTCTTAATCTTTCCACAACGTTGGCACCCTTATATGCACTACTCAAGAAGCAGCAAAGGTAGTATTGGAAAGAATATCACAAAGAAGTATTTGAACAGATTTACAATCATCCAGTATCTTGCTCCATTTTGACCCGTCAAAAGAAATAATCCTTACCTGTGACTTGCCCGCTTATGGAATGGGGATGGTTTGGCCCATATGATGGAAGATGGTGCAGAAGGCCTATCGCCTATGCCTCAAGGACATTGACCAGTGCTGAACAAGCTTACTCCAAATTGAAGAGGAGGGACTAGCCATAATATATGGAGTTAAAAATTTCCATCAATACCTCTTTGGACTGGATGTGGAGAAGGCATTTGATCGGGTGGAGTGGCTGTACTTGTTCAAGATCTTGGGAAGGTTTGGGTTTGGACTGAGATTTGTGGCATGGGTGCGGTTGCTGTATGTGGCATCAAGGGCAAGAGTGAGGATGAATGATATGAGCTGATGAAGCTTTGACTTACACAGGGGTACGAGGCATGGGTGCCCGCTGTCGCCGTTGCTGTTTCCGCTGGCCATAGAACCATTGGCGTTGGCTCTTAAGGGATCAGTGGAATGCCGGGCGATTATGAGGGGACAGAGCGTGCATCGGGTGTCACTCTATAACGATGACCTCTTGCTGTATGTTTTGGATCCTTTGGAGAGTATGGGAAGGATTATGGGCCTGCTGCAGAGGTTTGGAGCGTTCATGGGGTACAAACTGAATGTAAGGAAAAGCAAAGTTTTCCGTGAATGAGCTGGGCAGTGGTCTAATTTTGGGGGGATGCCATTAGTGAGGGATAGGTTTAGGTATTTGGGAATTCAGGTAGTGAGTGATTGGACAGGGCTCCATAAGTGGAACTTAACGAAGCTTGTGGAGGAGGCCAGGGAGGATATTAAGAGATGGGATACACTGCCCTTAACGTTGGCGGGGAGGGTCCAAGTGGTGAAAATGAATATTCTGTCAAGGTTTTTGGTTATTTTTCAGGCTCTCCCGATCTTTATCCCAAAGGCCTTTTTTCGGAAAGTGCACATGATAATTTTGGTCTTTGTATGGGCGGGGAAGGTACCAAGGGTGGGGAGGACCCTACTACAGAGGCAGAGGCAGCAGGAGGGGTTGGCGTTGCCGAACTTGCTTCATTATTATTGGGCAGCGAATGTGGACAATGTGCGGCGGTGGTGGGACGGAGAAGGGGTAGAGTGAGTTAGGGTGGAGGAGGAATCTTGTAAGGGTCTAAATTGAGGGCTACGGTGTCGCAGCTTTGCCAATGGCTCCAAGTAGCTATTCAGGGAGCCCGGTGGTGCAGTCCACAGTGAAGATATGGAATCAGTTGAGGAGGCTTTTAGGGTGTAAGGGATGTCAGTGTTAACGCCGCTGTGCGAGTATGAAAGGTTTGAGCCGGGGGGGTGGATAGGGGCTGGTCAAGGTGAGGGATCTGTATTTGGAGGACAGGTTCGTCAGTGTGGAGGGTAGAGCTCTGTGGGGGAGTGAGTTCAGGTATCTGCAGGTTAGGGACTTTGCGCGAAAGATCTGGGCCGGGATTCTCTCCTACCCAGTGAGGCGGGGGGTCCCGGCGTGATGGAGTGGCGTGAACCACTCCGGCGTCGGGCCGCCCCAAAGGTGAAGTCTCCACACATTTAGGGGCCAAGCACTCACCTTGAGTGGCTAGGCCTGCGCTGGAGTGGTTGGCGATCCGCCGGCCGGCGTGGACAGCCTTTGGCGCCATGCCAGCTGGGGCCGAAAGGACTTCGCCGGCCGGCGTAAGTCCGCGCATGCGCTGGAGCATCAGCGGCTGCTGATGTCATCCCCACGCATGCACAAGGGAGGGGGGGGGCACTTCCGCCTCCGCCGTGGTTAAGACCATGGTGAAGGAGGAAGGAAAAGAGTGCCCCCACGGCACAGGCCTGCCCAACGATCGGTGGGCCCCGATCGCGGGCCAGGCCACCGTGGGGGCACCCCCTGGGGCCAGATCGCCCTGCAGCCCCCCCCTCCCCCCCGGACCCCGGAGCCCGCCTGCACTGCCTGGTCCCATCGGTAAGGTAGGTGCTTTGACCCACGCCAGCGGAGGAGGGTTGACAACGGCGGGACTTCGGACCATCGCGGGCCGGAGAATCGCCGGGGGGGGGGGGGGGGGGCGCCGTCTGGCGCGGCGCGATTCCCGCCCCCGCCGAATCTCTGGTTCGGAGAATCCCGCCCCTGGAGTGTATTCCCTAGGTTGCTGGGATACACCCTGCTGGAGCAATTGCTGCTTCCAAATGTGGAACGGGAGGGAAGAATTGGGGATTCTTGGGGATATACAAGTGGCTGTGGGAGCAGGGAGATGAGTGGGTGTTAAAGATCAAAGAAAAATGGGAAGCAGATTTGGGAGGGGAGATCAATTGGGGAGTATGGAGTGAGGCACTGCAGAGGGTAAATGGGACCTCCTCTTGTGCAAGGATGAGCCGGATACAGTTTAAGGTGGTGAACAGGGCGCATACGACTCCGGTGAGAATGAGTGGGTTCTTCCAGGGAGTAGCAGATCAGTGTGAGAGGTGGGGGGCGGCAGCCAACGAAGCGCATGCACAGATTTTGGGTTTGCGAATAATTGGGAAGATTCTGGGCAGGTGTGTTCACGGTCTTCGCCAGGATAGTGTAGGAGGAGGCGGCGGACCTGGACCCTTTATGGCGATATTTGGGGTTTCAGAGAAGCCGGAGGTCATGGAGAGGAGGAAGGCTGATGTTGTGGCCTTCGCCTCTCTGATTGCACGGTGGCGAATTTTGTTCGAGTGGCAGTCGTCATCGCCACCGGGGGTAGCAGCTCGGTTGGGTGACCTGTACGACCTCCTGCAGTTGGAGAAGATAAAGTATGAGTTAAGGGGCTCTGCAGGGGGGGGATGAGAAAAGGGAGAGGATTAATGTGACCGTGTTTGAGGAGCTGTCTGTCGCAGGGGGGATGGAGGAGGGAGGGGGAGGGGGTGAAAAAGGGAAAAAGTCTGTCCACACTGTATAGTTGATTGCCTGGAAGTATGTTTCACGGGGTGTTTATTTGCTGTTTATTTGCTGTAACTTGTTTTCATACATGTTTGTAACAAAATATATTTTAAAAAATACCTCATTTGATAACATTTCATAGTTGTTACTGACCACAAACGCCTGTTGGGGTTATTTATGGAGGATAAAGCCATTCCCTCAAAACTTCAGCTTAAGTCCAATGCTTGGCTCTAGTGTTAGCAGCCGACGGGTACATGTTTCAACATCGGCTGGGCACCCACATTTCGAATGCAGACATTTGAGCCGCCTTCCCCTATCTCAGAGTATAACATCTCCACCAGTACCACAGGAGATCGTTCATGTTTTGTGCTTTGTTGATACATTGCCAGTGCTGGCATGGCAGGTCAAGCTTTGGACCCAAAAGGATGCCCTATTACCTCGAGGCAAGCACATGGTCCTTCACAGCTGGCATTATGATAATAGGTCTGAGCAGCTACAACCCTTTCAGATAAGAAAAGACAAGTTAAGGAGTGAAGACGGTGTATTATTACGGGGAATGAGGGTGGTTGTTCCTATCCCCTTGTTACAGGATTTACGTTCTTCCCATCCTGGGATGACAAAGATAAAGATGCTCATACGGGGTTATGTATGGCGGCCCAGGATGGATATCGGCACAGAGAATCTGGTCAAAGAATATGACCAGTATCAAGTGCAGCAACACTTGCCATCCGTGGCCCTCATGCACACTGGGTTAGACTACAAGTCAACTCCGCAGGCCCATTTATGGGCTCCATGTTCTTGCTTACTGGGTTGTCCAGGGTTCTGGTTTCAGATAATGGGACTGCTTTTACTCGTGAAGAATTACAACATTTTATGAGAACGGCGTTCAACATATTTGAACAGTTCCCTGCCATCCTGCATCAATGGATTGGCTGAGAGAGCCATCCAAACACTCGAGGCTGCCATGAAGAAACAGCCATCAGCCCCTTTACAATCCAGACTGTCCCGGTTCCTGCTCACTTATCATATCACCACAGGTGTTCCACCCACCGAGTTGTTTATAGGAAGTCGCATTAGAACATGGCTGGATTTTATATATCCAAACTTGGCAGGGAGGGTGGAAGCTAAACAGAAGCACAGAAAAAATACCACAACTCGAAGAAAACTGAAAGAATGTTTGAAGTGGATGATTGGTATGTGTGAAGAATCTCAGTGTTGCTCCAAATTGGATTCCGGGAACGGTCGTGCCAAAAACAGTTCCAGTATTGTTCAAAGTAGGTGTTCAAGAGAGAAGGTTAAAGAAACACCTGGACCATGTGAAGAGAAAAGAACGGCACACACAAAAATGGGATTGCGGTGGTATGATTTGCATAGCTGTCTGCCATTGGTGCAGAACACCGGCTTACCATTGCCCCTGGTCAGTCATGTGCCTCTCGACCAATTGGTTGAGACCAGTCATGTGACGGCTCTACGATTGGTCGAGAGGCTGAGTTAACCACGCCTCCATACCGAGGTATAAATAGTCAGAACGCCCGGCGGTCGTCCATTTATTGTAGTCGACCGCAGGGCTAAGTTCTAGCTTATTAAAGCCTAACTTTTGTACAGCAACTCGTCTCACGTGCAATTGATGGCTCATCAGGGACAACTTGGCCCTAATAGGCTTGTCAGTGATACAGCGAGAGATGAAAGCAATGCCACAGCAAATCCAGTAATTTACCGGGGGGGAAGAGAGGAAACAGAGATGCACCTTTGCAAATCGAGAGTCAACCTGTTGAGGTTCAAACCAATTGCCTCAACTGAATAAGCACCCGTTAGTGAATTGTGTCACTCTCAAAGGATTAAGAAGTCCCCTGACAGAAGTATCTTATAAGAGATTATTTTGAGAGATACATGTTGTATTTTTTTGTAAATAGTTCCTTTGTTAATTGAAGAATGTTAATCAGGAATTTAAAGGGGAAGGGATGTGGAAGCATACCCCTTTAATGCGGGGGGTGGGGGGGGGGGGTTCCAGAGGGTCATGTGACTCAATGAGTCATGGGGCCAGAGCGTGCGAATACCGGGGACAGCTCCAGTTACTTTGAAATTTGAAGTCTTGGAACATGGTCACTTTTTATCTCCGTGTATAGTTTCTTACTTTAACTTACCGTTCATTTGTTAACCTACCTGGTGGTCACCGGTCTGCCAGGATATGAATATCAGCATCACTAAAGATATTGGCCATTGAACCCATACTAGGTCTTTTGAAGATTCTTGAACCAACTCCAGGCATTATTAGACTGTGTTATTCTTTTTCTATCCATCATCACAGTGAGTGAGGAATAATATCTGTGTGGTTGAGAGGTTGCTGAGATGTGTACAACCACTAAAATTATCTGGGAATAATTTGGGCTCCTGGCTGCTGTATAAAAGATGACAATTTTCTCTACTCTTAGTGCAGACTATTTGAACGAAATGACGATAGCTGCCTATTCCGAGAAGCGGATGTTAGAGAGGATAAAGGTCAAGAATTGAAAGGGAGGGCTGCTTGAAATGCATGCACCACTTGAAACATAAAAAGAGAAAAATAAAGCAAAGTTGACTTGTCACATAGACACACAGTTGCATCCAAGGACTCAGATCTCAAACAGATCTCAGACATTTAGAACAGCAATGCCTCTCTCCACACGAAATAGAGATTTTTGTAGAATTGTATTTGCTCCCTGGGTACCACTCTGAGACACGCTATTAGTCTTTTGCACTTGAAGTGCATATGAAGTCCTCCTCTTCCTGCTGCTACGTCCTGTTGAGTAGAATAAAGACTATTAACCTCCGATGGCACTTCTGAGCCTTGCATTGGAATGATCAGACACTGTAATGTGCTTTTAGTTTTCCATTGTGACGCGTGTCCTGCAGTGTCCCCTCTCAGTTTATAAATCACAACTGGGATTCTCTGGCCTCCCAACCACGTGTTTCTCGACAGCGGAAGGCAGCGTGCCGTTCGCTGGCGGCTGGATTCACTGCTCCCTTCACTGTCAATGGGATTTCCCATTCAAGCCACTGGATGCTGCCAAGAACCCACGGGCGGGGGTGCGCGGCCAGCGGAACCAGAGCATCCCCCCGCAAATGAACGGCCGGAAAGTTTTGCCCATTTTTTTGTACATTTTAAAATTAATTCACTGTTAGGTATTAACTTTTGCACATCTGTTTGTGATGTTTTCCTGGTCCATTACATGGAAATATTGTTAATAAATTTGTTGTACTTCCATATCACAGTTACATTAATAAATTGGTCCAGAAGCAGATGGATTCTGTGTGCAGCATACGTAATTCTTATATCAAATTAAATAATGTAGGGGAGAAGACCGAGGTGGCAACATGCTTAATTACTGAAAGTGAGAGGGATTCAAGAGCTCCAGTCTTCTCTTTTGGGCCTGCACGCTGGAGAATTACGAAAGAAAGATATCCCAAAATGCTTCAAAGCCAATTAATTACCATTGAAATGTTTTTCGGCCCTTCTGAGATTGTACCCATCAGACCAGAAGCAATGGCTGCAGGGATTCATAAACATACCCAAATGCACAACAAGATTCACAAACAGCAATCAAGTGGATGCACAGGCAGGTCTAATTGTGGTAATTATGATCGAAGGACAATGCTGCTACGAACACCTTGGGATGCATTCTCTGTTTTGGAGATTAAGTCCCCACGCCAGCGCGAAAATGGTGGTCTTTTACGTCAGGAAAACTGGTGCGAAACGGCCACCGATGCCCCGTTTTGCTGGGGGCTAGCAGGGAGTCAGCATGGAGCTTGCAGCTCTAGCTGCTGATATGGCACGGAGCGCTTCCGGTTCCGTGGCCCCGCATGCGTACGTTGGCGGCCTGCAGCGACCGCACCATGCCAGACCGCAAAAGTAGTGCCGCTCGCACGCCCCGGGCTACCCGCCTCAAGTACACCGCTTTTCAGGTGGCGGAGAATACAAAAACCGGCTCCACTCCCGATATTGCCGTCAAAACGGATTCCCCTTCATAGCCGAACACGTCGGGGATCGGAGAATCCAGTCCCTTTTCTTTGGAGCATCATGTGATCATTTTAGTGTCCATCTCAACAGGAAGCTGAGGGTTCAGTTTAGCCTCTCATCTGAAAGGTATGTCTGGCTCTGCAGCATTGAATTTTCATCCTAGTTAATGAAATCAAGTTTTGGGGTGGTCAATTTGGGACCGTTGACGGCACAGTGACACAGTGGTTAGCACTGCTGCCTCACAGCACCAGCTACCTGGGTTCATTGCCAGCCTTGGGTGACTGTGTGGCGTCTGCACATTGTCCCCGTGTCTGTGTGGGTTTCTCCGGGTGTTCCGGTTTCCTCCCACAGTCCAAAGATGTACTGATTAGGTGGATTAGCCATGCTAAATTGTCCCTAAGGGTCTAACTTTTAGGTGGAGTTACGAGAATAGGGCAGGGGATTGAGCCGAGGCGCACCTCTGGAGGGTCGGTTCGGACTTACTGGGCAGAATGGCCTCCTTCTGCACTCTAGGGATTCGATTATCTGAGGCAATAATTGGTTGAGGTTTAATGATGTGAAAACATGTCAAATGGTTCTGTGGCCAGGAGAGGTAAAGATTCCAGGAATGTCTCACCAATTAGGATATCTTTTGCGATAGTAATAATAAAAATAATACTTATTGTCACAAGTAGGCTTATATTAACACTGCAGTGTAGTTACTGTGAAATGATGTGGAGATGCCGGCGTTGGACTGGGGTGAACACAGTAAGAAGTCTGACAACACCAGTTAAAGTCCAATAGGTTTGTTTCGAATCACTAGCTTTCGGAGCAGAGCTCCTTCCTCAGGTGACTCACCTGTGGGGACTGGACAGTAATTCAAAACAAACCTGTTGGACTTTAACCTTATTGTTACTGTGAAAAGCACCTAGACGCCACATTCTGGCGCCTGTTTGGGTACGCCGAGGGAGAATTCAGAATGTTCAAATCACCTAAGAGCACATCTTTCAGGGTGGCGCAGTGGATAGCACTGCAGCCTCATGGTGCTGAGATCCCAGGTTCGATTCCAGCTCTGGGTCACTGTCCGTGTGGAGTTTCTCCCTGTGTTTGCGTGGGTTTCACCCCCCACAACCCAACAATGTGCAGGGTAGGTGGATTGGCCACGCTAAATTAATAAGGGCAGCACGGTAGCATTGTGGATAGCACAATCGCTTCACAGCTCCATGGTCCCAGGTTCGATTCCGGCTTGGGTCACTGTCTGTGCGGAGTCTGCACATCCTCCCCGTATGTGCGTGGGTTTCCCCCGGGTGCTCCGGTTTCCTCCCACAGTCCAAAGATGTGCAGGTTAGGTGGATTGGCCATGATAAATTGCCCTTAGTGTCCAAAATTGCCCTTGGTGTTGGGTGGGGTTACTGGGTTATGGGGATAGGGTGGAGGTGTTTGACCTTGGGTAGGGTGCTCTTTCCAAGAGCCGGTGCAGACTCGATGGGCCGAATGGCCTCCTTCTGCACTGTAAATTCTATAAATTGCCCCTTAATTGGAACAATGGATTGGGTACTCTAAATTTATATTGAAAAAAAGCACATCTTTCAGGACTTGTGGAAGGAAACCTGAGCACCCAGAGTAAACAGAGACAGGGAGAACGTGCAGACTCCGCACAGACAGTGACCCAAGCCGGGAATCGACCCTGGCGCTGTGAAGCAACAGTGCTAACCACTGTGCACCTGTGCTGTCCATAGCATCACAGCAGAGAGATAAACAGAATTGCTGTGACACAGAGGGAGACCATTTGACCCATCATGTCTGTAACGACTCTCCAAATGACCATTTTGGTTTCGAGCTATTCCCCTGCCTTTTCCCCGTTTCTATTGCACCTTGTTTCTATTTGAGTAAAGAGAAGGAATTGGTGGATGTTGAGTCTGGCGAAGGGTGTGTAGACAGCCTAGGTCACATTGAGATCCAAAAAGATGAGGTGTTGGGTGTCTTGAAAAATATTAAAGTGAATAAGTCCCCAGGGCCTGATGGGATCTATCCCAGATTACTGAAGGAGGCAAGAAAGGAAATTGCTGAGGCCTTGACAGAAATCTTTGGATCCTCACTGTCTTCAGGTGATGTCCCGGAGGATTGCAGAATAGCCAATGTTGTTCCTTTGTTTAAGAAGGGTAGTAAGGATAATCCAGGGAACTACAGGCCGGTGAGCCTTACGTCAGCGGTAGGGAAATTACTGGAGAGAATTCTTCGAGACAGGATCTTCTCCCATTTGGAAGCAAGGGGTTGTATTACCAAGAGGCAGCATGGTTTTGTGAAGGGGAGGTCATGTCTCACTAACTTGATAGAGTTTTTCGAGGAGGTCACAAAGATGATTGATGCAGGTAGGGCAGTGGATGTTGTCCATATGGACTTCAGTAAGGCCTTTGACAAGGTCCCTCACAGCAGACTGGTACAAAAGGTGAAATCACACAGGATCAGAGGTGAGCTGGCAAGATGGATACAGAACTGGCTAGGTCATAGAAGGCAGAGAGTAGCAATGGAAGGGTGTTTTTCTGATTGGAGGGCTGCGACTAGTGCTGTTCTGCAGAGATCAGTGCTGGGACCTTTGCTGTTTGTAGTATATATAAATGATTTGGAGGAAAATGTAACTGGTCTGATTAGAAAGTTTGCGGACGTCACAAAGGTTGGTGGAATTGCGGATAGCGATGAGGACTGTCAGAGGTTACAGCAGGATTTAGATCGTTTGGAGACTTGGGCGGAGAGATGGCAGATGGAGTTTAATTCGGACAAATGTGAGGTGATGCATTTTGGAAGGTCTAATATAGCTAGGGAATATACAGTGAATGGTAGAACCCTCAAGAGTATAGACAGTCAGAGAGATATTGGTTGACAGGTCCACAGGTCACTGAAAAGGGCAACCCAGGTGGAGAAGGTAATCAAGAAAGCATATGGCATGCTTGTCTTCATTGGCCGGGGCATTGAGTATAAAAATTGGCAAGTCATGTTGCAGCTGTATAGAACCTTAGTTCGGCCACACTTGGAGTATAGTGTTCAAATCTGGTCGCCACAGTACCAGAAGGATGTGGAGACTTTAGGGAGAGTGCAGGCGAGATTTACCAGGATGTTGCCTGGTATGGAGGGCATTAGCTATGAGGAGAAGTTAAGTAAACTTGGTTTATTAAATAAAGGTAATTACGAGGGCATGAGAGAGGAACTGGCGAAAATCGACTGGAAGCAGACCCTAGTGGGGAAGACAGTAGAGCAAAAATGACAGGAGTTTGTATGCATAATTGAGGACACTGTACAGAGGTTCATCCCCAAGAAAAGAAAGATTATCCGGGGAGGGATTAGATAGCCATGGCTGACAAAGGAGGTCAGGAAATGTATCAAAGAAAAAGAGAGATCCTATAAAGTGGCCAAAAGCACTGGGAAATCAGAAGATTGGGAAGGCTACAAAAACAAACAGAGGTTAACAAAGAGACAAATAAGGAAGGAGAGGATCAAATATGAAGGCAGGCTAGCCAGTAATATAAGAAATGATAGTAAAAGTTTCTTTCAATACATAAGAAACAAACGACAGGCCAAAGTAGACATTGGGCCAATTCAAACTGATTCCGGAAGGCTAGTGATGGGAGACGAGGAAATGGCTGGAGAACTTAATAAGTACTTTGCGTCTGTCTTCACAGTGGAAGACATGAGTAATATCCCAAAAATTATAGAGGATCAGGGGGCTGAGTTGAGTATGGTTGCCATTACAAAAGAGATGGTGCTAAAAAAGCTAAAAGGTCTTAAAATTGACAAATCTCCTGGCCCCGATGGGCTACACCCTAGAGTTCTGAGAGAGGTGGCTGAAGAAATAGCGGAAGCGTTGGTTGAGATCTTTCAAAAATCACTGGAGTCAGGGAAAGTCCCGGACGATTGGAAGATCGCTGTTGTAACCCCCTTGTTCAAGAAAGGATCAAGACAAAAGATGGAAAATTATAGGCCAATTAGCCTAACCTCGGTTGTTGGTAAAATTCTAGAATCGATCGTTAAGGATGAGATTTCTGATGGACTTCTGGTTGCGGCTATGACCAGCTAAGTCGCACGTTTGGCGGCTCCTGCTACAAAGGTGTTTTCGGGCCGATTGGAGGGCCCCAACGGCGCTGTAAGGACAAATCCCGGTGGGGGAAGGCTCCCTGAGGAGAACCAGACCAACTTTATGGTCGGTACCCGGAGTGGGGTGGTAAAGAAAGCAACAGCAGCTCCCCAAAAAAAGCGGGGGAAGAAGACCAAAATGGCGGCCGGTGGCGCACCCGAGGAATGGAGGAAATGGGCGGAGGAGCAGCAGGCCACTCTCCTGCGCTTCTTTACGGAGCTGAAAATGGAGCTCTTGGAGTCAATGAATGCGACGACCACCAGGCTGATGGGAGCCCAGGCGACCCAAGAGGCGTCGATTCGGGAGCTGCAGCAGGAGATGACTGCGCGGGAGGAGGAGGCCACGGTCCTCGTGGGAAAGGTAGAGGTGCACGAGGCACTCCACCTGAAATGGCAGAGCCGTTTTGAGGAGCTGGATACCCGAATGAGGCGGAAGAACCTGAGGATCTTGGGCCTGGCAGAAGGCCTGGAGGGGTCAGACCTCCCGGGATACGTAGCAGAAATGCTGAGCTCCCTGATGGGGGCAGGGGCCGTCCCTTCGCCCCTGGAGCTGGAAGAGGCCTACAGGGTCATGGCTAGGAACCCAAGAGCAAATGAGCCCCCGAGGGCGGTGCTGGTGCGGTTCCAGCGACTCAGCGATCGTGAGAGAGTGCTGGAGTGGGCCAAGAGGGAAAGGAGTAGCAAGTGGGAGAATTCGTCGGTGAGGGTCTACCAGGACTGGAGTGCGGAGGTGGCAAAGCGGCGGGCCCGGTACAACCGGACGAAGGCGGTGCTACATGCAAAACGGATCAGGTTCGGAATGCTGCAGCCAGCGCGCTTGTGGGTCACCTACAAGAACCAACACCACTATTTTGAGTCCCCAGAGGAGGCGTGGGCCTTTGTACAGGAAGAGAAACTGGACTCGAATTAGACCCAGGGGATACTTGGCGGCCGTAGCCGCTCGGGTACTTTCAGCTGAACAAGCGGTTTTTTTTTTTCGGCTGGGTCGGAACTGGGCAACTCTTATTGGAACGGTTTCCTTTTTTTCTTCTTTCTTTGTTTGGATCTTGAACTCTTGCTTTGGGTTTTTCTTCTGATGTTTTTTCCCCCCCTTTGCCAACTTCCCTTAGTTATTGTTATTGTGGTTATTCATGGTTATTTATGGTTATTTATACTGTTTGGTAGAGGGCGACTGTTAAGTACATTGTTATTTGTTATCTATCTGTTATTTATAACGTTAAGTTGGGGAGGCGGGACGGGGGGGGAGAGCAGATCGGGGATATGGGCTCCTAGGGGGGGTTCTTTACAGGCATGGACGGGGACGGGGGTGGAACTGAAGATGGCGGGGTGGGGTGTGGCAGGGCGAAAGCGCGGGCTTTCCTCTGTTTTCCCGCGCGCGGGGCAGAGGAGGGGGGAGGGGAGGAGCGCAGGGCGTGGCTAGCAATGGCGACCTTTCCCGCGTTGGAGCGGGGCCAGGGAGGAGTGGCAAGGGGGGGGAGGCCCCCCCCCCCCGAGCCGGGGGGAGTCGGAGTGTGGCAGGAGCAGCCGGGTCAGCGTAAAACAGCTGACTTACGGGAGTACGATGGAGGGTACATCGCGGCTAGGAGGGGTCCTAGCCTGGGGGGGGGGGGGGGGGGGGGGGGTTAGGGAGGGATACCGGGTTGCTGCTGGAAAGACCAGAAACGGGAAGTGGAGGACTGGAGGGGTGGGGGGAGGGGGCCATCGCCATGGGGAGCGGGTCAGAAGGGGAGGGTCGACCCGGGGCGAGCAGGGAACAGGACATGGCTAATCGGCAGGGGAAGGGGGCGGGTCGTCCCGCGACCCGGCTGATCACTTGGAACGTGAGGGGGCTGAATGGGCCGGTCAAGAGATCAAGGGTATTCTCACACCTGAAGGGACTGAAGGCTGATGTAGCAATGTTACAGGAGACCCATTTGAAGGTAGTGGACCAGGTTCACCTGAGAAGGGGGTGGGTGGGACAGCTGTTCCACTCTGGATTGGACGCAAAGAACCGGGGGGTGGCGATTCTGGTGGGAAAGAGGGTGTCGTTCGTGGCGGAGGAGGTGGTGGCGGATAAGGAGGGTAGGTATGTGATGGTGAAGGGTAAGCTGCAGGGGGAGAAAGTGGTGATGGTCAACGTATATGCCCCAAACTGGGATGACGCGGGTTTTATGAGGCGCCTATTGGGCCTCATTCCGGGACTGGAGGCAGGGGGCTTGATCATGGGGGGGGACTTTAACACAGTGCTGGACCCCGGGCTAGACAGATCGAGCTCAAGGACCAATAGGAGGCCGGCAGCGGCAGAAGTGCTGAGGGGGTACATGGAGCAGATGGGAGGAGTAGACCCATGGAGGTTTGGTAGGCCGAGGGCGAGGGAGTATTCCTTTTTCTCCCACGTCCATAGAGTGTACTCCAGAATCGATTTCTTCGTGTTGAGCAGGGGGCTGATCCCGAGGGTGTGGGAAGCTGAGTACTCGGCCATTGCGATCTCTGATCATGCACCACATTGGGTGGATGTGGAAATGGGGGAGGCGCGGGACCAGCGCCCGCTGTGGCGGCTGGATGTGGGGCTGTTAGCGGACGACGAGGTGAAAAAAAAAAAAAAAACAAATTTTTTAAAAGGATGAGATTTCTAAATTCTTGGAAGAGCAGGGTCGGATTAGAACAAGTCAACATGGATTTAGTAAGGGGAGGTCGTGCCTGACGAACCTGTTAGAATTCTTTGAGGAGGTGACAAGTAGGTTAGACCAGGGAAACCCAGTGGATGTGGTCTATCTGGATTTCCAAAAGGCCTTTGATAAGGTGCCACACAGGAGGCTGCTGAGTAAGGTGAGGGCCCATGGTGTTCGAGGTGAGCTACTGGCATGGGTTGAGGATTGGCTGTCTGACAGAAGGCAGAGAGTTGGGATAAAAGGTGCTTTTTCGGAATGGCAGCCGGTGACCAGCGGTGCCCCACAGGGTTCAGTGTTGGGGCCGCAGCTGTTCACCATATATATTAATGATCTGGATGAAGGGACTGGGGGCATTCTAGCAAAGTTTGCCGATGATACGAAGTTAGGTGGTCAGGCAGGTAGTGCTGAGGAAGTGGGGAGGCTGCAGAAGGATCTAGACAGTTTGGGAGAGTGGTGCAGGAAATGGCTGATGCAATTCAACGTGAGAAAATGTGAGGTCTTGCACTTTGGAAAAAAGAATCCAAACATAGGGCGAAATTCTCCCAAAACGGGAGAAATCGTCAAACTGCCGTAAAACCCGGGCGGGTTTTACGGCATCGCGCCCCTTCCCGACGGGGGACCGATTCTGGTCCCCCGTCGGGGCTAGCAGCCCGACGTCGGAGGCTCCGACAAGTCGGGTTTAACGAAAATCGTTAAGCCCGCTTGTCGGACTTAGCGCCGGCTGACGCGTCATATGACGTCAGCCGCGCATGCGCAGGTGGGAAGACTCCACCCGCGCATGCGCGGGTGACGTCATCGCGTTTTTGCGCGAAACCCGCGCATGCGCGGTCCGGGTTGCCCCTCAGCCGCCCCGCGTATTGATACTGCGGGGCGGCGGAAGGACAAATAGTGCGCGGGCATCGGGCCCGCTGCCCGCGATCGGTGGGCACCGATTGCGGGCCCATGGCACCCTTGGCACGGCCGTGGTACTGCCGTGCCAATCGGTGCCATGGTTATTTTTTTCCAGGTGGTCACGACGTTTTTACGAACGGCAGGACCAGGTGTGTTTGCCGTTCGTAAAAAGGTCGTAAAGGGCTGGGACTTCGGCCCTTCTAACAGCTGTGAATCGCTGCCGGCCGTAAAAAAACGGCGGCAGCGATTCGTGTCGGGATTTCGGCGGGGGGGGGGAGAATAGCGGGAGGGCGTCAAAAAGTCGGGAAGGCCCTCCCGCTATTCTCCCACCCGTCGTGGGGGGGGGGAGAATTTCGCCCATAGACTACTTTCTAAACGGTGAGAAAATTCATAATGCCAAAGTACAAAGGGATCTGGGAGTGCTAGTCGAGGATTCCCTAAAGGTAAACATGCAGGTTGAATTTGTGATTAAGAAAGCGAATGCAATGTTGTCATTTATCTCAAGAGGGTTGGAATATAAAAGCAGCAATGTGCTACTGAGCCTTTATAAGGCTCTGGTTAGGCCCCATTTGGAGTACTGTGTCCAGTTTTGGGCCCCACATCTCAGGAAGGACATACTGGCACTGGAGCGTGTCCAGCGGAGATTCACACGGATGATCCCTGGAATGGCGGGTCTAACATATGATGAATGGCTGAGGATCCTGGGATTGTATTCATTGGAGTTTAGAAGGTTAAGGGGAGATCTAATAGAAACTTACAAGATAATACATGGCTTAGAAAGGGTGGACGCAAATAAACTGTTTCCGTTAGGCGAGGAGACGAGGACCCGTGGGCACAGCCTTAGAATTAGAGGGGGTAAATTCAGAACAGAAATGCGGAGACATTTCTTCAGCCAGAGAGTGGTGGGCCTGTGGAATTCATTGCCGCGGAGTGCAGTGGAGGCCGGGACGCTAAATGGCTTCAAGGCAGAGATAGATAAATTCTTGATGTCGCGAGGAATTAAGGGCTACGGGGAGAATGCTGGTAGGTGGAGTTGAAATGCCCACCAGCCATGATTGAATGGCGGAGTGGACTCGATGGGCCGAATGGCCTTACTTCCACTCCTATGTCTTATGGTCTTATGGTCTTATTCGCACTGGAACGAAGAAGGTTGAGGACTACAAAACAATGAGGGGCATAGACAGAGTGGATAATCAGAGGCTTTTTCCCAGGGTAGAAGGGTCAATTACTAGGGGGCATAGGTTTAAGGTGCGAGGGGCAAGGTTTAGAGGAGATGTGCGAGGCAAGTTTTTTACACAGAGGGTAGTGGGTGCCTGGAACTCGCTGCTGAGGGAGGTGGTGGAGGCAGGAACGATAGTGACGTTTAAGGGACATCTTGACAAATACATGAATAGGATGGGAATAGAGGGATGCGGACCCCTGAAGTGTGGAAGAATTTAGTTTAGACAGGCAGCATGGTCGGCACAGGCTTGGAGGGCCGAAGGGCCTGTTGTTGTGCTGTACTTTTCATTGTTCTTTGTTCTTTGGTCTAATCATCTGATGCCCTCCTGAATGCCTCAATTGAACCTACCGACAACACACTTCCAGGCAGCGCATTCCAGACCCTAACTACTTATTGTGTGAAAACGTTTTTTCTCACATCACATTTGCTTCTTTATTAAATCCCTTTACAAAATGGATCCTCTCCTTCTTACTCCTTTTACCAGTCGGAGCAGTTTCTCCCTATCTACTCTGTCCAGTCCCCTCATGATTTTGAACTCGCTCAACATAGCTTAAACTAAATCATTTCAATACAGCATTAACGAGCAACAAAAATTGATGGCTAAACAGAAAAATATACACCTATTTTCACAGAAATAATCCAGCGAGGTAACATCGACTAAAGATGCTGGGTTTCAATTCTGGCCTTCTTCTGTAGCCAACTAAATCATTTCAATACAGCATTAACGAGTAACAAAAATTGATGGCTAAACAGAAAAATATACACCTATTTTCACAGAAATAATCCAGAGAGGTAACATCGACTAAAGATGCTGGGTTTCAATTCTGGCCTTCTTCTGTAGCCAACAATGAAATACATAGTGACGTTCTCTGGTTCCCAACTGACTACCATCTGTTGAAGTATTGTTGGATGAACTCCCTACATGTATTCCTGGCTCCCACATACTCAGCCTCCACAAGAATAGAAACAGGCAATGCCACCACCTGCTGTTTAAAAGCCACCTCTATCTCCTCAGGAAGGTCTACCAGACATCCTCTGTACATGCCAATATTGTGAGTGCAGGGATTGCCAAGAAATGTTGGCAAATCCTACGAGCAACGTATTGCAGTAAGGCTCTGGAGTTGTCCAGACATCTGAACTGTATTTTTAGCCATACAAATATCCATTCAAGGACATTATATAGAGCAGAGTGTCTGATGTTTGATAGGATTACTGAGATATAGTAGAGGGCCATGACCAATATATCAGGCTGTACCACTGTCAATCACCAGCTGGCTAGACTGTGTTTTCCTTTAATAAAGATGCAATCAGACTGAGTGACACGTAATCCGAGCAATATCCCATGTAATCTCCAACATGATTAATATTGCTACCCTCACAACCTTTTTGAATATCATTTCCACTGTTCAATCAATGTTCAATATTTATGGCAACGTGTTTCAATTGTTTACATTCAGTCCCTCATTTCCCAGGCCTTGGAACAGCTTAATGACCGACAGAGTCCTCTTTTTAATCGTGTTGTTTACATATCCGACAGAAACATATAGGGACATGAAATTATTGCAAATGTTATGCCTTTGGTCACTTGCTGAAGTGTGGAACGGGGCAACAGCTAAGAGTGATTATTATATTATTAATCTTTGCTACTTTCTTTTATAAATTTAGAATACCCAATTCATTTTTTCCAATTAAGAGACAATTTAGTGTGGCCAATCCGCCTAGCCTGCACATCTTTGGGTTGTGCGGGCGAAACCCATGCAAACACGGGGAAAATGTGCAAACTCCACATGGACAGTGACCCAGAGCCCGGGTTGTGCCATGAGGCAACAGTGCTATCCATTGTGTCACCGTACTGCCCTGCCTCTTTGCTACTTAAAGGCCATTAAACAATCTCCTTTGCAACCACCCGTCCCAAAATAAAATTTTGCAAGACCTGATAAAGGACTAAGGAAATGTTTGCTTATTCACAGGTACATAGCATTGCACTTCTACCAAGCCAGGTGAAGAGTAAGATGCCCTTTGCTACTGTTATCACCATGTGCTGAGAAAAGAGTATGGGCGCGATTTAGCGGACAAGTGTTAAAATCCACTTTTGGGCGCGTTCAGCGGGGTGTTTCTAGGTGACTGCTGTTATGTTTCAAAATAAGTCAATAGCTTTTATTTTCAATTATTTCTTCAGTGGCCCAGTTATGTGACAAGTTAGCAACATGTTTAACCTTTTTTTTTGCACCTTCACTAACAGCTGGCACCATTGGTGATATCCACACTTGTTTACTGAACAATCAATCTGGGTAATCACTACAAATAACATCTGGGTCAAACAGAAGCAATTGCGGTGGGTGACCATGATCAAACGATGAGGTTCAGTGGGTTAAATGGCATGTTCAATTCATAGAACATACATAGAACATACAGTGCAGAAGGAGGCCATTTGGCCCATCGAATCTGCACCGAACTTCCACTCTATCCCCGTAACCCAATAAGGCCTCCTAACCATTTTGGGCACTGAGGGCAATTTAGCATGGCCAATCCACCTAACCTGCACATCTTTGGACTGTGGGAGGAAACCGGAGCACCCGGAGGAAACCACGCACACATGGGAAGAACATGCAGACTCCTCACAGACAGGAATCGAACCTGGGACCCTGGCACTGTGAAGTAACAGTGCTAGCCAATTGTGCCACCGCGCAGCCGCTGACTTTTCTGTTGCTCGTACATGGCACTGAATGAGTCAGACAAGGGCTTCCTTTTGGCTCAGTCCTCAGGGAATGCTGCCCTCTGGGAGATGTCTCTTTTGGATGAGTCATCAAACGATGGCCCCATCTGTTGTCTCAGAGGGATGTAAAAGATCCTGTGACATTCTTCATAGAAAGGCAGGGAGATTTCCTGGTGCCTTTGCCAATTTTACCTCAGCCAACATCAGTAAAATGGAGATTATCTGGTTGTTATCTCGTTGCTGTTTGTAAGAGATTGTTGTGTGTAACATGGCTGTCGCGTTTTCATGTATTATAGCAGTGATGATGCTTCAAAAGTATTTCATTGACTGTAAAACACTTTGAGGTCATAAAAGGCACCATATAAATGAAACTATGGCTGGGATTCTCCGACCCCCCACTGGGTCGGAGTATCGCCGGGGGGTCGGTGTGAATCCCGCCCTCGCCGTCCTCCGAATTCTCCGGCCCCCCAAAAATCGGGCCGGTGTGAATCACGCCGCCCGCCTTGGAGAACGGCGGGGACCGGCGCGACTCAATCGGCCCCGGGGCTGCCCGAATTCTCGGGCCTGCGATGGGCCGAAGTCCCGCCCGTTTTTTGCCAGTCCCGCCGGCATAGATTAGACTAGGTCCCTTACCGGCGGGACCTGGCGGCGTGGGCGGGCTCCGGGGTCCTGGGGAGGGGCGCGGGGCAATCTGGCCCCGCGCCGGCCGGCGGAGTCCCTTCGGCCCCAGCTGGCGTGGTGCCAAAGGCCTTCCACGCCAGCCGGCGGGGTGCAAACCACTCCGGCACCGGACTAGCCCCTGAAGGTGCGGAGAATTCCGCACCTTTGGGGCGGGCTGACGCCGGAGTGGTTCATGCCACTCCGTCCCGCTGGGACACGTCT
Source organism: Scyliorhinus canicula (assembly GCF_902713615.1). Classification (NCBI taxonomy): domain Eukaryota; kingdom Metazoa; phylum Chordata; class Chondrichthyes; order Carcharhiniformes; family Scyliorhinidae; genus Scyliorhinus; species Scyliorhinus canicula. The sequence goes on from NC_052160.1 coordinate 121,308,233, forward strand.
CCGCCCCGCCGGGTACGGGAGAATCCCACCCTATTTCTTTCAGTAGTTTTACCTTCTGCAAAGCTGAAACTTAAGGCTTGGGATGGATCAAGATTCAATCTTCGCTCTATACTTCTAATTTTTTTAAATTCTTCATGGCAAGTGGGCGTTGCTGGTTGGGTCATCATTTATTGATCGTCGCCAATGGCTGTTCAGAAGGTGGTGTGGTGAACTGCATTCCTGGACACCTGCAGGCCCTGCTGTGCAAGTACAGCCACTTTGCAGGGGCAACAGGACTGAGTTTGAATCAGTACAACAGTAAGAGTTACAACAGTCAAATTGCTTGTGTCTTAGGTCATTTCTGTTCCTGCCATCATCCAGTAATTCCTGCTGGAAATGGATGTTTTGACGTGACTGGTGTTCTTTAAAATATCCAGCAGGATTAAATCACTGGGCGGGTGAGAGGGGGGAGGGGAGTAATTATGGGACAGGGTGAAACTACTGGATGGGGACGAGAAAATGCAGTGCAATCCAGTTCCACCCATTCCCAGAGCAAAGTTTTTGCAGTTTGAAGGAACATGTGAATCATGTGAAGGAACAAGGATCATAAGAACTGGAGGGAGCCATTCGACCCCTCTAGTCTGTTTCCCCATTCAATTAGATCACGGCTAGTCTATAACTTAACTTTATCCAGCTGATTTGGCCCTACAATTCTTCATCATCATTTTCTGGCCTCGGAGAGCTTCTCCCCGCGGAGGCTACACTTAAGAGTGATTTCCTGCTGCAAGCTGATTGAGATGCCATTTTCATCAGCAGCTCTGACCTTCCCCCCTTTCAGGTGTTCCCCACTTTGTCAAACCACCCTCCACCCACACGCCACTCTAGCCTTATCAATGCCCCTGGGAACCTCCCCCCCACCCCTTCCAATTTTTGAGCCCCCCCCCCCCCCACCCGAGCCCGACCCCTGACAGTACCAACGTGGCACCTGGGCACCCTGGCACTGCCAACTTGGCAGTGCACCTTGCATCCTGGCAGTGCCACCTGGTGGGCAGAGTGTGTGGCCAAGCTACCTAACCCACACATCTTTGGACTGTGGGAGGAAAAGGGAGCACCCGGAGGAAACCCACGCAGACACGGGGAGAAAGTGCAAACTCCACACAGTTACCCAAGGCTCGAATTGAACCCGAGCGGCTGGCATTGTGAGGCAGCAATGCTATCCACTGTGCAACCGTGTTGCCTTTAGGCTTATTTAATTATGCCTCATTAGGCGGCATGGTGGCACAGTGGTTAGCACTGTTGTATCACAACTCCAGGGTCCCAGATTCACTTCCGGCCTCGGGTGACTGTGCGGAGTTTGCACTTTCTCCCTGTGTCTGTGTGGGTTTCCTCCTGGTGCTTCGGTTTCCTCCCACAGTCCAAAGATATGCAGCTTAGGTGGATTGGCCATGCTAAATTGTCCAGAAGTTTAGGTGGGGTTACGGGGATAGGGTGGAGGCATGGGAGGTAGGGTGCTCTTTCCAAGGGCCTGAATAGACTTGGTGGGCGGAATGGCCTCCTTCTGCACAATAAATTCTATGATGCAATGGGCAAGAAATTGCATGTTAATTGTAATTGATGGAGCAAGTTGGGTGACTTGCAATTGGCCCAGGTGGAGTCCAATTTAGGGCTCTCGCGCCATTCACCCGTTGTGACCAGACCTGTGCCGGGAGCAACGGGGTTGCTGCATTGTGCCCTATATTTTTATTTTGTGCGATGTCCCTTTCAGAACAAATTGGACTGAGGAGTATTTTTCAAGAGGGTTAATTAGTTTGCTGAATGTGACATAATTAGGTTTCAAATGTTTGTCAATGGGGATGAACAGCTAGGAAGCAAAGGGTAAATAGAAAGCTAATTGCATTTGGGTTGTGTTTCAGTCTGCTGGGTGGATTTCAGAACACTGGGAATTGGTGCAAAGAGAAAACAAACAAGGAATTCTCTGGACGGAACAGTTTTCTGTTTTGCAAAAGATCCTGGCGTTTCAGGAGTTCTTTGAGAATACAGAAGGGGCTGTATGAATGTGTGTGTTTGCAGTTGGAAAGGACAGAACACTGAATGAAGACAAAGAGTGAGGGATTCTGGATTGGCCAATACCCAATGCTGTTGAGGGTGTGCAAACCATTTAAAGGAGCGAGAGAAGGGACTCTCTACTGATTCTGTTCCATAATGTTTAACTTATGACCCATGAGAGAGAGATTTCATAGACATTCATCTTGCCTATAGTAACCATGCCTGGGGGCTTCAGGTTAAAGCTGCTGGTGAATGCAACTCAAGGGTAATTAAATGATTATGTGGAAAATGAGAGATCATTCAAATTGTAGGCTGAGTTTAGAGTCTGTGAGATTATACGTGATGCCACATTTGTGCAGGAAGTAATGTGAGTGCTGAGGAGTAACTTGTTGTGTCTACTATGTTATGGGCCAGGGTTAGAGAACCCCAAAGTGTATCATGGAGTTCACCTGACCCACAACTTTTAATAGATTGTGGTATGGGGAGCACACGGCCCACTCTACAGGTGTGGTACAGCAGAAATGGAAAAGTATTTTTTAAAGCAAAATAATGTTTATTCTATGAACTCAAGTTAACCTTTTTAAAACATACAGTGAACATCTTAGCAACCATAATTCAAATACAACCCCCTAAGAATACAACGCTAAGTAATCCTTTAAGCTTTCCTTTTATCATCCATAAGACTTAAAGCACCTTTTACCAGAAGCACATCAGGTTAAAGTCACTACTGTTATTAGTTTTAAATCACCAGGATCGATTTACAGTCTTTAGGTTACAGAGAGAGACTCTAATACATCTTCTGGCTGTGGCTGCAGCTATCCAGCTCTGAAAACGAAACCAAAACACACCCTGCAGCAAATAGCCTAAATCGAAAGTAAAAAGCTGACAGACAGCCCAGCTCCACCCCATCTCTGACATCACTGCAGTATTAAACACCGATTTCTTAAAGGTGCTCTCACTACAGATATATATATGCACACCCAATTATAAACACCCATTTCTTAAAGGTACTCTCACATGACAGCTATTTAAAATGAAAGTAATGTTTTAATTGCGTTGTTTTTAATTGGTATGTTACAGTAAAAGTTCTAAAAAATAAAAATCTTGTTCAGTAGTTTTCTTTTTGCTGGCATCGTGGGGATACTTTACTTTTTAAAAAGTTATCGGTCTTTATAGTGACTGAACATTATTCCATATTTTACTGCTTTGGTACAATGCTGTTTTGAAATAAACTGTATGATAATGTATAAATCAACCATTAATACAAACATTTACATATAACTGTATAGAAATGGAAAAATATTGATACTAATTGATACCAACAATATTGATATTAGTGACAAGCAGCATGTCTTATACAACTGATTGGCATTGATTAATACAATGCCGAGTTCAATTGTTATCCTGAAGTTCCACCAACTCTACAATGATGTACAGTTTTCTGTGATTTATTGTCTTGGAAGTTTTAACCGTCAGTTACGACTCTATCTCAAAAGTGGTTCCAAATGATGAGCAAAGTCAATCATGGTGAAAAATGTACAAGTTATCTTCAATAGTTTTTTTCTTACAGCAGTGCTTCAGAGTTTGACTATCTGTGAAAGCCAGATAGTTTTTTGTTTTCCAATTAAGGGGCAATTTAGCTTGGCCAATGCACCTACCCTGCACATCTTTGGGTTGCGGGGGTGAGAGCCACGCAGACACGGGGAGAATGTGCAAACTCCACACGGACAGTGACCCCAGGCCGGCCGGGATCGAACCCGGGTCCTCAGCGGCGTCAGGCAGCAGTGCTAACCACTGCGCCACCGTGTCGCATGTGAAAACCAGAAGTTGAAATAAGATCTTCCTCTTGTTTACAATGAATGAAAATGAAAATCACATATTGTCACGAGTAGGCTTCAATGAAGTTACTGTGAAAAGCCCCTAGTCACCACATTCCGGCACCTGTTCGGGGAGGCTGGTACGGGAATTGAACCATGCGGCTGGCCTGCCTTGGTCTGCTTTAAAAGCCAGCAATTTAGCCCAGTGTGCTAAACCAGCCCCTTACAACAAGGTGTCATCACCAGTCCTCATGCTCCCCCATGTTCAGTCTATTCTGTACTTTCACCATCCTTGCTTAAGTGTATTAATACTTTGCAAAAACAGAAACACAAGATTGAGATAAAATTGGATTACCCACACAATTGCCTTCATTCCTCACAAAAATATTTCTAAAATTTGTTAAGGGTGTGTGAGGAAGGGTTAAAAAATGATTTATTTACCACTCCAATGTCTGACCGTAACAAAATGTTTTTTGTGAATTTGTAAGGATGAAGGTATTTGCTCAATGTTTGCGCTTAATCATTTTTGTGGTGACTGCAGTCAAGGAAAATACAAGGATGCCCTTTTCTTAGTATGCTGTAGGTCCAGAAATCTTAGATTCTTTAATAAACAACAAGCTCACCACTTAGATGTGCCCAGCATGCATGGGAAATCTTGCCCCATAAAAATACTTTAACACGGTGTATTCTTAAAAATTATGGACTGAAAGAAAATGACATGCCACCCTGCTGAGTAGGAGATATTCTTCCGCGTTGAATTTTAAGAAACATCCTCGGTCCCAATTTTGAGATTGATTCTGAGAGATATTGGGAACAGAAAGCGAAAGTTACATTTCAGAATTTAATGTATAAAAGCAACAGATCCCCGCACCCGGAAATGGGATCTGGTTGGCTTTTTGTTTAGCTTTTCATACTTTCTGGCAGTCAAATATTCTAATGTCATGGTCATGTTAATGCCTGGCTCTGAATGTGCTTCTCTTCCAAGGTAACAGAGGAGAAGGACAGGGCATTACAGAAGCATTCTAATTTCAAATGAAAATTCAAAAAAATTAGTTTATGCTGCGAAAACCGACTTCACAGTACTAAATAACATAATCCTTCGTAGGGTCCGTGATGTTTAGAATTGCTCTTCCCATCAGACTTTGTGCCAACAAACTACAGCAGGAATTAAATCTTAAATTATTGGGGTCATGTGTTATCTCCATTCTTGTAACAAAGCAACGATATTTCAAGGTTTATAAAGGATTTATTTTTCAACTACTCAAGAAATAGGTAACTGCTGACGCTAACAGTCTTGCATAAATTTGATTAGAAATTGTATTAACAACCACCCTGGTGTAATGTTTTAATCAGGTGAGGAGTACCAATATTGGAAAATGGTTCATAATTTTGAGCATCTAGAGCCAACACATGACATTCTTCCTACAGTCATTTGTGCATTGAAGTTTAAAGCCCTCGTGATCTGTGCCCCGTGAATCAGGAACAATAAGATGTCCATTGTATTTAAAATTAACCCAGTTGACGTCGTTGCTATCATCCAGGATGAGGTTATATGAATCTCTGCATGCTTCTTTACAAATCTTTCTAACCTTTTGAATGATAGGTTTTGTGCAGTGCGCCGTAGATGCAAACTGAAACCCTTTTGTGGTGCAAAACAAAATGTACTCTAAAACCAACTCTGAGAGAAATCCAATACCATCATTGTGCATTATTTTTTCATTTCCCACATGAGTCATCATTGTGACCTCTCTTGAGTGAGTCTTCCAATTTGTATTTAAATGTGATCAGCCTTCTGCTGTGCCTCCAATGAACTGGGTTAAAACTGCCCAAATTCATTTCTTGTTAGGACACAGCCAGCAGAGAAAAAGAGACATGCATTCAACAGCCTGGACTGAGTTCAAGCCCCAGGCTTGGATGTGAAAGGCCATCTGCTCCCTCACTGCATGTTGTACTGCTCCATCTTTCAATATTCCGGCGAGAAAGATGTTTCTTTTCCTGAGTTAAAGGGAAATTCTTTTTGTTTCCTAAATTTACAAAATTATTCTCCTTAAATTTAGTGTAATTTATGAATTATACACTTTATAATATCCCATCGTGTATAACAAATAATTCCCCGGCTTTGGGTGTTTGGAGTTACAAAGGAAGGGTATGTGGTGCTAATGCTATGTAAAAACAATAGAATGTGTTGTAACTGGAAATTGTTGTCAGCCATTCTGATATGCAAGGATTGGTTTCATTTTCCTAATTTTAGGCAGAACTAAAATTAGCCGAATGCAAAGTCAGTAAACAAACAGTTCAACCAGTGAGGGACAAAAGAAGACATTCATCAGTGACTGGCTGTGCATGCCTGCACCTATTAGTTACATTACTACAATTGAGAAGCTGCTTTATCTGCCTGCAGCCATTCATGTCTGTGTAGACTGGCAAAAACAGCAGGCTTCATTTGTAACTTACGGAATAGAGTTATAGATAACCGGGCCTGTTTAGAAAATCAGGATCTTGCGCACAGGACGGATAAAGTAATTCAAGCACTTATATTTCAGAATGTTAACATGATGTCATTCAAAACCATGTTGGATAGCTGGTACCGACCGCTTCATTTCATCATCATACAATTTACAATGCGGAAGGAGGCCACTCGGCCCATTTAGTCTGCACCTGTCCCTGGAAAGAGCACCAAACTCAAGCCTACGCCTCCACCCTACCCCTGTAACCCAGTAACCCCGCCCAACCCTTTTAGAGACACTAAGGGCAATGTAGCATGACTAATCCACCTAACCTGCACATCTTTGGACTGTGGGAGGAAACCCACAATTTCTGAATTTCTGAAAACCCTTTCCTTAACTAAAGCAGCGTGCGACATCCACAATGGAAGACTTGCAATGCCTTGCATCTTTCACACTTGCACTTTCATACTTGAGTGTTTGGGACTGAACCCTGTGTGGTTGCCTCCTTAAACTATTTCTAATGTCACACTCAGCTGGACTATGTTTTACTATCAAGTTAAAATGAAGGGTGGTGTTAACATAATGATTATGATATTCCGAGATGCGTGATGGGTGGCGTGACTGTTAGGAGACTGGACCAAACCCCAATTTATGTTAGGATACTGGATAAGAAACCATAACAATTTGCAATTTGTAAAACTGTGAGGGAGGAATGATTCAGCTGATAAACAGGGGCCTTTAGGTTAAATCAAACTTTATTTTTAACATAGTATTAAACACATTAACATCACATGTACAATGCACAGTTTAGCAGCACTTAAATAAAATGAAAAACTTTAACCTATGCCCTACAACTTCACTATAAACATTCTAAATCAAGCAACCCAATTCAGTTCAAATACCACTTATATATAACGTTCACAAAACAGGCTTACTTGTTTATCTGAGTAAACCTTTCAGAAAGAGACCCTTTTAGGAGCAAGTCCAGTACACTTCTGCCTTGGCAGACCCTTCTGCTCAACCTGAAAGCATTTGGCAAAACTGCAAACTACAGACAGACCTGGCTCCTCCCATAAATTACATAATCTGTATCCCACTAAGATTCCCCATGCCCTGCTTAGCTAGGACTAAATACCATCCCTCAAAATACCTATACCCCAGGGAACCATCCAAAATATAAACACCATTCCATTAACCCTTTATCTGTAACCAAGTATGTGGTAGAAATGAATAATTACCTCACTCTTATGACAACTTAATTACAACTGTAGCGGACACAGTACGGGTATCTTAACCGGTGTTCTTAATTAATATTGCTGTAACAAATCTATAACTTAACTATAGCAATAGATACATAATACAATGTATAAAACAATTTATTACATTCATCACAGTAGTCATGCTGATCATTTGGTCAGTTTAATGTGATAATGGCCTACGGATTCTTCATGAAAAAAAATATTTGAAAAGCTAACAAAAAGTCCCTGTCTTTCTTGCTGCATGCCACTATTTCCTGGCATGATGGCACAGTGGTGAGCACAGCTGCCTCACATTGCAGTGATCCAGATTCAATTCCGACCTTGGATGACTGTGTGGAGTTTGCAAGGTCTCCGTGTGTCTGCATGGGTTTCCTCTGGGTGCTTTGGTCTCCTCCCACAATTCAAAGACTAGGTTAGGTGGATTGGTCATGCTAAATTGCCCCTTAATGTCCAAAGGTGTGCAGGTTAAACGCGGTGTCGGGTTATGGCGGGGGCGTGGGCCTGGATAGAGTGCTCTTTCAGAGGGCTGGTGTAGACTCATTGGGCTGAATGCCCTCCTTCTGCACTGTCAAGATTCTATGATTTCATTCCCCCCTCCCCCTCAACTCTACCACCTTCTCAGAACATTGCTAGCCTATCCCCTCTTGATACTCTTAATACATGGTTCTCCTTCTTTGTATGCTTAAAAGGACACAACACATCAGACACAGATAGTTTTGGACAGCTTGTCAGCGCTATAGATGAAAACATCCCCCTGATATGTCCGAAACATTGGAACGTCTGAGCATGACAAGTATCTGCGCCACCAGAATTCTGGTGGATGAATCGGCCTAATTGTTTATTGTAGCCGCTATTCATGGCTTTGTCAATTGAAACTTCAAGCTAGCCCTGCAGCGAGCACCTCCTCCCCACTGGAAATAGTGGTGCAGTTTGTTTTGCTTTTTCTCAGCAGAGATAGGGCTGTGCCACTAAATGAAAGCTCAATGTCTGCTGCCAGGATGTTGAGCATTACCTGTATTCATCTGTTCCTGCGGTCTGCCACCATCTGTACATTAATAGAAAGAAAGCTTTTTTGCCATTAATATGTGTAATTGCGGTGTCTAGAGGAGAACTGATGGGCATATCATATCTGAAAAGGTTCTGGGCTCGCTGAAGCTAATGTTCCCATTCCATAGGGAAAGTGATGCTGTTTCCCCTGGCAAACAAAATTTCTGTAACTTGAATATTGCTGAAAAGAGAGATATTTTGCCAAATATTTTCACCTTGCGCCCATCAGGGCAAACACAAGAATGGCAAATGATCACAACAATTTATACTGCAGGAGAAAAGCGTTCTCATTAGTTGGCAAGTCGACTCTGGAGAGACATTTCCATGGAGAAAGCAATAGGGAATCATAGGCTCTCCGATCTCCTGGGTAATTCAGAAAAGGTGTCAGGTTTTAACATATTTGTGGTGGTGTGGCTCCTTTAAGGAGGCGGGCTTTGAGGTCCACATGACTGGCTAGGGAACAAACATGCAAGACAGGAAGCACAGAACCCTGGGAGCAGGGGCCGAGGCACTGTGGACCCTGGAGCTGGAGAGTCAAGACCAATCCAGCCTTATTTTGTGCCTGTATATAGTTACCTTTGCCTACTGTTGCTAAACCCCCATTGCCGTTACTGGAAGTGTCCAGATTATACATTGGTGACAAGGTTGATTGTTGGTCTTCAGCAGTTCGGGATTTGAGGGGTGGAGGAAGAGATCTCCAAAGCCAAACGAGAATCGGGAACCACCGACGGTAGCATCAGAAAAGGGAGTGAAAATGCCAATGATTGGAAAGTTAGACCCGTTTGACCAGGAGATCGAAGACTGAAGTCAGTACACCGAACAACTCTGCTATTTCTTCACAGTGAATGAAATAGCAGGGGAAGACAAGCAGAAGGTGAGAGATACTTTTGATAGTTTGTGGGCCTCAATTCAACAACTTGATAAGAAATCTTACATCCCCGGAGGATACCCACTCAAAAACCTTCGACTAGTTAGTCACATTGGTCAGGGAACATTTTAACCCCATGTCCTCAATGAACCAACAGTGGTATGAATTCAACTCTGCTGTTTGGACCCAGAAGAGTCAATCTCCGCCTTTGTAGTCAGACCCGACAAAATAGCCGAGCATTGTCAGTCCGGTGCATCGCTCAGCGATATGCTGTGTGACTATTCACAACCTCAGCATTCAGAAAAAGCTGCTGACTGAATCTAAAATCACATCAGACAAAGCAATCGAGGTAGCTCAGGTGACAGAGTGCACCAAAGAGGGTGGATCTGAGATCTCTAGCGTGCAAGAAGGGGGAGTGAACAGTTGTGAGCTGGTTTGGCTGCGAGGCACGCATTGAGGCACAGAAGAGAACCAGACAGGGTCCACCAAAGTCAGCAAACAGGGAAAAGAATGGGTCGCCAGCCCAAGACAGATGTGGATTGCTATTGATGTGTGGAAGACCACCCCCAGGAAACTTGCCATCATCGTGAGTTTGTCTGTTTTTGTTGCAAACAAAGGGGCCATAATCCAAGCACATTGCCATGCGAGGCAGAGGACAGCAGTGAAAAATGATCAGCAGCAGCAGCAGTCCACAACATCACTGAACCAAGTGCAGAAGAGTTAGGAGGAGGAGTAGGAAATATGCCATCTGATTGTCTCAAATTAAATGAGACAGCCCTAAAGTAATTCTGCAAGTAAATGGAAGACATTTGAAGATGGAGGTCGAGACTGGGACATTGATTACGGTTGTGGGGGAGCAGACATTTGATTACATTCAAGAAGAGGTTCAGACCCTGAATTTGGAAAGCACCACAACCAAGCTGTCAACCTACATGGGGAAACCGTGAAAATTCTTGGGACCTCCAGTACCCCAGTAGCTTACAAAGAACAAGTTGCCCAGCTGCCTTCGGTTGTTGTTGAGGGGCACACACCCCAAGCTTGCTGGGAAGGGACTGGTTACTGTGAATTAAACTAAATTTGCTGTTAATCTTTAAAATTTCAAACAGTTTTTTCAAGACGATACAAGGATGTGTTCTACAATGATCTAGGCCGGATCAAGGGCGTGAAAGCCAAACTTTATGTCAATCCAGACTCAATGCCAAAATCTTTGAGACCAGGCCCCTAGGCCCTGCATCAAATGGTCAAAACTGAGCTAAAGTGATTAGAGAAATTGGGAATAATTCAACCAGTGCAATTTTCCGAGTGGAAAGCCTCCATAGTCCCCGAGCTGAAGCCAGACCAAGCAATACGAATATGTGGTGACTATCAGCTAACAATCAACCAGGCTTCCCAGATGGATAACTACCTGAACGCCTGAATCTTGGACCTCGAGGCCAAGCTGGAGGAAGGTCTCACCTTCTCCAAGTGGGACCTCAGCCAAGTATACCTGTAGTAGGAAATAGGAAATAGATTAAGAGTCCCAAATGTTAGCCACGATCAATACACAATACACAAGGCGACCTTTCGGAATTTCCTCAGCCTCCACTATTTTCCAGCGTGCCATGGATAACCTCATTCAGGGTATCCCAAAAGCAATGGTTTACCCAGATGATGTTTTAGTCACTGCGGTCCCACACAAAGATCATGTCAAGTTTGGGAGGGGTATTAAAGTGATTCAGAGATGCAGGAGCCCACCTCCTTTGGTGGACCGTGTCCGATTCTCTTCTGTGCCTCACTGTGTGCCTCACAGCCAAACCAGCAATGTACCCCCCTGGCTACAGAAGTCAAGTACTTGGGGTTCCGAGTGGATGCCACAGTTCTACACCTGCTGAAAGAAAAAGCCAAAGGCACACGAGAGGTCCCAGGACCCAGGAATGTAGCCAAGCTGAAATCCTTCCTGGGAATGATGAACTATTATGGCAAGTTCATTGAAGCCTGACCACGTCATTGGCGCCATTACAGCAGTTACTAAGGAAACAACGACATTGGCAATGGAAGGAACAGCAAAAGGAAGATTTGGTAAAACTCTGCAATCATTGAACTTTTTAGTTCATTTCGTCTCGGGGAAGCCAATTTTCCTCACATGCAACTCATCGCCATATGGGATAGGGGTCAATCGATCCCATAAGTTGGAGGATGGATTGGAATGTCCAAATGTATTTGCCTCAAGGACTTTCCCAGAAGCTAAGCGAAATTACACCCAAATCGAAAAGGAGGGACTAGCCATCATCGATGGTGTTAAATGTTCCGCCAATGTGTTTATGGTTGGCAATTCATAATAATAACCGTTCATAACCCGCTATTCATATTTTTGAGAGAGGACAAGCCAATACCCACAATTGCATTTGCCAGGGTGAAACGTTGGGCCTTTCTGTTAGCGGCCTACAACTATACTTTCCAACACAGGACTGGCACACAAATCTCCAATGCCAACCGATTGAGTCGACTCCCCTTCCCAAACAATTTGGCGCCACCGCCAGTACCCCAAGAAACCATCTTGGCACGGAATGTCTTGGACATCTTGCCAATGTTGTCCAGACACATATGAAATATCACCCAGTATCACCCTGCATCCGATTGTTTGGCAGAAAGGGCTGTACAGACTTTTAAAAATGAGATGAGGTAACAATCAGACTGAACATTGCGGCAACAAATGGCCAACTTCCTATTGTCCTACAACACATCCCGCCATGCCGCCACGGGGGTCACGTCGGCTGAATTGCTTATGGGCTGTCGCCTCAGAACTCAGCTGGGCTTGATATTTGCAAATTTGTCAGGGAGAGTGGCGATACGTCAGTCCTCCCAGAAAAATCAATATACTTCACAAAAGGGTGACAGTTCAATCCAGGTGGGTGACCCAGTTCTGGTTCAAAATTTCCCCTCCATGATAACTAGAGGGGTCTCAGTCTACGGAGTCCTCCTCACTCTGATTAGCCTGATGGACCTTGTACCAATCTGGGCCCATATCAATCTGGTAAATGTCAGCGGTAGGACTGTGCGGAAGAATGTTGACCATGTAGGGAGCCGGGGGGGGGGGGGGGGGGGGGGGGGGGGGGGGACCCCCAACCCCCAACCCCCACTCCCGATCAGATGTGTCCAACTAATGCCACTGGAGTTTCTGTGACTGTTCCAGAGTGGAGGGGGCTGGGAATTTCAGAGTCAGCTCCGTCAGCAATCCAGGTATGAACTGGTGAGGTGAGTAGCCCTACATAGGAGGTGGCATCTCCTGAACCGTCATCTTCTGCAAATGAATAAGACTACCTCGCAGACCATGGAGCCGGCTGGAGAACTAAGGAGGTCCACAAGGACTCAAAGGTGTTGTGCAGAGGCAAATGATCAGGATTTATCAACAGAAATCTATTCGGGCAATTAACAATTATACTGAGGGATAGTTGAATTTACATAGTATAGAATAGGATGCTGAGCAGTAAAGGACAATTTTACAAAGATGGCGATTAAAAGCTGATGTGTTAGCATCTGCAGCAGTCAGCATAAGTGTCAAGTAACATGCTTGCAGTTTAACTAGCTCTTAGTGACCTTAACAGCTTGTTCTTAAGACACAATTTACAAGTAGTCAGGATAAAGATCAACAACATATTTCCTTAACTCAACCTAAGATCCGGACACATCTATTGGTCTGGCACCAAGTAGATAGAACATAGAATTTACAGTGCAGAAGGAGGTGGTTGAGGAGGAATCCATAGAAATGTGAAGAACAGATAAAAGTAGATAACATTCACTCTGCTGGGGTGCACCTTTGCAACTTACTTGATGTAACATTTAAAACAGATGTGATCAAATGTAAATGTAAATATTCTTGCCTACGTAACTGGCACTGTATAAATGTTAACTAATTTCTTACGATGGGCTGAGACCACTCCAGAGGCCTTCCTGTTCCCACAACATGTTGGTCAATTGAGGATAATTCAGTGCCTGAGATCCCTCTGGTTATTTCAGGGGGAGTGGGGGGGAAACACAACAACGATCCCCAGACAGACTGACTCTGTGACTAACTCGTTTCCCTTCTGCCTCTTGACCTTGTATATAGCACTTGTATACAGCTTAGTTTGTAAAATGTAATGAGGGACTTCAGGGGTGAGTGATGTGGTAGCATGTCCCCTTTAAGGTGACAGGCTTTTCGGTCCACGTGACTGGCTCAGGACCAATCGCTCGGGAGTGCATGAACCCTGACCAATAGAGAGAAAAGTCGGGGACTTGGGAGCAGGGGCCTGGACAGTGTGGACCTCTGAGAATCAAGACCTATCCAACATTGTTCTTTTCCTGAATCTAGTTGGCTTTGCCTATTATGAATAAACTCCTTTTAGTTGTTACTCCAGCGTATTGTCTGAAGCCACCACAATATTCCTTTTGTTCAGAGAGAATGGGTCCCTGTGTAGGGATGTATGGTCACTTCTCCTTCCTTTTGGTTTCAAGAGCCTTTTGGTTTCTCCATAGCAATGCCTCGGCCAATCAGAGTCAACGTGCCAACCAATCAGCACCTTTTGCTCCTGCAGTATGAATTGTCAGGATTTTATGAAATTTGACATTCTCGCATTTATCCTGATGAGTGCAATGTGAAAAGCTTCAGCGACATGTTTCTCTTTTCAGTAATATTCAAGTTCTGTACTACCGATTGACTCTGTTTCTGTGACTTGTCTTGTGCACGAGTGGACTGAAAACTGATTATTGTGTCAAATGTCTTGGAAGGAGCCTGTGACATAAAAAAGTGTAAGTGTGATAATCATCATAGCCACAGGTATCACCATCTGTGTGTTAGGTTTTATCTAAAAGTGACTTTCAAAAATGGCATAATTCTGTAACTGTGGACGGAATATTCTGATCTCTCTGGGAAGCTGCATAGAATTCCTACAGCACAGAAAAAGGCCCTCCGAAAGAGCACACCATCTCGGTCCACTCCCCGCCCTATCCCCGTAACCTTGCACATCTAACCTATCCACCTAACTTGCACATCTTTGGACCGTGGGAGTAAACCGGAGCACCCAGAGGAAACCTGCACAGACATGGGAAGAACATGCACACTCCACATAGAAAGTCACACAAGGCTGGAACTGAACCCAGGTCTCTGGCACTGTGAGGCAGCAGTGCTAACCACGGTGCTACCCTGACTCTGCTTGGAAGGCAGGGGAAGTTGAATTGCAGTAGGGTAAAAATCGGTTTCCGAATGGTGAAATTAATTTTTCTAATTAAGATCTCACCATTTTAAATGTGGGTGAAAGGCAGACCGAGCTTCCCAACGAAACATGTCGGGAAACCCTTTTGCATGAATTAGTATGTCATGCATGCTCATTAAAAGGCCAGCTCACTGGAATTAATTTTCTCCTCCAAATTAAGCTCATCGCCTGTGAGAAATTATAACATTCACTTTTACGACTGCACATAAATGGCATACACCTGGCGAGGTGGATTTTTCTTTTCCATGATTAGCAGTGAGTTGCCACTGCATTTTCTCCTTGAGGGATTGTCTGTAAATGCCAGTCTGTGCTTGAGGCTGGGTGGTGACAATGCAGGTTGTGTGGGGGATAACCAAGGAAGAGTTAGCAGAGAAGTGTGGAGGCCGTGGCAAGACAAAGTTGGAAGCAAATAGTGCAGGCGACACGAGTGTCCTTTAAACATCGCACCTGAACCTTTGACCCCATGAGGCTACGGCAGGGATGATGACTTCCTTGATGCTCCCACTGTACCAAGTGGTAAGATTACACGTGGTCAGCCGTCCTTCCCACAGAACGGAAATCACTCCCACCTTCGTCACCACCACAATGGAAGATTCCAGCTTGTATTTCTTACCAAGTGAAGACTTGGACTTCACATAGGTGTGTCCAGGCTGGATTCACTTTATAATGAGGCCAGATAGGAACCTAGTGCTTGAAGCGCAGTTTAGTCTGCAAATATTCCCCTTGCCTGATCCCCTCTTCCTCTCCCAAATCCGTCACTGGCTTTGGAATTCCTAATAGAATTCCAATTTTTTTTACTATGATTGGTGCTAAAGAATAAGCTATTGTCTTCAGCAGTGCTGTGGGAAAAGATGCGTGGGTGTAAAAGTACCGTTGGAGGCCGGGATTCTCCGTTTGGGAGTTTTCTCTTGCCGGAGGTGAATTGGAACTGTTTGCGCTCCCGCTGGGAGCAGAAATCAGGAAGAATTTCAGTATCCCTCACCACGCAAATTTATACATGGTGAGAAATGCACGAGGAATCTCACTACCAGGCTGCCCGCTCAGTTAAGTTTGATTTCCAGCTCAGCACTCCAAAATCACTCAAGCACGAGGGGGGGGGGGGTGATTGGAATGCACTTAACTCTCTTTGAAGTGGTTGATGTTTGTAAACATTGTGGTTACCACACTTCATAGTTACGCATCCATGAAGAGGGATGAATGGAGCAAGGCTAACAGCTGTGTTTATGGAAGCTGTCAGTCACAGCTCACTAAGAGAAATGAATGAATGGCTTACAGCTCAAGGATCTGGACACATGGTGCTTTCTCTATCTGAGCCAGCAGGTGTATTCCTGGTGAGTGTTACAAGAGTAGTTTTTTTCACTTTGCCTGTCTGGACTGCTCTCTCGCTTCCAGGCATGTGTCT
The DNA here is from genome assembly GCF_902713615.1 of Scyliorhinus canicula. NCBI lineage: Eukaryota > Metazoa > Chordata > Chondrichthyes > Carcharhiniformes > Scyliorhinidae > Scyliorhinus > Scyliorhinus canicula. The sequence continues at coordinate 121,324,329 of NC_052160.1, forward strand.
CTGTTCTGAGGCGTTTGTGGTGGGGGTGGGGGTCCTTTAGTTAGGGGGTCTCTGTGGGGAGTCCTTTTAGTGAGAGGGTCATAGATATCATAGAATTTACTGTGCAGAAGGAGGCCATTCGGCCCATTGAGCCTGCACCGGGCCTTGGAAAGAGCACCCCATTTAAACCCACAACACCACCCCATACCCGTAACCCAGCAACCCCACCCAACCCCTTTGGACACTAAGGGCAATTTAGCATAGCCAATCCACCTAACCTGTACGTCTTTGGACTGTGGAAGGAAACCGGAGGTCCCGGAGGAAACCCATGCAGACACGAGGAGAACGTGCAGACTCCACACAGATTCCAAGCCGGGAATCGAACTGGGACCCTAGAGCTGTGAAGCGACAATGCTAACCACTGTGCTACTGTGCCGCCCCTTTAGGTCCCTTTCGGTAGGGTGTCTCTGTGGGGTACTCGTTTAGTTAGGCGGTCTCTGGGCATCCCTTTGGGTAGAGGATCTCTGGGGCTCCCCCTATCCATGGGGTCGTGCGGGAGTTTTCATATCTAGGGAGGCTCTGGGGATGTCTCCAGTTTTAGGGGATCTCTGGAGCAGGTAGGGGGTGCTCTGTTAAGGAGGGGTGGGTAGTTTGTGTATTGTGGGGGGGGGAAAGAGGGTGGCCCTAGGTGGACTTTGGAGCCAACTCCCTTAAGGGGTTACCCCCTTGGCCCACAGTGAGATCCACCACATCAGCAATACGTTTGGTAATACTTTGATACCCGGCCCAGAGGACCACAGAATCGCAAAGATCCAGAGATTCTGGTGCCAGACCCGCTAAGTGGATGCAAATGGGTCATCAGGAGACATCTGCATCCATTAGCGTCCTCCCGTTGGCACGTGGGCGTGAACCCCGATCCGCTAGTGGGGGACCAGAGCATAGTGGTTAGTTTGCGCCTGGCACGAACCCCGATCGGACGCCCAATTCTCCGGCTGATGACAATCCGCGTTTCCATCGCCTTTGGGTGGAAAACCCAGGCCTGTTACAAAACATGTACACCAAAGCTACTGCAGGCAGGACAACACAAAAAACAAAACAGTTTTAAAAATTGTTGTAAAATATTGATCAGATCTTATAATAATCATAATTTTAATTGTCACAAGTAGGCTTACATTAACAGTGCAATGCAGTTACTGTGAAAATCTCCTAGTTGCCACATTCTGGCGCCTATTCGGGTACACAGAGGGAGAATTCAGAATGTCCAATTCACCTAACAAGCACGTCTTTCGGGACTTGTGGGAGGAAATTGGAGCATCCGGAGGAAACCAACGCAGACACGGGGAGAACGTGCAAACTCCACACAGACAGTGACTCAAGCCGGCCGAATCTGGGGCCCTGGCGCTGTGAAGCAACAGTGCTACCTACTGTGCTACCGTGCTGCCCAATATTTTAAGAACTGTAAAAACCCCAGAAGGCCCACAGGCAAATACTAATTAATCTGCCTGTGGGGCTCTTGGAATAAAGGTTTCTCCACTAGTGGGAGGAGGTCCACACAGCTGGGGCTCATAAGATCGAGCATACAAAACGGCACGAGCAGGGACCAGCATGTTGGTTGTCCCAATGGGAACTGTGAAGTGTAAACAGCTACTGCCGTGGACAAACTTTATTTTACCTTAATTAAAATCTATGTTCTTCTTTCTGCTGCCCTCCTGGTCCTTAAACTGGCAACAAGGAAAAAGGAAAATCTGAACTGTAATTCAGAATGCCCCAGCCGTTCTGGTAGATTGTTGTGCAGCAACGTGTGGAGTTAGCTTTCAACAAAGTTGCTTTTGGGAAACTGGAGGCCTTTGATGCAGGCCTGGAACATTGGGCTCAGTATGTAGAGTGGATGATGGGATCTTGGGAGAGGACCAATAAAAGATAATCCTCCTGGCAGCTTGCGGGGCCCCATTCTTCAGTATTATAAGAAGCCACTTGTATTCGGCTGCTCCGGATTCAAAATCATTTGATGAATTAGGTCTAACCATTATGACCCAAAACCATCAGTTATTATGGCATGGTACTGGTTCAACAAGGTTGCACGAAATCCCGGAGAGTCAGTGACTGATTTCTTAACCAATCGTCAGCGGCTGGCTGAGCATTGCAAGTTCGGTCCATCCTTAACCGAGATGCTGAGGGATTGGCCTACATGTGGTATCAATAAAATGGCCACACAGAGCAAGTTGGTGGTGGACCCTACGTTGGTTTTAAATAGGGCTTTGAGCTACTGCTGCCCTGTGAAACGTGGAGAAAGGAACTCTAAGGTCCCATGGACTGGAGTGTCCCTCGTGTTGCTCGACCTCCATACCGGTCTTCAATAACATGGCCACATCCCAGGGCAGTGCCCGAATGACCAAGTCACTTCCAAAGAGACAACCAAAGGCGGTGTCATATTCTGGAGTTACCAGAGACTAGCGGGACACCTCCCATAAGGCGAGGGAGAATTGCGGCAACATTGCCAGGCATGTGGGGATGGAACACATGGTAATAAAGGATGCCAGAATTGGTGGAGAGGGTGCGCCCTGGACAGATGATGATGTCACCCCCAAGACAGGGCCTTGCCAGTGGCCCCACCCGAGGACAACCTGATGCAACTGAGTTGCATCACGGCCCCAACGGTGGTGCCAATTCAGGCCACATTGCAGATGAACGGGCACCCTCAACGATAGAGATGAACACAGGGGCTGCCATCTCCATCATTGATCAGTAGACCTTCCGTTGACTCCGCACAGGAATCTTGCCACTAAGCATGCATGACACCAAGGCCAGATTGGCAACTGACACTGGTGAAACATTGAACATCATTGGAACCGCCATGACCCCGGTAACCCATGGGCAACAAACTGTCAGGCTACCTTAGGTCATGGTGCAAGGGCCAGGACCTATGCTGCTGGGGCGTGAGTGGCTATGGGTCCTCTGTTTCAATTGGCAGCAGTTTTTCCGGAAGGACACTGGAAACTTGTATGTGGTCCTCAGTAAATATCAAGGGTATTCCAGGAGGTCCTGGGCAAGATAAAGGGAGCCAAGACCCACGTTATGGACCTAGAGGCTCAGCCCCCTATTTTGGGGCCTGTTCACTACGCCTGGCTCACCAAGCTGACCATTGAGTTGCAGCACCTGGAACATTTGGGCGTCATACACCCTGTGCGATTTGACGAGTGGGCCGCACCCATGGTTCTGGTGATGAAGCCAGACAAGTCTATTCGCCTCAGTGGGGACAGCAAAATAAGGGCGAAAAGGGCATCTCACCTGGAGCATTGCCCTATGCCTCCTTCACGGACCTGTGTGCAGAACTGGCTGGAAGATGCTCATTTGCCAAACTAGATATGAGCCACGCATATCTGCAGTTAGAACTGGACACTACATCGTGGAAGTATGCAATTATAAATACCCTCCCTCACTTTTGGGGCCTTTTCAGCCTTTAAAATCTTTCAAAGTGTGTAGGAAGGCATACTCCAGGGACTACTCAAGATGGCGATGTATTTAGACAATGTGCTCATTATGGGCCACTAAAAAGCAGTACATGTATAATCTAGAGGTGGCCCTTCAACCATTCTCCCAGGTAGGCACCTGCCTGAAGAGAAGCAAGAGTGTTTTTCGAGCAAAGGCTGTAATGTGCTTAGGGTATAGGGTGAATAATCTCAACTCTCAGCCTGTAGAGGAGAAGATTCAGGGCATAAAAGGGGGCCCAACTCCATAGAATGCTATTAAATTACAATCTCTATTGGACCTCGTAAATTATTACGGAAAATTCATTCCAAACTTGGCCTCTCTGTTGGCACCCCTTCACATCTTGTTGAGGAAGAACCAGAAGTGGGCCTGGGGAACTCCAGAGGAGGAGGCATTCACAGGAGTGGAGAGAAAGTTGGCATCCTTCCAGCTGCTGGTCCACCATGATCCAGCCCGGCCAATTGTTCTCACTTCTGATGTCTCCCATCATGGCAACGGGGTGATGCTGTCCCATAGATGAAATGATGGCACGGAGCGCTCTATAGCGTTCACACCCAGAACTCTGGCAGACGTGCAGTGCCGCATATTTCCCGAGAAAAAATATTGAGTATGTTTATAGACAATAGAACATACAGTACAGAAGGAGGCCATTCGGCCCATCAAGTCTGCACTGACCCACCTAAGTTCTCACTTCCACCCTATCCCTGCAACCCAATAACCCCTCCCAACTGTTTTGGTCACTGAGGGCAATTTAGCACGGCCAATCCACCTAACCTGCACGTCTTTGGACTGTGGGAGGAAACCAGAGCACCCGGAGGAAACCCACGCAGACACGAGGAGAACGTGCAGACTCTGCACAGACAGTGACCCAGCGGGGAATCGAACCTGGGACGCTGGCGCTGTGAAGCCACAGTGCTAGCCACTTGTGCTACCGTGCTGCCCTATAGGTGACACTCTTCACAATCACCGACCACAAGCTACTTTTGCGCCTCTTTCAGGAGGCCAAGTGGATTCTGCCACAGCCTCAGCTGAATTCAGCATTTGACACTTTTTCTGGCAGTGTGTAAATATACTTTTCAATATTGCCCAAGGGTCCAGCTAGCCCTCGCTAACTACCTCAGTTGTCTTCCGTTGCTTGTGAGTCCCCCATCTCCACCAATGGCGGACCAAGTCATGGCGACTTTAAATATTATGGACACTGCAGGTTACAGCCATACAGATATGCACGAGAATGCAGAAGGATCCCAAATTGGCGAAGGTCCACCTTCGTTACAGCATGGCGGATTTCAGGGGAATCCTCCAGCAGCCCTACAGCCCCATACCTCAAATCAGCAGGAACTGAGTGTGGAAGACGGCATTATCCCGCCAGGCCAGGAATTAATCCTGCAGGATTTACACATGATCACCCATGAGCTTTAAAAATCAAAATGCCGGGTCAAAGTTATGTCTGGTAGGCAGAGATCAATAGGGATATCGAGCACTTCGTGCCAAGTTACCCAGCATGTCAGGAGCACCAGGTGTTCCCCCCTTCGACCGCCCTGGGAATGGCCAGGGCATCCTTGCTAAAAGGCTGCATGCAGACTTCGCTGGGCCTTTTATGGGGTCCATGTTTCTAATCCTGTGGGCGCCCATATTAAATGACTCAAGGTATATACGCTGGCCTTCACCACATCGATGGCCACCATTGAGAAATTCAGGGGCTCAATCAGCATCCACGGGATTCCTGAAGTACTGGTCACCGATAACGGGACTCCGTTCACGATCGAGGAATTCTCCACATTCACACAGATGAATGGAATCAGACACAAACGAACCATCCCGTACCACCCACCATCCAATGGCCTGGACGAACAGGCAGTCCAAACCTTTAAGGGAGGCATGTGGAAAGAGACCAGCTCCTTGGTCACCCGACTGGCGAGGTTTCTTTTTATCTATAGGACCACTCCACATGTTACAACAGGGGAGGAACCAGTGGAGCTCCTGATGCACCAATGCATCAGAACACGATTAAGCCTGACTTTCCCAACCTGGGCAGGAAGGTAGAGCCGCAAAAAGACTGGAAGCATACAATCATGACCACAGGACTCCAGCACAGAATTTTCAACCGGTTTATGCCTGTAACTTCGGAGATGGTGCACTCTGGCTCCCAGGGGTCGTATTGAAGAAAACAGGGCCTGTATTGTGCAGGGTTAAGGCCCATGGGAAAACCTTACACAAACACATGGACCAGCTGAGGGTCTGCACTAGAGGACGCCCGACCGGGGACATTGATATCTCCACCTACCTGCCAACCTCTCCTTAGGGAAGGCATGCAACTCAGCATGGCCTACCGCTCGGACGGTCAAGATGAAGACAAAGACGACTCTGGCTCAGAGATGGACACTGAGGCGTCCACACAGATGGATGATGCCACATACGGAGCCGAAGTCACGACAATAACTGTCGGTCTAAATCGTTTGGAAAAAGGTGGCCTACCATCACACACACCTTGACCCAAACCCACCTCTGGTGGAAGCACAGCCACGTGCGTAGCAGCACCGAAGGCCTCCTCAGGTGTTGCGAAGGGGGAACTTTCAGACCTGGAGGTGGGGGTGGGTGTAATAACCCCCATGAGGCCCACGGGCAATCCATAATTGATCTCTCATGGGGCTCGTGGAATACCAGCTTTCCCCCTAGAGGGCGGAGGCCCACCGAACTGGGGTTCATAAGACCGAGCATAAAATCGAGCCCAAGGAGGGACCTGCATGTTGGTTGTCCCAGTGGAGTTTGTGGCATGTAAGTAGTTCCTGCCATGGGCAGACTTTATGCTACCTTAAATAAAATCTTGTTCATCCTATCGCTGGCTTCCTGATCATTAAAAAAAAAAGTTCAAGAGCAAGTAAGGGGCCTCACGGTAGCATGGTGGTTAGCATCAATGCTTCACAGCTCCAGGGTCCCAGGTTCGATTCCCGGCTGGGTCACTGTCTGTGTGGAGTCTGCACGTCCTCCCCGTGTGTGCGTGGGTTTCCTCCGGGTGCTCCGGTTTCCTCCCACAGTCCAAAGATGTGCGGGTTAGGTGGATTGGCCATGCTAAATTGCCCGTAGTGTAAGGTTAATGGGGGGATTGTTGGGTTACGGGTATACGGGTTACGTGGGTTTAAGTAGGGTGATCATTGCTCGGCACAACATCGAGGGCCGAAGGGCCTGTTCTGTGCTGTACTGTTCTATATATAATCTCAGGGCTCAATCTAAATGGCCAGGTGTGCTGGAAGAGTGAGCAGGTGAAAAAGATTGTTTTTTATTTGGGACCAGATGATTATCCCCAATTATTCTGTTCAATTAGACTCGTCAATGCTCCACACATTACCTTGAAGACATCAGTACATTTTTAAATTGCAAAGTTTAATGCCTTGAATTGGGCACTCAGGCCTACAATCTCAATTCAGTGAGGTGAGCTCTTGGAATACGTTGAGACTGGGTCTATTTTTTATTATACATGGAAATAACATTGAATCAATGGGAGGACAAATGGCTGCCCAATTCCGTGCCCTAATATTTTTGTGATTTTTTTTTACATGCCCACAAGAAGCAATCAGTTTTTGCACAATCCGTGTTGACAAGTGAGTGAGGAATGTACTCTTCTCATCCTTCAATGTCATTGGAGCTCGTGGGGGTGAGGTGGCTTGTGTCACTGTTCTTCAGCCTGCGGTGAAACACGGATCTACTGTGAGATATCACGCCCAGAGAACCAGCTGAGAAGTATCAGAATTAATCTTAGCTGTGGCGGGAGAATTGAAATATTTTAGAACAACAAAGATCATAAGAACCCTGGGGTCTAATTGATTAGTTCTGCATGCTACACAGATTAAAAAGGTAAAATAGATCCTTGAGGCCTTCCCCATCAATATGAAGAGGTGACTTTTTTTTTTTTTACAAACTAGCTATTTTAAACTATGTTTTAGCCGTCAGCCTTAGGTGACTATATATAGAACCAGAAATTAAATGAAAGATCTGAGTAGAGGACAGTAACTTTTGCATTTCTATACAGTCTCTTAACTATGTTGCCTTGCACGCACCAGAACATCAAAGAGTGCCACTCATTAACAGGAAAGGGTTCCACTCCCTGAATGTTCAACTCGTGTGCTGCCATCACCTGCAGATCATGCATGTGTGTGCACGTTTCCCAGGTAGCATGCACGGCAGCTACATCCTGGGACACACGGAGATCCCCAGCATCTTCGAGGACCATCCCAAGATGATGTGGTGGCTCCTGGGGGTAAGGGGTACTCACTGAAGTCTTGGATGTTGACACCAATGCAGAGGGTGGAGACTGAGGCGGAGACCCGATATAACAAGATCCATGTTGCCACCCGTGCTGTCAGTGAGCAGTGCATTGGACTGCTGAAAATGCAGGTCTGATGCCTGGACTAAACTTGTGGTGCATTGCAGTACACCCTCCAGAGGTTCTCCTGCTTTGTGGTGGAATGCTGTGCCCTCCACAACTTGGCATAGCAGCGGGGTGATATGAAGGAGGAGGAAGAGGAGGAACATACGGCCTCGTCTGAGGAGGAGAAGGAGAAGCCAGAGCAGGAGGGGATGGTGGACAAGCCCAGGGAGAGGCCTCAGGTGGAGCCTGAGGCTGGAGGACAGGTAGGGGCCAGAGTTAGACATGCCTGAAGGACCAGGGAGGCCCTCAACATCGCCTGCTTCTGAGAGGACAAGACTTTGTCCGTCACCACACTCCCGACCCCCCTCTCCCCTCCTTCCCCCATTTCATTCTTACCATCCTCCTCCTGACTACCCCATCCTATCCTCACAGTATCTATGTAACAATACCCCAGGGTGATGGGTCTGCATCGGCACTGGCAGCGGTGATGACCATCAATTCAGTCGAGATAGTTTGTACCAAAGAACAGTGGCTTTAATCAACTAGATGTTCGTCAACCTGTAGCTTCTCCCACACTGAGAGCCTATCTCAGATTGGCCGGTTATATACCTCCTCAGAGGGGCGGAGCCAACAGCAGCATCAACACAACAATTCAACAGCAACAGTAACAGCAACAACAGTGAGTATGTACAATAGCCATACGTGGCTCACCACAAGCGGGTCAATGTACAAGGCAGGAGAGTGATGATTACCTGCTGTGTGGTAAGCTCTGGTGCTCCTCAGTTTATGCCAACGTTGGCTCCTGTCTTTCTACTGACAGCATCCTCACACCCATTCCCTGCCCAGGTCTGCCTCGTGGGCGTTGACCACTGTGCCTGGGGGCGTGTGGGGTGGGGGAAGCGGAGAGAAACAGGAGGAGGGGCTGCAGGTAAGCCCATAGTGAAGATTAATGTGGCAGAGGCTGCGCATGTTTTAATAGTGAACATTGGACAATTCCATTCACCCCAGCTACATATTGTCACCGCAACCGCAACCCCCCCCCCCCCCCCCCCCCCCCCCCCCCCCACCCCCCACCCCGCTCCAATGCCCTCTCAGTGCTCCTCAATCTTCTTGATCTTCCGCAGTCCACAGTCTACTGCTATGTCTAGGTGTGTCCCCTCCCTTAGCAACTGGGATATTATGTCGCAGCCCTCAGCCATGGTCATCACAGACTGAGCCATGCCTTGGACACTGCCACTCAAGATGCTGACGTCAGGCAGTACGGTGGCAAAGTAGGTTAGCCCTACTGCCTTACAGCACTGAGGTCCCACATTCGATCCCAGCTCTGGGTCACTGCCGTGTGGAGTTTGCACATTCTCTCCGTGTTTGTGTGGGTTTCGCCCCCACAACCCAAAGATGTGCAGGGTAGGTGGGTTGGCCACGCTAAATTGCCCCTTATTTGGAAGAAATGAATTGGGTATTGTAAATTTTTTTTTAAAAAAGATGCTGACCTCAAGCTCCAGGCTTTCCACTGCGGTCGCAACCTTTGCAGAGTAGGCCTCGGTGCCACGCATTGTCAGCGTTATCTCTTGCGCCCGAAGCCTTTGGGATCCTCCAATCGGCTATGCACTCGCTGGAATGTTACTGCCATCCCCTCCTGGATCCTAGCAATTGCATCAGCTCTGGGATAAGCTTGTCCAGAGGCTCACCATCTGTCCGGCACTCATCTGAGTCCTGGGATCCAGCAGACCTCTGACCGCTGTTTCCCTTGAATGTTTCTGCTTCCACCTGATATGCAACAGTAACTGTGTGGCACTCACCAGATTGTGCCCCAGAAGCCAGTCCACTAATGATACTCATTGAGGTGAGTGTGTCTGTGCTGGTGGAAAGTGGAGTGATAGCGGTGATGCCTCGATGGTAGTCTCCTCGGAGCTCTCCTTCGATGTGATCCCTTGGGTAGCAGTAGATGGAAGAGTCCAGATGGCCCAGCCCCATCAGGTGGAGATCCTGCAAGAGAGAGTGGACACGTGGTCAGTGAGAGGGAACAGTCATTTTGTCTGACGTGAACAACTCATTTGTGACAGGTCATCTGTGTGAAGGGGCAGTGGAACCTCACCTCTCTGGTATAAGCCAATCTCGGTGACTCCTCACTCCTCAGTCAGCCCGCAATCTCCAGGGCCCATCCCTCATAGGGGATGAGGATTTGGATCTCTGGTGTTCTGTCTTGGCGCTTTCTTGCTCATTTTGGGCTATTTTCTGCTGCAGGAACAGAAAGAGGGTTTTGTGAACCACACAATTAATGGATCAGGAGGTATACAGCAGATGGCATTGCAATTCTCCGCCCCGCCACATTTCTGTCTCACCCCACCAGCGGGATGGTCCATTACGCCAGCGGTCAATGGGGTTTCCCATTGTGGGGCTGCTCCACGCCGTCGGCTGCTGGAAAAATTTGAGCATCCCATCGGCAGAGACTCCAGCCCATGATGTCCTGTCAGGTTATTGGTAAGATTTTAGAGTCCATTATTAAAGATGAGAGTGCAGAGTACTTGCAAGTGTTAAAATAGGACTGAGTTAGCATGGCTTCGCCAAGAGGGGGTCATGTCTGACAAATTTGTAAGTGTTCGTTAAGGAGGTAACAAGGAAGTTAGACAAAGAAGAACCAGTGGACGTGATTTATTTAGATTTCCAGAATGCCCTTGACAAGGTGGCACATAAGAGACAGTTAAATAAGTTAAGAGCCCATGGTGTTAAGGATAAGATCCTGGCATGATAGAGGATTGGCTGATTGGCAGAAGGCAGAGAGTGGGGATAAAGGGGTCTTTTTCAGGATGGCAGCTGGTGACTAGTGGCGTCCCTTAGGGGTCGGTCCTGGGACCACAACTTTTCTCGATATACATTAACGATTTGGAAGAAGGAACTGAATGCTCTGTTGCTAAGTTTGATAATGATATAAAGATATGTAGAGGGACAGGTAGGACTGAGGAAGCAAGGGGGGCTGCAGAAGAATTTGGACAGGCTAGGAGAGTTTGCAAAGAAGTGGCAGATGGAATACAATGTGGAAAAGTGTGAGGTTATGCGCTTTGGAAAGAGGATGGAGGGATAGACTATTTATGGGGAAATGCTTAGGAAATCAGAAGCACAAAGGGACATGGGAGTCCTTGTTTGAGATTCTCTTCAGGTTAACATGCATGTTCAGTTGACAGTTAGGAAGGCAAATTCAATGTTAGCATTCATGCAGAGTTGTCTAGAATACAAGAGCAGGGATGTACTTCTGAGACCGTATGAAGCTCTGGTCAGACCTCATTTGGAGCAGTTTTGGGCCCCGTATCAAAGGAAGGATATGTTGGCCTTAGAAAGGGTTCAGAGGAGGTTCACAAGAATGATCCCTGGAATGAGGAGCTTGTTGTATGAGGAACGTTTGAGGACTCTGGGTCTGTATTTGTTGGAGTTTAGAAGGATGGGGGGGATCTTATTGGAACTTACAGGATACTGCGAGTCCTGGATAGAGTGGACATGGAGAGGATGTTTCCACTTGTCAAAAAAACTAAAAGCAGCGGGCACAATCTCAGACTAAAGGGACACTCCTTTAAAACAGAGATGAGAAGGAATTTCTTCAGCCAGATGGTGGTGAATCTGTGGAACGCTTTGTTGCAGAAGGCTGTGGTGGCCAAATCACTGAGTGCCTTTAAGTCAGAGGTAGATAGGTTCTTGATTAATAAGGGGATCAAGGGTTATAAGGAAAAGGTAGGAGAATGGGGGTGAGAAAGTATCAGCCATGATTGAATGGCGGAGCAGACTTAATGGGCCGAGTGGCCTAATTCTGCTCCTATGTTTTATGGTCTTATGATCTGTCTCATATCACACTGTCGAGAAGCCTTGTTGGGTTGACACCCCAAAAGCGAGGAGCAGGTCTGCGCGCTGCCATCCTTGTGTGTCAACTGGCATGAGGGGTGAGAGCGTGCTTCAAAGAAGCTCCTCCTTGTTAGCAGCGAGACACTGAGGTGCGAGTCTGGTGAATCAGACGGCGAGACAACCAGTAATGGTGAGAAGCTCATGCTTTTGACAGTAAGTGCCGTTAAATATGGCCTCGATCTCACCAACCACACCAAAATGACACTTTGGGTTATAACCTGCCCGAATCCTATTGGCTGAGGACAATTGGTTACCGCATGCTTCTTGGGGAATATGAGCTCCACCAATGAGGGGGTGGGGGCAGGACAACCACGAGTAGTTGCAGCCGTATAAATAGAGCTGGCCATTGTTGTACCGGCTGGAAAAAGAAGCAGTGGTGAACTACAGCTGTTGTGTACTTATGGTAAATAAAGTTATTTTCTGTTTCACACTCCAAACACGTGCTGGACATTACCAGAGCGGTAGATAACACACAAAAGGTTGCTGCATAAGATAAAGATGCATGGGATTAAGGGTAAAGTAATAGCATGGATAGAGGATTGGTTAATTAATAGAAAGCAAAGAGTGGGGATTAATGGGTGTTTCTCTGGTTGGCAATCAGTAGCTAGTGGTGTCCCTCAGGGTTCAGTATTGGGCTCACAATTGTTCACAATTTACATAGATGATTTGGAGTTGGGGACCAAGGGCAATGTGTCCAAGTTTGCAGACGACACTAAGATTAGTGGTAAAGCAAAAAGTGCAGAGGATACTGGAAGTCTGCAGAGGGATTTGGATAGGTTAAGTGAATGGGCCAGGGTCTGACAGATGGAATACAATGTTGACAAATGTGAGGTTATCCATTTTGGTCGGAATAACAGCAAACGGGATTATTATTTAAATGATAAAATATTAAAACATGCTGCTGTGCAGAGAGACCTGGGTGTGCTAGTCCATGAGTCGCAAAAAGTTGGTTTGCAGGTGCAACAGGTGATTAAGAAGACAAATGGAATTTTGTCCTTCATTGCTAGAGGGATGGAGTTTAAGACTAGGGAGGTTATGCTGCAATTGTATAAGGTGTTAGTGAGGTCACACCTGGGGCAAAATTCTCCGACCCCCAGCAGGGTCGGAAAATCGCCTGGGGCCGCCGAAAATCCCGCCCCCGCTGTGGCAGAGATTCTCCGCCACCCGGGAAGTGGCGGTGGTGGGAATCTCGCCACTCCGATCGGGGAGGCCCCTGCTGTGATTCTCCGGTCCAGATGGGCCAAAGTCCCGCCGCTGGGAGGCCTCTCCCGCCGCCGAGGTTTGAACCACCTCTGGTGGCAGTGGGATCGGCGGCACGAGCAGGCCCCGGGGTCCTTGGGGGGGGGGGGGGGGGGGGGGGCGGGGGGCGATCGGGCTCCGGGGGGTGCCCCCACGGTGGCCTTGCCCGCGATCGGGGCTCCCCGCTCAGACTCCGGGCCAGTGCCCTGGGTGCACTCTTTCTCCTCCGTGGCCGCCACAGCCTCCGCCATGGCGGAAGCGTAAGAGAAACCCACATCGCGCATGCGCCGACCGGCGAAAGTCTTTGGGCCAGCCCCGCTGCCGGGGGCGCCGGTGTTTTGCGCCAGTCTTCTGGTGCCAACCGCTCCGGCGCGGGGCTAGCCCCCAAAGGTGGGGAGAATTCCCACCTTTTAGAATTCCCCACCTTTGGGGAGGCCTGACCCCGGAGTGGCTGGCGCCACTCCCTTACGTCGGGACCCCCCGTCACGCCGGATAGGGGAGAATCCCGCCCCTGGAGTATTGTGTTCAGTTTTGGTCTCCTTACCTGAGAAAGGACACACTGAAGGGTGTGCAGAGGAGATTCACTAGCTTAATCCCAGAGTTGAAGGGGTTGGATTACGAGGAGAGGTTGAGTAGACTGGGACTGTACTCATTGGAATTTAGAAGGATGAAGGGGGATCTTATAGAAACATATAAAATTATTAAGGGAATAGATAGGATTGATGCGGGCAGGTTGTTTCCACTGGTGGGTCAAAGCAGAACTAGGGGTCATAGCCTCAAAATAAGGGGAAGTAGATTTAGGACTGTGTTTGGGAGAAACTTCTTCACCCAAAGGGTTGTAAATCTATGGAATTCCTTGCCCAGTGAAACAGTTGAGGCTCCTTCATTAAATGTTTTTAAGATAAAGTTAGATAGTTTTTGAAGAATAAAGGGATTAAGGATTATAGTATTTGGGCCATAAAATGGAGCTGAGTGCACAAAAGATCAGCCATGATCTCATTGAATGGTGGAGCAGGCTCGAGGGGCCAGATGGCCTACTCCTGTTCCTAGTTCTTATGTTCTTATGTCCTTATGTTCTTCGTGGCCCTCACAAAACTTAGAACTGTTTCTGTTAAATTGCCTCCAAAGTTCCCAATGATGGGGAAGTCCAGAACTATGGGTCATAGTTTGAGGATCAGGGGTAAACCATTTAAGACTCAGGTGAGGATTAATTTGTTTACCTGCAGAGTGGTGAATCTGTAGCATTCACTACCATGGAAAGTGGTTGAGGCATTAATCTCTGAGATTTCAAAAAGGATTTAGATGTCACACTTAGGGCTAATGGATGAGGGGATATGGTGGGAAGGCAGGATCAAGATATTGAATTTGATTATCAGCCATGATCATTAAGAAGTCTTATAACACCAAGTTAAAGTCCAACAGGTTTGTCTGGAGTCACTAACTTTCGGAGCGCAGCTCCTTCATCAAGTGATGAAGAGGTGGGTTCCACAAACCTACAGAGTCCCCTCCGTCATCCAGTACTTCCCCTGAGCGGGGAAATTCTGCCATCTTCTTTGTAGCCTTCAACACATCATCGATGAAGACGAGCATCTTGCCAAAGCCATTCCCAAACCCCCACTACTTGCCTACAAACAACCGCGCAACCTCAAACAGACCAATGTATGCGGCAAACTACCCAGCCTTCAGGAGAACAATGACCATGACACCACATAACCCTGCCATGGCAACCTCTGCAAGACGTGTCAGATCATCGACATGAATACCGCCATGTTACGTTAGAACAGGTCCAGACTACCATCTGGACCTGTAAAGACTTAACTACCTGCAAAGACTTGCATTCAAAGTATCATCTTGCATCATTGACTTTGTCCATATACGAGTTTGTGGAACCCACCACTTCACTCACCTGATGAAGGAGCTGCACTCCGAAAGCTAGTGACTCCAAATAAACCTGTTGGACTTTAACCTGGTGCTGTAAAACTTCTTATTGTGCCCACCTCAGTCCAACACCGGCATCTCCACATCATGACCATTATGAATGGTGGAGCAGGCTCGTAGGGCTGATTGGCCTCCTCCTGCTTCTATTTTCTGTGTATGTTTCTACGCATGTTACTGATATCATTAGCCAATAAATACATTTCGGTTTGAAATAATGAATACAGGAGTTTCAAGCAAACACGTAAAAAATTTGCATGCTGATTTTGCACAGAAACATCCTCAAAGATAAATTATTCTAAATACATTCTGAAATGCTCAAGGAGCACAGAGAAATATTTAGAATAGAGCATGACCATTCCTGGAGACGAAGTAACAAAATAACGGATGACTCACCTGATATCACAGTGTATTCACTTAAATTCTCATGTTTCACATTTGGTATTCTCAAGAAAATTAATTTGCGAGACATTTAGTCTGGAACAGATATTAACTACACTTTTCTTTACACTTTGGCACGTAATATTTTAAAATTTAATTCCTCACACTTGTTCAAATGACTATTAATAAATAATTGCCAATCCGTAATATAACACAAGTTATAGCCATGAGAAAATTGCATGAGGTTTATACAAAAAAAATGTTCTCACCCCTTTATAAACCATTTTCGATTGATGATTTTAAACCTTTTTTATAGCAATACTTAATACGAGTGGATTTCTTGCCTAAACAACTTTAGTTCTGTTGGTGTTTTTCTTTTTCAATACTGGAAGAAATATATATGATTGCAATGGGTTTTTGAACTTGTTCCTAACACTCAGCAATGAAATTGTCTTCTACATCTTATTTAATATTTTCAAAGTCCTAGAAAGGTACAAGTTCACCTTTGGTTTTCTCGAACTGAGCAAAGCCAACAGATGACATTTCTGTGAAGAAATATTACTGAATGCAGAAATATACTCCTAGTTATTAATATTAAAGTGACTTCAGAGAGCAAGGGTCATCACGTAAACACACAAGGTCTGGTCTAACCACGCACGCCTGTCATTATTTCTATAGTCCTGACAGACAAAATAGCTACCTCTGGCAGAAAATCTATACCATCTGTACACTGGCCATTGCGCAGTGAAGTGTCAGTATTAGCAGTCGATGTAAACCTGATGTGGAGAAAATTTGATTCCTAAATGTAGTTGTCCTAATTCATAAATATTATGCAACATTTCATCACGGAGAAACCATTTAAGAAAGATGCAGAGCACGAGGGAGTAGATATTCTCCCACAAAAAATGAAGTACAAATTGGCAACCGGTTTTTACATCCTGCCTTTTGTTCTGTTCCATGAACCTCAAAGTCGTTTTGCTATCAACCGCTTTGTGTTACTGCCCAAGAACAATTTTACCGTCAACACAACGAATAGATTAATCATGGCGCTTTTTTAAAAAAACACGTAAAAGTCACCTGAACGGGGCAGAGCAAACCTCAGCAGAAGTCGGGTTTTGGATTACTGTAATAATCAGGGTGAACTACCCCACCACCACCGTGATTCCAGAGGTAACTCGCCAAGGTTGCAAGACCAAACATAGGCCTCTTGTCTCACCAACAGCAGCTCTTGAATCAGTCCTTCAAAAGTGAGGATGGAGAACATTAGAGGGTGCAATAGTGGGCCAGCAGTGACCCACATTAATTATGAGGAGTGAGAGAAGCACTCCTGATCCCCACCTCCTGGCTGCAGATTAAGTTTTTTTTTTAAATTACATTTTCCTTTCTGCACTAGCTGCCTCCTCTAAGAATCATTGTGGTTAGGTTACTGCATAACTGTAATCAGCATGCTGTGGCAAATATTAATGAGTTTCACAAACAGATGTTTGGTTTGAGCACTGACTCCTCATCATACTGTAGAAATGAGGACTGGACTTGTTCAAGGCAGTTGAAAGGGTGCCCAAAGAGAGACCATGCCAAAATGGCCAAAATGCACACATTTCATCCAAGGCCATATCACTGCTAAATTTGTCATGATTGCACTTGTTTTATGACCACCGAACCCCTGATGCTGATTTTCTTCACCAATGGTAAGAATTTTGCTGGATTGAAGGCATAAAATTGCTCGTCCACAGTTTTCCAAAGTGAGTCGAAGCGAATCAGAAAGACAGTTGGCCTTGATGGAAAAGAAAATGGGGCATTCACCATCTCACATCCCTCAAAACCACCAAAAATTAAAGGAACCTTGTGCTCCTGGACATCCCGCATGGAAAAGATAATGCAGGAAGGCCTAAGACCAAACCAGAAGTTGCTTTCACTAAAATAAAAGTACGTTACTGCAGAAGCTGGCGATCATAGAATCATACAGTGTAGGATTTGGCCAATCGAGTCTGCACCAGTCCTTGGAAAGAGTTCCCTATTTAAGCTCACACCTCCACCCTATCCACCTATTCTTTTTGGACACAAAGGGCAATTTAGCATGGCCAATCCCCTAACCTGCACATCTTTGGACTGTGGGAGGAAACCGGAGCACCCGGAGGAAACCCACACAGACATGGGGAGAATGTGCAGGCAGTGACCCAAGCCAGGAATCGAACCTGGGACCCTGGAGCTCAGAAGCAACAGTGCTAACCACTGTGCTGCCGTGTCACCCATCTGAAATAAAAACCGAAAGTGCTGGAAAGATTCAGTCGGCCTAGCAGCATCTGAGGAGCGAGAAATGGAGTTAACATTTCGAGTCCAAATGACTCTTCTTCGGGTCCACGTTGAACTTGAAATGTTAACGCTGTTTCTCTCTGCATGGGTGCTGCCAGATCTGCTGCATTTACCGCCACTTCCTGTTTTTATTTCAAGAGTGTATTCACGTGGCTTCCAAGGATACGGAAAAGTATTCAAACGACTGAAACACATCCAAGTCCAAAGAAAATAGAAGTTAAATGTTGACAAAAAAACTCTTCAAATCTCTTTGTATTGCGAGACTACATGTTTGGTCACAAAGAGCAAGGAAACATCTTCAGTTATTTAAACCTTACAGGGCTACATGGGGAAAACAACTTTTCATTATCAATAAACCTTTGGGTCAGCAACAATGTTGAGAAATGCTATCAAAGATATGGCGATTGAAGAAAATAGAAACCCTAATGGTAATGTACTTCAGAGACATCAGTGAGACAATGATTGCACAAAGCTTAACACTGCAACAGAATGGTGCATCAGTAGTGAATCAAGCACCTTGGAGCCGAAAGGCACCATCTCGATGGACCATCAGTGAAATATATAGTGCAGTGCATAATATTGTAATAGAAATCTTTCCACTGCACCATATGTTGCTATCTCATTGACAATGTGTTACTTACGTATGTGAATGTATAATATTCAAAACTGTTTAAAAAAAATTGTTCTCAAAATTTCCCTCAAGCACACAGACTGTCACAGCCCTTTTCCAACCGAGTGGGCAACTACAGACAGACTTCATAAATAGTGCAGCAGTTTATTTCGCACCCTGTGCATTGGGAACAAATTTGCTGCGCTGATAAAATACAAATTGGACTCTATTGAGACTTGCGAGTGGTTTATTGTTCCCAATGCAATAAAGCTTAGTGAGGTGGCACCGGCAAGATTCGATTTTCTGTGAGAAAACAAACGGTTTAATTTTGTAATGTTAACCCTCCAAGGACACTATTTCTTGCCATTTCATAAAACAGAACATGATTAGAATGTTTTGCCTCTTCCCAAGAACCCTATTAAAACAGCAAAATCTCCTTTGCAGTTCAATCACTTGTTAACACCGAGTCAATACTCCTTTCATATATGCTCTGCAAAAATATTAAATTCTGAAATATTTCAGACAAGCTAAATTGTACATATTTTTAAACTGGAAAGCAAATAACTGCACCATACTACTACAGTGTTGATTGGCAAGGCAAGAATGGGAAAAAATCATTTATTTGTCGGTATTCAGCTAGGGAAACCAATTTAGGTGCCACATCCCATTTATGTTCCTGTCCTGGGAGAGTTCCCCTCGGGATGAGGGGGGGGTTGCAGTGACACAGGCATTTTACAATAAGCAATGCAGAATACTCCCTGGTCCGGCACAACTGTAATGATTATTTCCATTTGTCTTTGAATACGTACAAGATACTGAATTATTCAGAATAAATCCCAAAAATTCTAAATGCCTCTGGTATGAGTCAGGTGACCTTGTGTCTCTTCAGTTAGAATGTCACTTCACAATTAGATCCAACATGATGAAGTATTATGGATACTATCCGCTACTGCCTATTAGGTAGATACCTGCTCACCCATCAGCTGCAGCCCCAGCAAGAGAATTTCATTAAAATAAGAAAATTGACCCTGATAAAAGTTGAGATAGATGTTTGGTGCAGGTATGTGCATGGGTAAGTATGTCATATTAAATTTTCTATGTGTGGATATGTGTTTAAAAGCAGTTTAATCGCACTGTGGGATATAGATGGTGAGGTTGATTTTGGTCCTTCTGCCACTCTGTTTTTGGCAGGAATGGAGCAGCACCAGACCAGAAGTGTCACCACGCCTGTCGAAATCGCACCTGCCCTCGTTCTTGGAACTAGCTTGGAGATTTCTTCATTGTCGTTTATCTCATCGACACTGGGTCACAATCTGTGACACCTCATGGGCCGACAGCTCTCTCTACTTTCACCATTCGGACAGCAGCAGTTCAAGGGGGCAGCTCGCCACTGTGAATTTTAATAATGAGCTTCCAGGCCTCAGGTGAATGAAGGTGGGGCCTGCATACAAATCAGAATCCTATGATGTACACAGGACCCTGATACAATTTTGAATTGCGAACTGGAGGCTCATGGCTGTGTTGAATTAATGACTGTTTTGAGAGGCCAGGAATAGCATTAATCTTACCACCTGTTGCCAGACCTTCAGAGTCCCCCAACAATCATCCCTTAAGAGAAACTCCCTCTTAAATTTCAATTGGCAGCTCTGCCTCATGAAGGAACCACTGATTACCTATGACCACAGCCCACTATACCCAGTTTGACTGGCACTCAATCAACCACCTGAGACTGTAATAGATCCAGAAGGAGGCCTAACACCATCTTCTTGGTCAATTAGGGATGGGCAATAAATGCTGGCCTTTCCAGCGATGGCTGAATCCTGTGTATGAAGAAATTTTTTTAAAGACGTTTGCACGTTGATTGTCAACAGTCATTTCACATTGTCACCTCAATGTTTCTTATTTGAAGCCTAATCACGGAAATAGCTCAGATCTCTGTGGAACCACTAGTGGGCAGCAAACTTGCTCCACTCACCCACCGCCGATTCTCCGGCCCGGATAGGCCGAGCGGAAAAAGCAGAGTCCCGCCGGCGCCGTTCACCCCTTGTCGCTGCCGGCGGGAACTCTGCGCGAAGGGTCGGGGGCGGCCTGTGGGGCGGGGAAAGGCGCTCCTTCACTGGAGGGGGGGGGCTTCGATGGGGTCTGGCCCGCAATCGGGGCCCACCAATTGGCCGGACGCTTCCCCCCCCCCCCCCCCGGGGCTACTTAGTTGCGTGGCCGGCCCCTGAACCCCCACACCATTTTGCGTCGGGGCCGGCGTGCTGAAGAAGTCACCCGCACATGCGCGGGTTGGCGTGGCCCAACTGCGCATGCGCAGGTTGGCGCGGCGCCCATTTGAAATGAAATGAAAATGAAATGAAATGAAAATGAAATGAAAATTGCTTATTGTCACGAGTAGGCTTCAATGAAGTTACTGTGAAAAGCCCCTAGTCGCCACATTCCAGCGCATGTCCAGGGAGGCCGGTACGGGAATCGAACCGTGTTGCTGGCCTGCTTGGTCTGTTTTAAAAGCCAGCGATTTAGCCGAGTAAGCTAAACCAGCCCCTGTAAAAATTTGGCACTGGAAAGGAGGCTGGAGCGGCGTGAACCACTCCAACGCCGTGCTGGCCCGGTTGTCCCCACACCTGTTTCGCGCCATCGTGAAATGTGATGGCGTTCATGACAGCGCGACCACTTCGTCTCCATTACGGAGAATTGCGCCCAACATGTATGTAAGGCTGAGGCAAACCTAGGTTGGAAATTGCAGTACACTTAATTTTGCGCAGTCTCTTTGTAAATGAGCAAAACTGAACTTACCTTGTTTAGGGATTTAACAGTTTTGCTGCACATCGATACTTTGGTAAGGAAACTGATTTCTTCCCAAAAGCTAGTGTAAATTTACAATACAGTCATGGAGCTCCAGTGTTGCTCACTCTCTCTAAACTCCACAACACATGTTTCATGGTCAGGTGAAGCTGTTTAACATGATAATTGCTCAGCTCTTCCTGTTGGCAAAGTGGTCTAAATAAGCACTGGACGGTATCCATAAATGGGCAGCTATCAAATCCTTAGCTCCTGCCCTTGAAGAAAGACCAATTTAGCACGATATGGAAAAAAAAACAGCAGGAAATCAATAGCTTTGATCCTTTTCTTAAACACAGCTAACGTGGAATGGGATGAATCCATGGTTAATCTTAGACTTTAACATTTCTACATAGACAATAAGGTATTGGGAAATGTTTCACAAATCTGATTTGCATTTTCCCGGCGACGATGTGTAATGGGGTTTTGTTGTCACCTGTCATGAAGCTCTTCTGAGATCAATTAGTATTTGTAGATGCCGAACTTGGGATCAGAAATGCTTTACTGGCTTTCACTGTTATTCTTATATTTACAATTTCACCTTGGCCTGAAGGACTCTGGAGGGAAACGACCCACCCCGCAATCTACAAAGTCCAAGGCCAAACAGTTTCTGTTTTAGCCTATTGCAATCGGAAGGCTGATTGCAGAAAGTTCCACCTTTTGAACTCCAACAACAGAGGCTGCACTGCCGAGAATGTCAATGGAATGTTGCTTCTGAATTTCAACTAGGAAAGTCACTTGCATCAAGATTTTACCAGAGTACAAAATGGTTGAGGTATATGATCCATGGACAGATATATGGGTGCGTGGTTAATAATGGCTATAAAAGCGCACTAATATTTACACATTGTGACACTTTATATTAGTATTATATTACATGTTACAATGCAGGACTTGAAAAATAGAGTGCACTTAATGCAGGGTAATTTTGCAATCGAGCTGACATTAATATTCCCTGTAATTCTCGCTACTGTATTATTAATCTGGAACACCCTTCTCCTCTTCTCCCAAGACTGATTGCTACAGCCTGAGATATTAAACAGCCTGAGATATGGGGCGGGATTCTCCCAGCCCTGCGCCGGGCCAGAGAATTCCCGCAACCGCCGGGAACACGCCGCCCCGACGCCGGCACAGGATTCTCCACGGAGCGGAGAATCGGCGCCTTTGGCACGGCGTTGGCTGCGGGCCGCCCTAGGCTGCCAGGCCACCAATTCTCCGTCCCGGATGGGCCAAGCGGCCGCTCTGAAAAGGCAGAGTCCTGTCAGCGCCGTCCACACCTGGTCGCAGCCGGCGGGAATCTACGTGCAGAGTTGGGGGAGGCAGCCGATGGGCGGGGGGAGGGGTCTCCTACCCGGGGGGGGGGGGGGCGGGCCTCCAATGGAGCCTGGCACGCTATCGGGGCCCACCAATTGGCCGGCCTCACGCTCCCCGGGATAATTTTCTTACGCGCCGGCCCCTGAACTTCCACACCATGTTGCTGGCATGTTGAGGGAGGCCACCGCGCATGCGTGGGTTGGCGCCGACGCCACTGCGCATGTCCTTGTTAACGCCGGTGGCACTGCGCATGCGCGGGTTGGCGCAGCGCACAATTTGCACCGGGATGGGAGACTGTCATCGAACCAATCGCGCATGTTTACACCACTCCAGCGCCGATTGGTACTCCCAGCGGCCCATTCACGCCGTCGTGAAACACAACGCCGTTTCCGATGGCGTGGGAAGTCTGCCGCCGAATGGGAGAATCCCGCCCATGATTTCCAGCACCTCAGCCAGTGTACAATCATTACAGAGGGTACTTTCCAGAGGAGATTTTGAGGCATTTCGGCAAATGGACAGTGATCATCAAGAAACTCATGATTCCACTTTAGTCTTACAACTCAGACCTTAACTGGAACATTTTCCAGTGAAACAAAACAATCTGGTTTTTTCCTAAGTAGTTACTAATATTTTCCCTTTTGAAATAAGCTATATTCCAACAATGGTTACAATGTGGCCTGATTGCACAAAGTGGGGAATGAATGTTTGAAATCTTTCCCAGCCGCACCACTAAGTGCGCCAGCAGTTACTTACTCTGGATTGGCACATTGGGGAATGAAGACGCAGCTGTCATGATCTTAATTTTTCATCATTCTTTTTGGATGAGTGGCTACATCTCAGCAACTTGACATTAAAAGTTGCTGTGTTTAATTCTCCAGAGAGGTAGACCTCGGTAGCCAATATCACCAGCATGCATAGCATCTGTGGGCATATCTATCACTGTTACAAAATCTCAGACCAAGTGGAAGAGATCCAGAAAGAATATGAAGGTACTCAGTGTGGGATGCATAAATGTAGAGTGAAAACAATGGGCTGATCCTCACTGGGAGAGTAGTCACTGTTTTCAATTTCCTTGGTGAGACATGGGAATTATTGGCCCAGATCTCCCAGTCTCCAGATCATCAGAGAGTATGACCAAAGATGCATGGCGGGACCCTCTGATGTGCAGACTACTGTAGGAATTGTGAGGGAAGTTTTATCTTTCAGTGGGCAATTCCCCTGCTCCCGGGGACCCTGTGTGAACGTCTCCAACTCTGACTCAGAGTCGGAGACTTCTGAGAGTTCTGACGTACGTGCCTGGATAGTTATCCAGGAAATGCGAAACCGACTACCACCTACTCTAACACATGGGTAACGACACAACTGAGACCCCAGTCGCTCACACTGGTGCTCGACCACCAACCCCTCCCCAATCCCCCCCCAACCACCACTTCCGACCACTTGATTATCTCCCTGATCCCCCAACTACCTGTCAACACGGCCTGACCAAAATACTCCCACCTCCCCTCACGAACCTGACCTGATCACCTGCCCCAACAACATGACCTCCCGACTACACCTGACTACTGCCCCCCCCCCCCCTCCACCTGACTACCCAGTTTGACCAACATTGACTACCCTGGCCCACTTACCCACCTGCCTCACTCACCTGACACCCTACCCACCTCACTCACCTGACACCCTACCCACCTATCACCTCACCAACCGATCTGCTCACCCCCACCTTATCCAGTAACCACGTACCCATCCTACCATCCTCCATATTCACCATGTTCCTCCACTCACCCATTCACCATGTTCCTCCACTCACCCATTCACCATGTTCCTCCACTCACCCATTCACCATGTTCCTCCACTCACCTATTCACCATGTTCCTCCACACCCATTCACCATGCTCCTCCACTCACCCATTCACCATGCTCCTCCACTCACCCATTCACCATGCTCCTCCACTCACCCATTCACCATGTTCCTCCACTCACCCATTCACCATGTTCCTCCACTCACCCATTCACCATGTTCCTCCACTCACCCATTCACCATGTTCCTCCACTCACCCATTACTAAGATTCACACTGGACCATCAAACCTACCATACAGCAGCTAGTGCTGTAAAAGGGGCTCTGTCCTGTCTTCCCCAAAATCTACCATGATCTGATGGAGTTCTCCAAAGAGTTCCCGTACCAGCCTCCCCAGACAGGCGCCGGAATTTGGTGACTATGGGCTTTTCACAGTAACTTCGTTGAAGTCTACTCGTGACAATAAGTGATTTTCATTCATTTTCAGAATACTGGTTCACGAAGCCCGGGCCCCGGACCTATTTTATGAGCCACTGGAAAATCTGAACTTAAAACGCAAATGGCATTTATACTTTTAAATTTCTCAATTGATTCCAATACAGCAGTACACGCATTGGGGTGGTCAACACTGGCTAACAGAAATAGATTAGTCTACATTTTCCTGTGTCGAAAATTGGCCATCATGCGCTCTTTGAGTGGTGGAAGTAGAGAGGTACTAGTAGAGAGGGGCCTGACCTTGTCCCTGACCTTCGAGACCCAATTCAATAATGACCTCTGTGGAACTGTAAAAAAGCTGCAAGTAATGGAATATTCCATTTATCACTGTGGTTGACTTTTTGTTAAACTGCATCAAGCAAATTGGATATTTGGATATTTTCAAGTAGACACAAGTAAGTTTTTTCAATAAAAAATACTTAAAACGTATTTTTCTGAAATTTCTAAACTTCCTATTTATTACAAAATTTTAGACTCGTCCACGTAGAGCACAGTTTTGCCACATTTGATCAAGTTGTAAAAACATAATACCCAATTTTTGTTATCGTGAAAGGGTCACATCAGACAAAATGCGGAACTCACTTCAAAAACAGCGGTTTTAACACGTTCTGCATTTCTGGGAAAGTCGGATTTGGTAGAACTGGCAAGATGTGCATGTGCGTTGTGACAGGGGAAAATTCAAGTGGAGTGGAGACCCGATGATGATTGTCACTCCTTCATTTGAAGATCCGGGCCATTATTTTTACAAACATTCAAGCTCTAAATTAGTCTTGTAACCTTTTCCAAATGTCCTCTCCTCCTCTGCCCCTCTGCCTCTTTAAGGCACTGACTCTTGTTGGGGTATGATTTACACAGAAATCAGTACTTTGTGAGCTCAGTTACTTGAGATTGTTCAACATAGTAAATGTCACAACTGACTGAGCCTGTTTTCATCCAACACCCACACACACATATGCACGTCCTCCATTAGGAATCGCTAGTGTGAATCCTATTTAATTTTCACCCACTCTGAACTTCATCTAACCGATTGGAATGAAGCCAACTGAACCACTGTTGCTAGCTAACTCCACAAAGATCACACTGAAGGACCTATGACCTATCTACTTTGATGTTTGGTCAGGGAGGGATATAACCTTTAATTTAAGCCTCTCTTCCCTGCTTAATGGTGAAATATTTTACACTACCTTGATCAACAGATTTAGATCAGCCAAGATCTGTCAAATATAATGCCATGGATGAGAATTTAGCCATAGATAATAACATCTGTAAACCCCAGAAGGTCATCTTTACCTAACCCATCTCTATAATTTGCTTAAATAACAAGATGACATGGCAGTAATTTTCAATGGAATCGAGTCTCATTTTAATTACCACCCTTCCCAAAAAAAATCTAATTTTAAAAAAAATTTAGAGTGCCCAATTCATTTTTTCCAATTAAGGGGCAATTTAGCGTAGCCAATCTACCTACCCTGCACATCTTTGGGTTGTGGGGGTGAAACCCATGCAAACACGGGGAGAATGTGCAAACTCCACATGGACAGTGACCCGGAATCGAACCTGGGACCTCGGCACTGTGAGGTAGCAGTGCTAACCACTGTGCCACCATGCTGCCCCCCAAAAATCAAATTTTAACATGACTATAGGCTCCAGAAATGGTCACTTTCTCCTTTGGCAAAACCAATGTACACGATATAGACTGTTATCCTACTAGTAATGCCTTTATTTCCTTCACACATTTATTCTTTATAAGTCCTTGATCTAAAACCTTGCCTTTATTTTGAGTCCTTTCTGACTTGATGTGTCTTTATTAATAACACAGCCAACGCTAGCCTCCAGCCTTGTAGACAGTCATCCAGCTATCTCTGAATCTGTGATTGTTGTTTGCGTCATTTCTCCATGCTTTCTGCTGATATTCTACTAAGTTTCTGGCAGAAGATCAGAAAACCCAGCAAAACATTCCCGGTCTAGGATTTTAAAATAATTGTAACATTCTAAGCAGGGAGAGTATGATTGTTTTT
Source organism: Scyliorhinus canicula (assembly GCF_902713615.1). Classification (NCBI taxonomy): domain Eukaryota; kingdom Metazoa; phylum Chordata; class Chondrichthyes; order Carcharhiniformes; family Scyliorhinidae; genus Scyliorhinus; species Scyliorhinus canicula. Next base: position 121,351,000 of record NC_052160.1, read on the forward strand.
TGGTTTGTCTTCTTTACCTTCACTGATTACAGCAGGAATTTTAATTCATGTTTAGAAATGTACCTTTAACTCAAAGTAAAACAAAGAATTCCGGATAAACATCTCAGCTTGGAGACATGCCCATGTGATTCGGTTGCCACGGGGAGCGAAACTCAAACAGAAGTCCTTTGAGGTAGAGGTGGTGGTTATTAACACCTTTGTACAGTATCTCAGAAAGAAAAGGACAACTAAGGGGAAGCAAGGGAAACTACCTTGCTGGTGGTAATCATATCTGACAAAAAAACAGGCTGAGGGGAATGGTTATCGAAAGACACTGGAAGTTTTGACCTTGGCAGGAGAGAGTAAACCTCTACTGAGGAGCTGGGAGAGATAGTGAGACTGTTCCTATAATACAACATATCTGCCAGATGTGTAGCATTGTGTAAGACTGTTTCAGAAAGCATATTTCAGTTATGTTACTTTCTGAATGTGAAACTTACCTTTTTCCTTAGCTTAACGTATTAGTCGCCTGTTAATTTATGTTTCATCAAATTGATTTCAGTTTGCTTGTTCTAGTAACAGTGTTAAAATATGGAATATTCTCCTTTCTGACATTTGCTGGTAATTTATCTTTTTTCGGAAGGTCTCCACGTGGATCAGGACATGTCATTCTGCAGGAGGAAGGGGATTACAGTAGCAGATGGGAAACGTGGAAGTAAGGGAAGCATGTTCATCAATGTCTTTTGTCATAATAATGAAGGAAAAAGATTGTATTATGTCTAGTAATATTGAACTTTGAATAAGACCTATGAGCTTTTAAAAATGGAATATAAGCCAAAGATGACTGAGGATGTAAAGTCAATCACTGGTTGAATTGCTTGGATAATTCTCTGAGAGACAATTGAACCATCCTGTTTCCAGACAAAGATACTTCTAAAGCATACAGAAACTAATTGCTATCTCCGGTGGAGACAATGGGACATAATGACAGCTGAGTATCATCTCATGAAGAGATATCCTGTGCAGAATGTCCAGACAGATTTGTGGATATTGCCTTCCAGGAATGTACAAAGGCTGGAATAAAAGATAGCAGCAAAGTGTGTGCGAGTGTATGGGTGTGCATGGGTGTGCGTGTGCGCGTGTGCGTGTGTGTCACATAGAAACAAAAGGCCAGCCACCAGCACCCTTGCAAAAGCTGCAGGTAAGATTGCAGTAATCCAAGTCAGAAAAGACCACAATTGAAACAGAAACATAGAGGTTCTCCACTAAACTGCAGAATATTGGAATGTCAAAACCTTCTATTCACCTGCTGAAATCAGCGCTAGAGGAATCTCGAATCGCAAAGGCCGCAGTGCTCAATCTACTATTCTTTCCGAATGAAGGACTTTTGCGTATATTATTTATTACTTACTTTGGACTTAATTTTCACTTTGTTATGACCTGCCTGCTTATCATTGGCTGGAGACTAATGACAATCCCACAATCCTGTGAGAGTATGAGCTTCCCCGATGAGGGGGGCGGAAAAATTATTAGGAGACTCCCTGCATAAATAAAGCTGGCCAGTTTGAAACCAGCAGAGAGGAGTTAGAAGCAGTCTTCCGGGTCGATCGACACGAGATTGGCTCGTTTTTTGTTTTCCTATAGGACCACACCCCATGCGGTGACTGGGGACGCTCCCGCAGAACTCCTAATGGGCCGGAGACTTCGCACTCGCCTTAGCATGGTTTTTCCAGACATTGGCGCAAAAGTACGCCGCACACAAGAACGGCAGGGACATGGTTTTCCTCGGCATTGGCCGATTCGGCAGTTTACACCAGGTGACCCAGTGTTCATTCTGAATTTTGCTGGTGGTGCCCAGTGGGTCCCTGGCGTAATCTTTTGCCAAAAGGGCCATATCTCTTACCAGGTGCAAGCCCAGGGTTGTCTCCAGCGCAAACATGTAGACCATGTTCAGTCCAGAAGACTATCACTTCCAAAGATTGCCCGCCCCAGGAGCTCATTTCTACAGCCACAGAGACCAGACACAATGGAAAGTATTCCTCACAATCTTCCTCTGGTGCCTTACTCAAAGCCTGCGCAGGTCGTGACAGAACCGCGTGGAGATAACGACGTCGAGATGACGGAGGCAGCAGACTCTGACTCTGAGATCGAGACACAAGACATCTCGGAGGGGGAATCCTCGGGCCCACGGGTCGTGGATGGACAATCGTTGCGCTGTTCATCAAGGAAGCGCCGGTCTCCATCTCGTTACACGCCGCCCGATCCAGCGCCTCGTGCAAATGGGGTCCGACCTGCGGCAAAACGAGTCCGACGCCCTCCTTCGCCAGGGTCTTCAGTGAATTCCTTGGACTTTGCGGGGGGAGGGATGTTATAACCTGCCTACTTACCATTGGCTGGGGACTAATGACAATCCCACAATCCTGTGGGAGTATGAGCTTCCCCAATGAGGGGGGCGGAGAAATCATTAGGAAACTCCCTGCATCAATAAAGCTGGCCAGTTTGGAATCTGCAGAGAGAGAGGAGTTAGCTGCAAAGGAAGTTGCTGCTGTTGTATATGTATGTTATTGTAAATAAATGTTATTTCTTAGTATCCTGAAAACTCGTGCTGGATTCTTCGTGGCCCTCACAAAACTGGCGATGAGGGTGAAAGTGAATAGCTGTCTACACTGCTGAAACCACCTCCCTGGATTTTTGTTGGATACAGGTTGGAAGTTGTTTTCTATTACACCATGCCTCTGTATGGACGTTTGGATGTTTTTGATGCTGAGCTGGAAAGCTGGAACCAGTACGCACAACGGATGCGTTACTATTTCCGGGCAAACAACATCACCGAAAACGAGTACCAGGTGGTCATATTGCTCACCGCCTGTGGCCCGCATATGTTTGGGGTGATTAGGAGCCTTACATACACAGCTGCGCAACCTCTTCCATCCAAAAGCGTCCCCCTGCACCCCTGCGGTACCTTGGGCGAGGCGACGTCCGGATCGGCGCCAATGGCCGTCGGACATTTCGCCCCGAAGGGTGCCCTCTCCAGAACCAATGGATGAGGAGCCATGTCCGTGTCAGACTTGTAGGCGCCGACCCAGTTGAGGACGCTGGTCTTGGCGGCGCCAGAGGCACCGTCGTTCCGACCGAAACTGGGGCCAGCCCAGGGGCCGTACCTTTCATTTGGATGAACCTGCGGCGACTACTCCCAAGGATGTGGAGACGGAGGATGACTGCCTGCAGCTGCATTGTGTGGCAGCTCCCCATGTGGCCCCCATTAAAGTGACAGTACGGGTCACTGGTCACCCGCTTGAGATGGAGTTGGACACTGGCCCAGCGGTCTCCGTGATCGCCCAGAGGACATTCGACCACATCAAGCGGGGTATACAGACCCTTACCTTAACCGACACACAGGCCAGGTTGGCCACCTATACGGGGGAACCATTGGACATTGCAGGAACTACGATGACCCCTGTTGTTTATGGACTCCAGGAGGGACGTTTCCCACTTATCGTGGTGCGCGGCCATGGGCCCAGGCTGTTGGGTCGGGACTGGTTGCGCCATTTGCGGTTGCAGTGGCAGCACATCCTCCAAACAGTTTCTGGAGGGTTGACTGAGGGGCTGGGACGATACCCAGATGTATTCCAGCCTGGTTTGGGGAAAATAAAAGGGGCTGCAGCCCGTATCCAAGTCGAACCAGGAGCCACGCTGCGCTATTTCCGGGCGCGCCCGTGCCTTACGCCTTGCTCGAGAACGTAGAAGGTGAGCTCACACGTTTGGAGACTTTGGGTGTCATCAGGCCCGGCCGTTTCGCTGACTGGGCAGCACCAATTGTACCTGTAATGAACCCAGATGCCACAGTTCGCTTGTGCGGCGACTATAAACTTAGTGAATACGGCTTCCCAACTCGACCGATACCCAATGCCTCGCATAGAGGACCTATACGCGAAGCTTGCAGGCGGACTCACGTTCAAAAAATTAGATACGAGTCCGCCTACCTGCAGTTGGAGCTGGACCCTGCCTCCCGGCCATATGTAACGGTTAATACACACCGGGGCCTGTATGAATATACACGTTTGCCCTTTAGAGTATCCTCTGCCTGCACTATTTTTCAAAGTGTCATGGAAGGCATTTTGAGAGGTTTACCATATGTTGCTGTCTACTTGGATGACGTTTTGATCACAGCGACGTCGGAGCAGGAACATTTGGAAAATTTGGAGGCTGTCCTTCGACGCTTTTCGGAGGCTGGAGTCTGTTTACGTCGCACAAAGTGCGTTTTTCAGGCAAAGGAAGTAGTCTACCTGGGTTATCGGGTGGACCACGAAGGTTTGCACCTTGTCGCAGAGAAGGTGCGCGCGATTCAACAGGCCCCCGCCCCGACTGACACTTCGCATCTTCGTTCGTTTCTCAGCCTCGTAAACTATTCCGGAAAGTTCCTCCCCAATCTGGCAACTACGCTGGCCCCATTGCACCTTCTGCGAAAGAAGAATCACACCTGGGTTTGGGGTCTGCCGCAAGAAACCGCTATCCGGCGGATAAAACAACAATTGTCGTCGTCTGGGTTACTAACCCACTATGATCCTGGAAAGCCTTTGCTCGTCACATGTGATGCATCCCCGTATGGTATTGGGGCTGTCTTGTCCCATAAGATGGAGAAGGGGGCCGAGCAGCCGATAGCTTTCGCCTCCCGCACACTGACTGCAGCGGAAAAAAAGTACGCGTAGTGGTCTTTGCGGTGAAACGTTTCCACCAGTACGTATATGGCCGCCACTTCACTACCGTGACTGATCATAACCCGCTGCTGGGACTTTTCAGAGAGGATAAGCCAATACCGCCCATTGCTTCCGCACGGATCCAGCGCTGGGCTTTGTTGCTCGCTGCATACGAGTATTCTCTGGAGCACAAACCAGGAACCCAGATAGGGAATGCCGACGCACTGAGCCGATTGCCTTTATCGACCGGGCCCTTGTCGACCCCCACGACCGGTGAGGTGGTTGCAACCCTAAATTTTATGGACACCTTGCCTGTCACAGCATCACAGATCCTTGAGTGGACCCAGACGGAGCCAGTCCTGTCAAAGGTTCGGCACATAGTCCTGTATGGAGGGCAGCATAGACAGCTCCCAGGCCAGTTGTGGGCATTTTCCTCCAAGCTGTCCGAATTCAGTGTGGAAGACGGCATCCTTTTGTGGGGGATGCGTGTGATTGTCCCGGGAAAAGGACAGGAGCTGACACTGAGAGACTTGCACAATGGGCATCCAGGCGTGACCAAAATGAAAATGTTGGCCCGGAGTTATGTCTGGTGGCCAGGCCTCGTCACCGACATTGAGAAGGTGGCCCAAAACTGCTCCATTTGCCAGGAGCATCAGAAGCTTCCGGCGGCCGCGCCCCTACGTCACTGGGAATGGCCAGGGCAGCCTTGGGCGCGCTTGCATGCGGATTTCACCGGCCCTTTTCAAGGATCCATGTTCCTGCTATTAATCGACGCCCAGTCTAAATGGCTAGAGGTGCATATGATGGGAGGCACAATGTCCTGTGCAACAATCGAGAAGATGCGTTTGTCTTTCAGCATGCATGGCCTCCCCGAGATGCTGGTCACGGACAACGGCACTCCGTTCACAAGTGAGGAGTTTGCGAAGTTCATGAAGGTGAATGGCATACACCATATCCGCACTGCCCCTTACCACACGGCTTCAAATAGGTTGGCAGAGCGCGCAGTGCAGACATTCAAACGGGGCCTCAAGAAGCAGTCTTCCGGGTTGATCGACACGAGACTGGCTCGTTGTTTGTTTTCCTATAGGACCACCCCCCATGCGGTGACTGGGGTCGCTCCCGCAGAACTCCTAATGGGCCGGAGACTTCGCACTCGCCTTAGCATGGTTTTTCCGGTCATTGGCGCAAAAGTACGCCGCACACAAGAACGGCAGGGACATGGTTTTCCTCGGCATCGGCCGATTCAGCAGTTTACGCCCGGTGACCCAGCGTTCGTTCGGAATTTTGCTGGTGGTGCCCAGTGGGTCCCTATCTCTTACCAGGTGCAAGCCCAGGGTCGTCTCCAGCGCAAACATGTAGACCATGTTCGGTCCAGAAGACCATCACTTCCAAAGATTGCCCGCCCCAGGAGCTCATTTCTACAGCCACAGAGACCAGACACAATGGAAAGTATTCCTCACAATCTGGTGCCTTACTCAAAGCCTGCGCAGGTCGTGACAGAACCGTGTGGAGATAAAGACGCCGAGATGACGGAGGCAGCAGACTCTGACTCCGAGATCGAGACACAAGACACCTCAGAGGGGGAATCCTCGGGCCCACGTGTCATGGAAGGACAATCATTGCGTCGTTCATCACAGAAGCGCCGGTCTCCATCTCGTTACACGCCGCTCGATCCTGCGCCTCGTGCAAATGGGGTCCGGCCTGCGGCAAAACGAGTCCGACGCCCTCCTTCGCCAGAGTCTTTGGTGATTTCCTTGGACTTTGGTGGGGAGGGATGTTATAACCTGCCTGCTTACCATTGGCTGGGGACTAATGACAATCCCACAATCCTGTGGGAGTATGAGCTTCCCCAATGAGGGGGGCGGAGAAATCATTAGCAGACTCCCTGCATAAATAAAGCTGGCCAGTGTGGAACCAGCAGAGAGAGGAGTTAGCTGCAAAGGAAGTTGCTGCTGTTGTGTATATATGTTATTGTAAATAAATGTTATTTCTTTGTATCCTGAAGACTCGTGCTGGATTATTTGTGGCCCTCACAAAACACTTCTAATCTGTATGAATATGTATGCATGTGTTTTATCATTGTCTTGCCTTCAGCAGTTAATACACTCACTCTATCTTTAACTCGAGAAAGCCAACAAGATTTCAATTTTTGGAATTTACTTTCACAGGAATCAGAACCAATGTGAATTAAATATGAATTAACAGCCAAATCAAGCTCAGTATAAACTATACATTAGACATGGAATAGTAGATACAACAAAGATTATATCATGAGATTATGAACATTTGCATCATCCCCTGCACAGATATTACACCACATGTAATCTCACAGACTTCCAACACAGCCTCTGTTACTACAGAATCCCTACAATGCAGAAGGTCATTCAGCCCATCGAGTCTGCACCGACCCTCTGAAAGAGCACACTACCAAGGTCCACTCCCCCACCCTATCCCTGTAACCATACCTAACCTGCACATCTTTGGACACTAAGGGCAATTTTAACGTGGCCAATTCACCTGATCTGCACATCTTTGGACATTGGTACATTGGATCTCTCATGTATCTCACTCAATTAGTTTGACCCTGGAGTCGCTTGCCCGAGGATCTTCACTCTTTCCAAGTTCCCTGGAAATATCCATCACCCAAATAGCAGGCTCTGGCTGAACCTCTTTATCTAGGTTCACAACAGTCTTGATAACACAGATTCCCCAGAGATTCCTTTAAATGATTTATTTAATATACCTCATTAAACAATCTGGCCACCTCTTACAAAACTGAAGAACAGTGTAATTGTCCAGTTCACAATCTGCATTAACCTTGTCTTCAGTTTTAGGGCACGATTCAGAGGCATGAGTTAAAGTCTGCTGAATGGCACATTTAGCTGGGTGTTTCTCGGTGCATGCAGTGCTGAGAAAGACCCTGCTATTCAATGGTTTGGCCTTGGCAAGGAACTCCCCATCGAGGCCGTACTTTAACTCATTTCCTGCACTGGCCAGCTCGGCTCACCAGTGCAGGAAGTCAACCCGCAGATTGGGGCACAAATTTTAAGAGCAGCTCAAACCTTAACACTCCCCCCCTCCCCTCAGCACCCTTATGGATTCCGCCCCCCCCCCCCACTTCACCCAATGTACTTCTTACGGGGTCCTCGAGTCCCACCCAGCCCCACCCCGCTCTTATGGACAAGGACCCTGGGCCTGTCCCCTGGCACAGGCAACCTGGCACCCTGTATTCCTGGCAGTGTCCCTGCTAGCCTGGAAGTACCACCAGGGCACCCAGAGAAGCACTTCCAGGGTACCGGTGTGGCCATGCCAAGGTGCTAGCCTGCCAGGTGCCATAGAAGTGCCAGAGTGCCACCTTGCTCTGTCCCCCATCAACTGGGGGTCTCCAATGGCCTGGGTGACTCCCCAGGTGCCATTAAGTCTGGTCCGTGTTTGTGTGGACCAGTACTAAACGGCGCCCTGGTGTGTCCCAGTATCCAAAACTCAGACTCCGGCTGATCAATGCTGAGCCGAAATTCCTCGAGCAACCAACACTTGCTGCAGATATGTTCACCAGGAACCACAATGAGGTCCACCAGCTCCCACATCATGCAGGTACAACACATCGCCTGGCCCTGCATTTCTATTTTAGTTCATTAGTTTTTAATCATTTTAAAAAATTTCGAGCCTTTTTAATCTGTAAAATATTTCTCTTTTTACATTTAATCTGAAAGCAATCTAGAATAGGTAATGCAAATTAGCAGTTACTTACCAGCCAATTACTTTGTTGTTTGCCTGTGATGTCTCGCCTGGATTGATTTTCGAACTCAGCACGCTGCCCAGAGGTGTTCCTCCCGTTCTTTTTGAATCCCCGCTCGCCCACTTCCCTAAATTCCCACTTTTATCTTAACTCCCAGTGCTCAGAGCAAACTGGCACTCCCAGGAAGCAATACGTATGGACCCCAAATTCCATGTCAAAATCATTTATAATGGAATTTTAACATAATGGAAATAACAGTTCATCTATCCTGAGCGGGCCGTGCAGTGCAGCCAAACACTTTGCACTTATGTGCAGAAGTTGGCAGATTGGAACCAGCTTTCTGACATGCTGATAAGTTTCATGCTTGTAACCCCTTCACCCCCATTCCCAAACCCAATCCCTCCTGCGAGTTAAAATTGCCAACTAATCGCAGTTTGTTCTTATGGACGGCTATATTTTTCTGCAAAAAGTAAGGCATAAAACAGCTTCCAAATATCTTCTCTGCTGGTCATGTAAATTTCATTCAATTCTATTTGAAAACATTTTCAAAATAGGAGTTTGAAGCTTGCTGTTGGCATAGCAATCAGGGAAAGGCTGCTGGGTGAATGTGTGTACTCCATTGAACTGGCTGCTTCCAGCTGTGCAATAACCAATTGAAAGTGATCGCAATGCATAATACACAGTGTATTATGATCACCTTAAATTGGTTACTGCACATAAACTCATACATACATAAACTCCCAGAAAGCAATGATATAATTATAAAGGGCGATTTCACATTACCCTGAGCAATCTACGTTCTGGAAAGGCAGGGAAGAAATGGACAGAACTGTGCTGGGTCCCTGTGTCCATTTCTGCATCCCAAAATTTTCTGGGGTTTCACCAACCAATGGGACTGGGCCAGAACCTGCAGGAGGTGCCAACCCAGCTCCATATAAAAGAGGTGTGAGTACCTAATCAGGGCCTTCACCATCATATCCTGAGGCTGCTTTTTGGATGGTCCAATGTACATCCACCTGTAAATATTCATTGCAAGGCCTGACTCTGGGCTGACATAGACAGGAGAGTCTGCGACATTTCAGATTGCAGGCCAGAACCTCAGCAGAACATTAGTAAATGTTATTTTTTAAAACCCACCCCCTTCACACCACCATCCCGGGTAGGTCAGAATGTCACAAATTTCAGGCTGCTGCTTTCTGATTTTTTGACAGATATTTAGGTACACGGCTATGTCCAGGGGTCGAGGGGAGGGAGGGGAGGGAGGGGAGGGGGGGGCGTGGGATGGTGGATTGTTGGGGTGGGAGCAGACAGCAATGGGTCTTCACCTTTGCAAACATCTTCAGGCAGAAGTGTTGCTTCGAAGAAGCACCTTAGCTCCTCCTGGGGATCCACCATTGCAAATGACAATCTTCAACCAATTTGACTCACTTCATGTGATATCAGAAAACGGCTGAAGGCACTGGATACAGCAATGGCCGTAGACCCTGACACATTCCTAGATGTTGTGCCGAAAATTTATGCTCCCAATGTTCGAAGGCCCACCTGTTCCAGTACAACTACAAACTGGCAATAATGTGAAAAATTGCCCAGGTATGTCCTGTTCACAAAACACAGTCACATCTAATTTGGTCAATGAAGGCCCCAGGAGCCTTGCCTCAATCATCAGCAGCATGGCAGAAGACATCGTGGACAGTGCTACCAAACAGCAATTTCTCAGCAATGTTCACTGGTAGTCAGTTTGGGTTCCACAAGGGCCATTTGTTTCCTGACATCATGACACTCTTGGCCCAAACACGCTCAAAAGAGTTGAACTCCAGAGGTGAGAGTGGTTGCCCTTGACATCAGGGCAACATTCATCCTAGGATATTATCAAGGGCGTTTCGGAATGGCCAACAAATGATTGGCACGACTCGTTAAAGAATGAGAAGAAAAATCACCCAAGGCGAAGTGAATATGCAAAGTGAATATGGAGGAATAAAAGCAGAGGCAGTTTTTTCCTCTCAGTGTAAGTCAGGTGCACCTTCCGTGCCCTCAGCAGTTGCCCGTGGAGGAAAATATCCTCTGCAGTCTTTTCTTTCATTTATTATAAGGCAGATCTCCCCAAACCACCGCAAACCTAAAAGTCAACACAAATGAAAAGAGTGGGCATTCGTATTATTCTGAGTTAATGGAATGGTGCCTTTCTGAGAAAAGTATAATGCAATTGGCTGGATTCTCCGTTCCACAGACTAAGTGTTGATGCCAGGATAGAATTTGTGGACTTCCACGACAGCAAACCTGGTGCCACACCTAGACTGATTCAGAGACTGTTCAGGGGCTAGTACCGGCCCCAAGTGGAACACAATAAATTTCAATGAGAAATGGTGTGGGATTTGAAGGTTTCGCAATTGACACTCAGGAGGCAGACAAGCACTTACACACACTTCACTCCCCACACGCACAATCCCAGCCAACAAGATGGCATCAAGACGCGCAGCGCCAAGATTCACAGATGCCGAGCTCGAAGAGAGGTAAGCCACCCTGTATCTCGGTCTGGGAAGGAGGCTGTCAGCCACCGCCATTCGCCGTGACTGAGCGCAGGTCGCAGAAGCAGTCAGCGCCACGAGCAACACCATCCGGACCAACCTGCAGTGCAGGACGAAACTGCACGACCTGCTCAGCGTTAGCAGGGTTCAAAGCTTTGACAAATGAGCTTTGACAAAGGGTCATCTGGACTCGAAACATTAGTTCTTTTCTCTCCTTACAGATGCTGCCAGACCTGAGATTTTCCAGCATTTTCTTTTTTGGTTTCAGATTCCAGCATCCGCAGTAATTTGCTTTTAAACAAGTCCGAGATACACACTTGGATGATTCACATCATGTGTTCACAGACGATTGGGATATTGAAGAAGCAGAATCCCTTGTATTATATAAATGACTCTGCATGATCATATATAGAGCGCAGGGCCATGTTAGTGCAGTCTATCACACAAAACATCTGGGGCACGCCAGCTAAGCGGTCAAAGCCCAGGGCCCTGGCGTCTTAGCTCTTCTGGTCCTGGTCCAATTTGATATATATGTGGGCCCTCACATAAAGGCCCTCTGTAACCTCTGCAATGCATTTGTGTACAGCTGGCTGGCAGATGCCATACAGATCAACGGTGTTGCTCTGAAATAAGCCGCTCATATAGAGGTTCGGAGCGGAGGTGATTTTGAGAGCAACAGGCTGTGGGTGTCCTCCCATTCCACGTGGTGCCAGCTCTTGCAGGACACGTCAATGGTTGTCCACCATCCCCTGGGACAGCGCAGTAGTCTCTGGCACTATGGCTCTGACATCTGGAGATAGGTAGCCCAACCTCGAAGACCTTTTTGCCAGTACAGTCTCAAACAGGCTGCTCCCTCTCTCGTTCAGCTTCCTGTATGGGCCCAGCCTCCTCCTCTGACCTCTCATGGCACCCCACCAAGTAACCTTACAGTCACCCCAGTGCAAACCCTCAGTAATTCACCTCCTCCCACCCACTTTCCAGGGAATTGGGAACTTTTGTACCATTTGATCTCAGCAATTGCTCCAAAAAGACTAATTTGTGAGTTGGATGTTCCGGTCTCCCAGCCGTTTGTTTCCTGACGGCTTGCCATTCGCTGGCGGTGGGATTTTTCGTTCCCACAGCTTGGAATTTCCCACTGACCACGCTGGCGGGAAACCCACGGGCGGGAGTGCACTACCAGCGGGAGCGGAGAATCCCACCGGCTGGAGAATTCCGGCCTATATAACACAGTGTTAACTTTTCCAGTCCGGAAAGCTGAAATTCGTCCGGGAATTTCTTTGAACAGATCCACCCAATTCTCAGACACCTCAGCCACGGTGCTGCAGCAAATCACACAATAGTGAACGTGATAGTCTTTGTGGTTATCCGAATGGTCCCAGTTCTGCTGCAGATACGAGTAAGAGTATTTGGCTGTTTCAGTGGGAAGTCCACAGGAGAGACAAGATGGACGGCTAATTAAATAGGAATTAATAAATCAAACCTTTCAAAAGGTAGGAAGGAGTACATGGGCAATCTTACTGGGGAAGTTAATTTTTCTCAATAGTTTCAATAATTTCCCCAGCCTGGGCTTGTTGATGGTGCTCATTCTAGATCCTGTGTGTTCTGAGTTTGGGTCCTTCTGTCTTGGACTTTAGGCGTGGGACTGGGTTCTTTGACAGACAGTAGACACACACCTATCTGCTTAACACTTGTTTTTGGAGCTACATCTAAACAAGCTAGAGAATGAGCTCGTAGCTCCGAGGCGTGATTCTAACCTCTGCCTCGCGAGAGCCCAACACATGACTGATTGGTATCAGTGGTACATCATCAATTACATCATATACATCCGCACACCCCATCTGTTAATCCTTCATATGGCACTGTATAGCACTGTGACCTAAGCCTCTGTATGTCCACACTGCAGTTACCAGATGCATTACCAGCCATTGTCCATCTTCAGTTCAATTACCGCAGTGATTTTGAACAGACCCAGTGTAGAGTTTGGCATTTTAAACCATGGCATCTAAGAAATGTGTAGCAAGCACGGTAGCACAGTGGGTGTCACTATTGCTTCACAGCGCCATCGTCCCAGGTTTGATTCCTGGCTGGGGTCACTGTCTGTGCGGAGTCTGCACGTTCTCCCCGTGTCTGCGTGGGTTTCCTCCAGGTGCTCCGGTTTCCTCCCACAAGTCCCGACAGACGTGCTGTTACGTAATGTGGACATTCTGAATTCTCCCTCTGTGTACCCAAACAGGTGCCGGAGTGTGGCGACTAGGGGCTTTTCACAGTAACTTCATTGCAGTGTTAAGTAAGCCTGCTTGTGACAATAAAGATTATTTTTTAAAAAGCATATTTAAAAAAAAATATTCGTGCTTTATAAGGTTGCATGGTGGCACTGTGGTTTGTACTGTTACCTCACAGTGCTAGGGACCCAGGTGCAATTCCAACCTTGAGTTACTGTCTGTGTGGAGTTTGCATCTTCTCCCTGCATCTCTGTGGGTTTCCTCCGGGTGCTCCCATTTCCTCCCGCAGTCCAAAGATGTGCAGATTAGGTGGATTGGCTATGATCAATGCACTTGGTTACGTGGATAGGGAAGGGGAGTGAGCCTAGGTAGAGTGCCCTTCTGGAGGGTCAGTACAGATTCAATGGGCCAAATAGCCTACTTCTTCACTATTGGGATTCTATTGATTTATAATATTTCAGACGCATATTTATATCCAGTTCACTCACTTGTGGTTGAGAATTGGAATAATATTCCATTATTCAGAAAATTCAGAGATCCAGAATGCCTTCTTCCCAACCAATCTAAACAGGTCAGATTAGAGGTTTGAATTTCCAGGTCCAGTTCTTTCTTCTTCATTCTCCTCCCGCAGCTTGAGTGCATGGGCGCGATTTAATGGAAAGGTTTCTAAGTGCGGTAGCGAGCAGGAACTGCCGTCAGCTTACTGACGCTTGAGCCGTCACCAACATTATTGGCGCCAGAGCATGGCGACTCTGCGAGCTCTCCCTAACAGATCCCCTTTTCTTACATTGTTCTAATCTTTTAAAATTTAATTCTAAGACATTATTACCAACCTCTCTCTTTTATCTACTTTGTGTTGCCCTACTGTGTATTTTCTTTTATTTTGTTTTCTTTTCATGTACTTAATGATCTGTTGATCTGTTGAGCTGCTCACAGAAAAATACTTTTCACTGTACCTTGGTACACGTGACAATAAACAAAATCTAAATGTTAATTTGTTCACTTAACAGGGCCCCATGGCTTTGCGTTGCAAATGATGGTCCCACTGGCTGATTCGCCGGGATCCCTCCCGCCAGCTCCCCCCTAATAAGTGGGAGCAAAATTTAATCCAATCCTGCACAGCAAACCCCACATCTCGTAGCCATACCACCAAGGAGACCAGCCCCACGATTCGGGAATGCCGACTAAGCCAGATTGTTGGACATGGTCGAGACCAGACAGGAAGCCTTGTTCCCTCGAGGGGCTTGGAGGGTCAACCACAGTGCAGCCAGTGCCATCTGGTATGAAGTGGCAGCGTCCGTCAGCTCAGCGAGTGTCACCAGGAAGATTGGCACCCATGTGCCATAAGAATACCAACGACCTCCGCCGGGCCGTACTGGTGGATTGGCACCGGACCCCTGGAATCACCCCCGCCTGCAATCCCTCCCCATGAACATGTGCCTGGTTCTGCCCTCATCCAATACCGTACCATGCCCCGGCCCACCCATATCCAGCAATGCCATTCATACCGCCGCCACCCCATCCCCCCATATTCCCTATGCCGCCCCACCATATCCTCCCCCCACCCCCACGATGAATGAAGCCTGTGGCTCATGATGTCCCCTCTGTGTACCCGCAGGAGAAGTTGGCCCACAACAGACGGAAGAGGGCCCAGATGGGCAGCTGGGTCCTGGATATCAGAGTCCTCACCCCTACGAGGAACAGACCCTGGAAGTCGCGGGGATGGCCAAGGATAGATCGGTCACTGGCATAGAAGTTGGTGTACGGCGCAGAGGTAAGGATCCACCATCCCCAATACAGATGACCTGTCACACATGAGTTTCTAATGCCATGCAGACTGACCCATCCCTCCCACTGACCTCATGGATGCACTTGTGGGTTGTAGTTTGTGAGATGCCACACAGGTCACCACACGAGCCCTGGAATGATCCTGAGATGTAGAATTTCAGGGCTGCGGTGACCTTGACCACCACCGGGTGTGGGTACCCTCCTCCTCTGCAAGGATGTGGCACAGGTGCCGCTCAGTCCCTTTGTTGAGACGGAGCGTCCTGCGGTACATGCTGTCCATCATCTGTTCGAACAACCAGCGACACCTGTATACATTGGGCCATCACCAGCCTTCCCCTCTGGGTCCCTCCCAGGCCTGATGGGTGGCCGAGTCCTCAGGGTGTGGAACATGGCCCCGCACATGGGCCACCGACTTCAATCTCTGGCGTCGTTCCTGCGGCTGCCTTCTCTGGCATCTGGCCGCCTGTACTGCCAGCAACACCACAATAGCAGCTTCTGCGGGGCCCAAGGTATCATCCATTTTGTGTAATGTCTGTAAGGAATTGGAGAGGGTGTAAGACTGACAACCAGCAGTGTCTTCCACCCCAGGACCCTCCATTCCCCCCATTGCTCCCCGCTTCCCCCTCACATCCCCTGCCATCCGACACGCCCAGGTCACGCACCCCGGCCACAGTGCGAGCCCCTGGTCCCCGGACTCCACATCTTGTACTCCAGATTCCCACACGTAATATTACCTGTACTGGGTGCTGGTCACTTCACTGATGCCCTCCTCTGGTCACAGAAATGTCCCCGGTGCTGGGGTCCAGACCATGGGTGTTCGGACGTTGGCCGCTGCGTCCGTGGTGTTGCTTCCTGCAGTGCTCAGCCACAGTGCCCTGGCATCTTGCTCTGATTGGGACGCTAGACAATAACTCCCACATACTACATGGCACGCCTCTCCACGGGAATCTACTTGGGAGCTGTAAAGTGCTCATTTAACCAAGCTTGCAAATTTTCTATTATCAATAGGCTTCAGCCACACGGCCAAAGGCTTCCATAGTCAGTGGGTGCTATGGGCCCATGGGTGGTCGGTAGGACAGACAGGCAGGGGCTGGAGTTGCCCCTGTAATGGGTACTCAGTATCCAGGCGGTGGCATGGCTGATCCTCAGGCATCGAGACACTCAGCCCCCTAGACCATGCGTGCCCCACCACCCCTCCCGCCCCACCGATGGCATCCTACCCCCTCTTTAGCACTGGGGCAGCAACCCCAGTGGCCAAGGCTCATTGCCTGGGATAAAAGATGGCTACTCACGTCCTCAGGTCCCCTCAGCAACTATGACACCAGCTCCACGTTTTTAAAAAGGTGTACCATTCGGCACACGCGTGACCACTTGCTGGGTCACAGGAGGCCGTTGGATCAGGGGACATTCCCGTTACATTGGCTTAAGTGGTGATTATTGGTTTTTCGCCACATCATGGCGGTATCCTGATTTCTCTGACTGGAGAGGGCCGATTAGATCCCAAACCTATCGCCGCCCAGCGCGGTTCTCGATTTTGGCCTCTCCCATGATCCTAACAGCTGCGTTGCACTCTAGCTCAAATGCAATGCGGACATTAAATCGTGCGTCATGCTTATGGCTGTTTCCCTAGCTATTTTTTCTGAAAACAGGTTACCAGCCAGTCACCAGAGGCCATAGCTTAAGGGGTGCCAATCCACATTGAGCCTGACTGGTCAGGATACTCACCCACCCTTACCGCCTCCATATTGGAAGGATTTATAGCTTAATAATCAACCTGCTTGGCCATGTTATGAACACACCTCCCTTGGCCATTAAGACCTGACTCGAACACAGAGCCTCTGGCTCAGAGGCAGGGGCGCAACCTGTTGTACCACATAAACCCCCTCCAATTCATCGGTGTTGCAAAAACATATGATCAGTTTAGGAAGAAAAGGATGGGCTTGTATGTGATGTTAAAATTGTACACAAATCATGATTACATTCATGTAATCACAGAGTCATAGAATTGATACACCGCAGAAGAAGAGTATTCGGCGCATCCTGTCAACACTGCCTCTCCGAATGAGCAAGCCCCCCTCGTGCCATTCTCCTGCCTTCTCGGCGTAACCACGCTCATTTTTCTTTTTCATATAACAGTCTAATTCCCTTTTGAGCGCCTTGATTGACCTGCCTACACCGCACTCATCAGGCAGTGCATTCCAGACCTTAACTCACTGTGTGAAAACGTATTTTCCCTCCTCGCTTTTGTTTCTTTTGCCCATTACTTTAAATCTGTGCCCTCTCATTATTGATCGTTTCACGAATGGGAACAGGTTCTCCTTATCTCTTCAGTCCAGACTCCTCATGATTTTGAGCACTTCTTTCAGATTTCCTCTCAGCCTTTTCTTCTCCAAGGAAAATAGTCCCAACCTCTCCAGTCTATCTTTATAACTGAAGTTCCTCATTCCTTTTCTCCACCCTCTCGAATGCCTTCACATTCTTCATAAAGTGTGGTATCAAAGCTGAATGCAAAGTTCCAGTTGAAGCCAAGCAAGTGACTTATACATGTTCGTTTAACCCCCTTGCTCTTATACCTCTTGCCTCTGTAAATAAAGCCTAGGGTACTGTATGTCTTTTTAGTCCCTCTCTCAATCTGCCCTGCCACCTTCAATGAATTATGTCTAATGGTTTTGTCACTGGACTCATAATCCAGAGACCCAGGTAATGCTCTGGTGACCCGAGTTCGAATTCAAATTCAATAAAAATCTGGAATTGATTTTCATGAAGACCCTTCTGGTTCACTAGTGGGAGCGATGCCACGGCCTCATCACGCCTGACTTGATGTTGGGAGGAGGCCACTGAATCTCGTGAGGCACCGCGATCTGGATCTCGCTGGGCTAATTTAAATATGCGCTCTCCCAATTCACCCAGGGCCCAGAATTCACCGGCCTCTTCAGCGAGACCACAACTGAGCACCATTTGGTACTGGTTCATAAAGTCGTAAACTAGTTATGATGGCACGTCGGGGCGGCTCCGCTGGGGAGTTGAGACACCTGGGTGATGGGAGAATGGACAGTGTGGTAACCTGGCACACCCCTGGCACCTGGGTATCTTGGCACTGCCAAAGTGCCTGGGTGGCATTGCTAGGTGAGCAGGGGCACCGCCAAGGTGGCAGGTCGGCAAGATGCACAGGTTTCCCATGCTATGGGCCGGGGTTGGGCCAAGGGAGGGTCGTGCCCATTAGAGGTGGCGTGAGGAGGAGCCCGAGGACCACAGAAGTGGCCATTTGGGTAAGGTGGGGGGGGAGGGTGTCTTGAGGCCATGGTGGGAGGGGGGTAAAAAGATTGGGGCTGCCTTTAAAAATGGCGCCCCAATTTGCAAGTTGTCATCCGGCACTGGCGAGCTGAATTCCCCAGTGCAGGAAATGACTTAAATAGTGGTTTCAACGGGAAGTTCCTTACCGACGCCAAAAGAAATTGGCAAAGTGCAGTTGAATAGCGGGGTCTTTCCCAGCACTTCAGGCGTCAAGAAACACCCTGCTAAACATGCAGTTCAGCTAACTTTATCTTGAGTCCGTTGTATCAGACCCAATGTCCTTTAGGGAGGAAAATCTATCATCCTCACCTGGTCTGGCCTACCTGTGGGTCCAGGTCAACAGCAATGCGGTTGGCTCTTAAATGCCCTCTGAATTAGCCTAACAAGTGACCCAATTGTATCAAACCTCTACAAACTCAATGAAAAAGGAATGGAATTGACCGAGGCACCAGAAAGGACAACAGAAATCCCAGCCCTGTCGACCTGCAAAATCATCCTTACTAATATCTGGGCTGTGATTACTAGAAGACTAAAGGAATATTGGTTTTTAAGCATTGGGCAACTTAAGGGTTAGAAGCCTGGGATTGTGCTTGACTGCAGTGGTCATGTTTTATTAAACATAATTCTGTTTTGCAGGGCTTGGGTGCTTTTAGCAGCCAGAAGGTGAAATTGACAAAGGAATGTGTCATTCAGTCTGGACTAATGGACTGTGGTTTGACTGGGAAAGTCCCTGGGGAGTTAATGTGCTTTTCAGCCGACAGAGATCATTTGTTTTTTAGCTTGTGAAAATGACATCATTGCTGGGTGGAGTCAAGGAACACAGAGAGACATTTTTACAAAGCTTCAGAGTGACAGTTTTTGGAGAAAGTTTTGGAATGAGGAGTTGACTAGCCAAGCAACGGCCTAGCATAGTCATCCACATGGAATCATACCTTCCGGACAATAGAATTCCTACAGTATAGAAGGAGGCCATTCGGCCCATTGATCCTCCACCAACCTTCTGAAAGTGCACCCTACCTAGGCTGACTCCCCCACCATAACCCCATAAACTGGTTTCCTCCCACAGACCAAAGATGTGCAGCTTAGGTGGATTGGGCATGATAACATTTCCCCTTAGTGTCCAGACATGTGCAGGTTAGGTGGAGTTACAGGGATAGGGATGGGGTGTGGGCTTAGGTAAGGTACTCTTTCAGAGGGTCAGTGCAGACCCGATGGGCAGAATGGCCTCCTTCTGCACTGTAGGGATTCTATGTTTCTGTGGTGCTGAGTTCCCATTGCTTCTCTAACCAATGGTTGAGACTCTATTGCCAAAAGTAAATTCCATCCATGATGTCTTTAGCAGAGGGTCAACTGCATCTCTGAAGCCAATAATACACTTCAGTAAACGATCGATAAAAGTATTTTTTACAGAGTGTACAAAATGCTTACAAAAAAGCAGAGGAAATATCAAAGTGTCCTCCATGGTTGGCTTGCAATGCAGAACAATGCGAAACAAGACCAGCAGGGCGGGTTCAATTCCTCTACCAGCCTCCCCGGACAGGCGCCGGAATTTGGCGACGAGGGGCTTTTCACAGTAACTTCATTTGAAGCCTACTTGTGACAATAAGTGATTTTCATTTCATTCATCTAATTTCAGGTAATTTATGAGTTGCATCAACTTGCATTAAACTTCTGAATCTAAGTTATTGATTGAAAGCATCAACTCCTGGGATGGCCCACTTTTACTACCACCCATCCCACACCAACCAACAGCACCCCTTTAGTAAATTGGAACCATTTCCTTTCTTTCAGCCGAGCTCATATCCATATGCAAATTTCACATTGAATTCCCACTGCTTTAAGCTTATGTAACAGCCTCTTGCATGGAACTAAATGAAAAGCTTTCTGAAAATCAAAAATTGTGGTCTGGCAACATCTACTGTGTCTGAATAGCAAGCGCTGCCCTTTATAGAGAATTATTATTGTTCACTTTGTCCTCCAGTGGATTTGTAGTTGCTCAGGTATGTTCTGTCACTTTTTTTTTAATGCTACATGAAAATGTTTCCAATCCAGCAGAACCTTCCCAGTATTCATTGATTTTCTCAGCTGACAGGCAACACTTTTCAAATTTGATACTGTAACTCAACATTCTGCGATAAATAGCATCCATTTCAGGAAATATCTTTTGGAATTCTTTAAGCCTTACTCGAAGCTCTGATTTATTTTGTCAAAATTTACTTGGGTTATCTTTGGTAATGTCCCGCTTGCTTTTAAGCTCTTCCTTAGTAGGCAACAATAAAATGTACAATGATTACATGCATTACTTCATTCTCTCTCCAAATGGCAGTTGTAGTTGATTTTGATTTTATAATTAACAGGATACGGGGCTATTTTTAAAAAATGAAACATCGAACAGAACCATAGGGTGGAATCCCCAATTTTTGAGACTCAGGCATGTACCGGCCACATTGTCTCTCAATGGGTGCACGGTGCGGTTGGTAGATGCTGAGGGAGGCCTCCCCAGGCTTCCCGACAACCATTACGCCTCGCGAGATCTAACCAGATTTCACGAGACGCCGCGATCTGGATCCCGTCCACAATGAACGGGATCTGGTCTCGCACAGCGAAATTGGTTTAGAAACTGGTTTACCTCTGCCTTTGCCGGATTGAAAGGCAACCCGGCATCTACCGGCCTCGCTCAGGAGACCCCAGCTGGTCCCTACAAATGGGGACCAGGAGGATCCATACCTGAGGGGGTCTCCCAGACGACCGGAGGGCCCCGCCACTGCCAGCCTGGCTCTCTGGCATTACCTCTTGGACTCCCTGGCAGTGCCATTCAGTTTCAACCTGGCAGTGCCAGAGTGCCCAGATGGTGCTTCCAGGCTGGCAGGGGTATCAGGCTAATAGTGCCAAGGTGGCATTGTACCCAATCCAGAGATCAGGCATGGAGGTGCCCTTCCCGTATGTGGTGGGATGTGGGGACCCGAGGACCAGGGGCAGGTGAGTTAAGACATTGGGGTGGGGTCCAGGGGTTGTGTCGGGGGTCGGCAGATCGGGGCAGCATTTAAAAATGGTGTCCCAATCCCATCCTGCACTGAGGGCTTCGCTCATAGGAGCTCCTCAGTGTCTGAAATGCACCTAAGTGCGGCCGTAGCCGGGCATTCCCCGTCGGGGCAAAAAAACAAGACAGAGTGCCGTTAGATAGCAGAATTGTTCCAGCGTTTGTAGTGCTGGTAGCGACCCCGCTAATCCTGCCCAGAATGGCAGAATTTGGGTGGTTCAGGGATGCTTGGTATCCAGGTTTGTGGGGGTCAGCTTAGGCAGGCCTAGAGTCTCTCTGTGCCTGCCTGGGTGCAAGAACAGCCAGAGGTTATTCATTAAATAACCAAAACCATGCTGTGTGAAATGGTTATTTAATGAACATTTTTACGAAAATCTGATGTGACTGTCATTCAAAGTTGCCAGTAGTTTTAATCATTTTAGCTTATATTGTTAATCCTATGTTTCTCCATAATCTTACACATGCAAATTAAAACCATTATTTTATAATGATTATCAAAATGGCATTTCTGTTTTTTTTCACGTAAGCTAAATAAATCTCAAAGGGAAGTTATTGTGCATTTGCATTTATCAAAACATAAGAACTAGGAGCAGGAGTAGGCCATCTGGCACCTCGAGTCTGCTCTGCCATTCAAAAAGATCATGGCTGATCTTTTCGTGGACTCAGCTCCACTTACCCGCCCACTTACCAAAACCTTTAATTCCTTTACTGTGCAAAAATCTATCTATCTTTGCTTTAAAAATATTTAACGAGGTTGCCTCAACTGCTTCACTGGGCAGGGAATTCCACAGATTCACAACTCTTTGGGTGAAGAAGTTCCTCCTCAACTCAGTCCAAAATCTGCTCCCCCGTATTTTGAGCCTTTGCCCACTAGTTCTAGTTTCACTCGCCAGTGGAAACAACCTCCCTGTTTCTATCTTATCCATTCCCTTCATAATCTTATCTGTTTCTATAAGATCGCGCCTCATTCTTCTAAATTCCAGTAAGTATAGTCGCAGTTGTCATAATATATACTGTACCAATATACCATGGTGCAGACACACACTGGTGGACACACACAGGGACCAATCAACATGTACAAGCACCGCAGCCAATCACCAGTTAGAATACACACACTATAAAGGCAGAGGGCACCACGGTTCCCGCTCATTCTGGGTGCTGCCTCTGAATGTAACAGGAACTTATTCAGCCCAGCCCAAACTCACAACATGTGCTGAGAGAATCAACTGGTTCGAACAAGGCTTAGGTCTCTAGTTCAAGTTAGCATTATTTAGACCCACAGTCATCATGTGTTAGTTAGTTAGAAGTAGTTAATAAAATTGAGTTGAACCTTCATCTGTGTTGGAAGTGTCTGTTCATCTCTCAAGCCTACACAAGTAAACACATCAGCAGTCTACTCAGTCTCGCCTCATAAGCCAGTCCTCTCAACTCCAGAATCAACCTAGTGAATCTCCTCTGCAACCCCTCCAATTCCAATACATCCTTTCTCAAGTAAGGACACGAAAACTGAACACAGTACTCCAGATGTCGACTCACCAGCACCCTATACAGCTGTAACATAACCTCCCTGTTTTTAAACTCCATCCCCCTAGCAATGAAGGACAACATTTAATTTTCCTTCTTAATTACCTGCTGGACCTGAAAACCAACATTTTGCAATTCGTGCACAAGAACACCCAGGACCCTCTGCACAGTAGCATGCTGCAATTTTTTTATCACTTAAATAATTTTCCATTTTGCTGTTATTCTTACCAAAATGGATAACTTCACAATTCTCAACATTGAACTCCATCTGCCAGACCCTTGCCCACTCACTTAAAATATCTATATCCCTCTGCAGACTTTCAGTGTCCTCTGCACACTTGGCTATACCTCTCTCTTAGTGTCATCTGTGAACTTTTACACATTACACTTGGTCCCCAACTCGAAATCATCAATGTAAATTGTAAACAATTGTGGCCCCTACACTGATCCCTGAGGCATACCACTAGCCACTGATCGCCAACCAGAAAAACACCCATTTATCCCCACTCTTTCTTTCTGTGGTTAACCAATCCTCTATCCATGCTAATACATTACCCGTAATGCTTTATCTTATGCAGCAGCCTTTTGTGCGGCACCTTGTCAAATGCCTTCTGGAAATCCAGATACACCACATCCACTGGTTCCCCATTGCCCACCACTCTCGTAATGTCCTCAAAGAAGTCCAGTAAATTAGTTAAACATGACCTGTTTTTCATGAACCCATGCTGCATCTGCCCAATGGGACAATTTTTATCCAGATGTCTTGCTATTTCTTCCTTGATAACAGGTTCAAGCATTGACCGCACTACAGAAGTTAAGCTAACCAGCCTATAGTTACATGCTTTTTGTCTACTTCCTTGTTTAAACTATTTTCCAATCTGCTGGAACTGCCTCAGAACCCAGCAAGTTTTAGAAAATTACCAAGGGCGTATTTTCTATTTCCCCCGCCATTTCTTTTAGTACCCTGGGATGCATCAGGGCCAGGAGACTTGTTTACCCAACACTACCTCCTTAATGATAATGATATGAAATGAAAATTGCTTATTGTCACGAGTAGGCTTCAATGAAGTTACTGTGAAAAGCCCCTAGTCGCCACATTCCGGCGCCTGTCCGGGGAGGCTGGTACAGGAATCGAACCGTACTGCTGGCCTGCTTTAAAAGCCAGCGATTTAGCTGAGTGAGCTAAACCAGCCCCGAGTGTGCACAGTGTGGAAAATTTGGACCAGATCATGTCAATTCAAATGACATGCAATTATCATCTCCTTACATAAAACTTGCAAATCTACTACAGCGTTGCTTCTGCTGTGCCAGGGACAGTAGAGATTCTAAGATTCTATGAACCAGATGGGTTTCTACAACAATTCCGTAACTTCATGATTAATATTATTATTATTTTATTCCAGATTTATTAATCAATTGAATTTAAATTCCCTTGGCTGCCATGGTGGATTCATGTCTTTGGAGAATTAGCCCAGGCATCTGGGGATTGCTAAACCCAATACTATTACCATGATGCTATTGTTCCCCTATTAGTCTGATAAAACCTTTTTCGATTGTTCCCCAATTTCTCTGCCTCAGAACTTTTGCTGGAAATCTTGGGAAGACTGCAAGAAGTGCCTTTACTCCTGGGATTTTGCTAATCTTCTATCAATGTTAGACTGGGTGATCGGGGAGCATACTAAAATAAATTGGCACTTATGTGCCACGCACCTACGTAAATCAATAAATAAAGGCAGCAGATTTTTACCACGACTACTTATCTACTTTGGAAAGCTTGAACTTTGAGAAATACATAAAGCATTTTTTAATTGGCATCTTTTCCAATATCTCTGCAACGACACATAGTGTTAACAAAATCTTCTGCTCATAAACATATGTTTAAACTCATTACTTCTCTTCAGAATCTTTCAAATTTGAATAATGATACAATCCTTCCAGAAATTGAATTATGTTTTTTTGAGTTCTAAGGTAATATATATAAATAACAGATAAATATTTATAAACTAGGTAAAAATATACAGCTGGTGTCAGCATTTAAATTGTATGAGAAACATAAGGGTCTGAGGCATTCCTACCTAATTCTTTCCCCTATCTATACATCCTACAGTTTCTTTGGGGTTGAGAGGATCAATATGCAAGTGGCTGACCCCTGGCTCTGGGAAATGTGTAGGCCTTGAATTTAATTCACCCGACAGTCAATTTACTACTTTCTACTTCCCTGTCGCTGCAGCATTCAGCAAACATTTTTACAGCTGTGTTCTTAGGGGGGAATGTAAGCTGCAGAAACTAGCAGATATTGATGGGGTGGGTGGGCTTGGGGGCTGGTGGTGTTGGTTGTTGTTCAGAAAATAAAAGTAGCTTCATGGGATTTATATTTGTATGGGTAAACATGAGAAATAGGTTGAAATGTGTTTAATTTAGCTTTTCTTTGCCTGGAGGGCAAACCTTCTCTGCCTGTGACCAGATTCAGTTAGATTCATTCTGGACAAATGTGCTTGTATGTGTGGGGGTTGGTTAAGTACCAACAATGTTTCTATTGTGCTTAGAGTGGGCCATGTGTGAAAAATAAACAAGGCATAGCGTCAGGGATCAGGGTTCAATTCCAGCCTTGGGTGACTGCCTTTGTGGAGTTTGCCCTTTCAGGGTGTTCCGGTTTCCTCCCACAGTCCAAAAATGTGCTGGTTAACTGGATTGGCCATTATAAAATTGGTCCTTAGTGTCCAGGGATGTGCAGGTTAGATGGGGTTAAAGGGATAGGTGGGTTAGTGGCCCTACGCAGGGTGCTCTTTCAGATGGTCGGTGCAGACCTGATGGAATGAATGGTCGCCTTCTGCACTGTATAGATTCTATAATTCTATAATTATAAGCGTCTGGCTGTTACTTGACAACTAGAGGTCCTTGTGAGGTGAAAAGCTTTTAAGTATTAGTTGAGCTACTTTGAAAGCAGTTAGAGACAGGGCACTGAGGAGGGAACAGCTCTCAACTCTGCCAGAAGCAACTGGACAGAACAAGGAAGTTATAGAGATGCGAGTTTCCTAATGAACAAGATAAGTCTAGATAACCAGGGAATAGGAACAGAAAAATGTTTAAAATGACTGAAACTAAGTAAACAGAGACCAAAGTATTGCTTAGAAGAATTCAAGGAAGAGTAAACAAAATGTTCTGAGTTAAAATATATTTGCAGTAACTAAATTTAAAGTGGGTCAGAAGACTTCAGTGGTAGGTGAAAGGTTTGATGTTATTTTAATTAGAGTCTGGGGATTTAGAGTTAAAGTAATTGAGAACAGTTTACAAAGCAGTTAAGATAAAGAATCCTAAAGGATTTGGTGTGAAATCTTGGACTGGATTCGCTGTTAAAAGTAGAGCGGAAGCTTCATTCAAATGTGTCAATTGGAATACCTGGGGCGGGATTCTCCGGGAAGCGGCGGGGCGGGCAGAAACGGCGCGGTGGACTGGCGGGAACCACTCCGGCGTCGGGCCGCCCTAAAGGTGCGGAATCCTCCGCACCTTCAGGGGCTAGGATGGCGCCAGAGTGGTTTGTGCCCTGCCGGCCAGCGTGGAAGGCCTTTGGCGCCATGCCAGCCAGGGCCGAAGGGGCTCCGCCGGCTGGCGCGGGTCCGCGCATGGGCGGGAGCATTCACCTTCATGTTGGCCATTGCGGACACATATATGGCCGGCGCGTGGGAATAGAGTGCACCCACGGCACAGGCCCGCCCATGGATCGGTGGGCCCCGACCACGGGCCAGGCCACATTGGGGGCACCCCCCCCCCCCCGGGGCCAGATCCCCCCGCGATCCCCCAAGAACCCCGGAGCCCGCCCGCGCTGCCGGGTCCCGCCGGTAAGGGACCAACTCCAATTTACGCCGGTGGGACCGGCATAGAACGGCCGGTACTTCGGCCCATTGCGGGCCGGAGAATCGTCGGGGGGTCTGCGGCAGCTGCCGACCGGCGCGGCGCGATTCCCACCCCCTCCAAAGCGGCAGTGCCGGAGAATTCGGCAGCCAGCAAAGGCGGGATTCACGCCAACCCCCGCCGATTCTCCTACCCGGCGGGGGGGTCAGAGAATTCCGCCCCTGGTTTGGATTTTAGAAAGCAAGCTGCTCAGGGAAAGCAATCTGAGAGAAGATTTTAAAGTGTGTTTTTGAGAGTGGAGTTTGGAAACTTTCACACAATAATTATCTGACTGGAGGTGGGCAGGCAATCTTACCTGCTCTAAGGTGGTAGGTTATCACCTTAACCATGAGAATGAAGTTGCATGCCTTGTCTTTCTTCATTATTTGAAATGTAATAATGGACAGCTAAACCCACTTGCCACTCATCTACTGCCAGCGAGCCTGCCAATTCTCCCACTCATTACTAGAAACCCACCTACCCCATCCCCTTCAAATCTTCTGAATTCTAACCCACCCCCCCAGCCCGCCAAAACAAGGGCTTGATTTTCCCCGATCCCCCAAACTATCTGAACCCTGTAATCTACCAGGTCTACCTTCACCAGAACAAGTAAACACCTTCCCTCCCACCCACACCACCTGTGAACAAAATATATTAATAAAAAGGTAGAATTAATGGCCAGAATTCTCCAGCCTTTGGGGTTCTCTGTTCCTGTGGGAAGCGCATCTCCATCCATTGACAAGCGGTGGGAGTAGAGAATCTCGCCACCAGCAAATGGTAAGCTGCCGAGAAACACAAGACTGGGGAACTGAGAATCCCGGCCAATTCATGTTTAGGATATTATACTTTAGAATTGAGAAAGTGGACACCTCAAGTACAGCCATTTTGACTCAGGAGATTTAAAACATATACATGGGCAGCACGAACTGTCAGCTTTGGTCTCAACCAGTGTTAAACAGGTCTCGTCTGTCCGACACACAAACTACCCCAGGGCCTTTCAAGTTCTCTTCACACTAAGTAACGATAGGAAAAAGGTTTAAAGTCATTTTCTAAGGAACTTAAAAATCTTTTCTGATAATATTGTCCTTCCTTACTTATCCATTTAAAAGACATTCTTAAATTTTACCTCAGCAGATTAGAACCCTATTTTCCATAAAGGTTTAAAATTACTTCTGCAGAAATGGAAGCAATTGGTGGTAAACAGGAAAAATATTAAGGGCACATGTTCTAGCATGCTGACTATATATCTGGCTCACAATGTGAATAATAAAACCATTTTAACAATTAAATCATAGAGAATTATAAGGACACATCTGAGGAGAAGAATCAATTAAATAGAGAACACCTGTTTGTTGCTTAGTAATGATGTAATATAGTTTAGAAGGCTGTAATTGTTCCATTTTCCTTTCATAAAAATTGTAGAAGGTACTGAGAGAACCACGTCAATGTTTCTTAAGTTGTTGAGGAGTTGGATATCGTAAAGCATATAATGTTTCCACCTAACTTCCCCAACAACAGGTTCACTTAGAATTCAGGTAACACTTTACTTTGAATAATGATGGATATTTTTAAATTGGTTCACTTTCTCAAACCCAAAATAAGTGTCTGTGTGAAGTGGCTGCCTTGAAATCAGGCGAGGGAGTTCTCCCGGTCCAGGGTAGTCTATATTTAGGGCTACAGTTATAACCCACTTTACACCCACTTCCATCGGAATCAGACTCAGGATTGAATAGCCCCCCACCACCACCACCCACGCAGTGATGAATGTAAGAAATTGGTATATATATCGTATTATATTTATTTGTTGTAGCATTGTTTTAAAAGCCTGGGTTAGGGCGTGTATATATCTATTACAGTAATACTTTTTTAAAAATACTGGTTTAAAAGGCAGACAGACTTTGAGGTTGCAAAAGATGCAATTAAGGTGTTGTGAAAGTGAGATCATCATTCTTTCAGACCATGTTTATGTTTATAAAGGGAGGCCTAATGGGATTTTGTTACATCTGGGATTCCCTGTGAGTAGATAATTCGATACATTTTGAGGTATTCTCTATTGGTGGGATCCTCCACGCTCCCAGTGCGCACCCATGCCCCCGTATTTCCTGACAGCATGAGGTGGCCCCACAATTGGCCAGCTGTGTGAATGGTAAATCACACTGCTGGTGGGGGCACGCTGCGCCGGAAAACAGGGCTGAGGGAACAGAGTAAGTAAGTAGATCATGCGATTTGAGTAGGATAAAGATGATGTGAGTAATGGGAGGAATGTTAGCTGGAAAGAATCTAGCAGAATCACTCAACACTTAGATATGCTTCAATCTCAATCTCAAACAGTTTATTACACTAGCAGACAGCAGTCCACTGGGAATTGCAAGCATCTGTCTGCTGGACATGATAAATCATAAACATTTCATACAGACAGAAATGAGACAGGATTGATTAATAATCTCACAGTTAGGGATCCTCTCGGAAGGAGCAATCATAATATGGTGGAATTTAAAATACAAATGGAGGGTGAGAAGGTAAAATCAAACACTAGTGTTTAGTGCTTAAACAAAGGAGATTAAAATGGGATGAGAGAAGAGCTGGCTAAGTTAGACTGGGAGCAAAGACTTTATGGTGAAACAGCTGAGAAACAGTGGACAACCTTCCAAGCGATTTTTCACAGTGCTCAGCAAAGGTTTATACCAACAAAAAGGAAGAACGGTCGAAAGAGGGAAAATCGACCATGGATATCTAAGGAAATAGGGAGAGTATCAAATTGAAGGAAAAAGCATACAAAGTGGCAAAGATTAGTGGGAGACTAGAGAATTGGGAAATCATTCGGGGCAACAGAAAGCTACTCAAAAAGCTACAAAGAAGGTGTAGGGTGGATACGTGGGTTTGAGTAGGGTGATCATTGCTCGGCACAACATCGAGGGCCGAAGGGCCTGTTCTGTGCTGTACTGTTCTATGTTCTATGTTAAGAGTCAGATAGATTTTGAGAGTAAACATGCTTAGAATATAAAAACAGATAGTAAAAGTTTCTGCAAATATAAAATAAAAAAGGGTTGCTAAGGTAAATATTGGTCATTTAGAGATGGGAACAGAGATTTAATAATAGGAGATGAGGAAATGGCTGAGGAACTGAACAGGTTTTTTGGGACAGTCTTCATAGTGGAAGACATAAATAACATGCCAGTGACTGATAGAAATGAGGCTATGACAAGTGAGGATCTTAAAGACGATTGTTATCACTAAGGAGGTAGTGATGGGCAAGCTAATGGGGCGAAAGGTAGATACGTCTCTTGGCCCTGATGAAATGCATCCCAGGGTACTAAAAGAGATGGCTAGGGAAATTGCAAATGCCTCGTCATAATTTACCGAAATTCACTAAACTCTGGGGTGGTCCCAGCGGATTTGAAATTAGCAAACGTGACACCACTGTTTAAAGAAGGAGGTAGGCAAAGAGT
Source organism: Scyliorhinus canicula (assembly GCF_902713615.1). Classification (NCBI taxonomy): domain Eukaryota; kingdom Metazoa; phylum Chordata; class Chondrichthyes; order Carcharhiniformes; family Scyliorhinidae; genus Scyliorhinus; species Scyliorhinus canicula. Next base: position 121,381,148 of record NC_052160.1, read on the forward strand.
GGGTAATTATAGGCCAGTTAGCTTAACTTCGGTAGTAGGGAAGATGCTGCAATCTATCATCAAGGAAGAAATAGTGAAGCATCTAGATGGAAATTGTCCCTTTGGACAGATGCAGCATTGGTTCATAAAGGGCAGGTCATGCCTAACTAATTTGGTGGAATTTTTTGAGGACATTACCAGTGCAGTAGACAATGGAGAGCCAAAGGATGTGGTACATCTGGATTTCCAGAAATCTTTTGACAAGGTTCCACACAAAAGGTTGCTGCATAAGATAATGATGCATGGCATTAAGGGGAAAGTAGTAGCATAGATAGAGGATTGGTTAATTAATAGAAAGCAGTGAGTGGGGGATTAATGGGTGTTTTTATGGTTGGCAATTAGTAGCTAGGGGTCAGTATTGGGCCCACAATTGTCCATAATTTACATAGATGATTTGGAGTTGGGGACCAAGTGCAATGTGTTCAAGTTTGCAGACGACACTAAGATGAGTGGTAAAGCAAAAAGTGCAGAGGACACTGGAAGTCTGCAGAGCAATTTGGATAGTTTGAGTGAATGGGCTCGGGTCTGGCAGATGGAATACAATGTTGACAAATGTGAGGTTATCCATTTTGGTAGGAATAACACCAAAAGGGATTATTATCTAAATAATAAAATATTAAAACATGCTGCTGTGCAGAGGGACCTCGGTGTCCTAGTCCATGAGGCGCAAAAAGTTGGTTTACAGATACAACAGGTGATTAAGAAGGCAAATGGAGTTTTGTCCATCATTGCTAGAGGGATGAAGTTTAAGACTAGGGAGGTTTTGCTGCAATTGTATAAGGTGTTAGTGAGGCCACACCTGGAATATTGTGTTCAGTTTTGGTCTCCTTACCTGGGAAAGGATGTACTGGCGCTGGAGGGTGTGCAGAGGAGATTCACTAGGTTAATCCCAGAGTTGAGGGGGTTGGATTATGAGGAGGTTGAGTAGACTGGGACTGTAATCGTTGGAATTTAGAAGGATGCAGGCGGATCTTATAGAAACATATAAAATTATGAAGGGAATAGATAGGATAGATGCGGGGAGGTTGTTTCCACTGGCAGGTGAAAACAGAACTAGGGGGCATAGCCTCACAATAAAGGGAAGTAGATTTAGGACTGAATTTAGGAGGAACTACTTCACCCAAAGGGTTATGAATCTATGGAATTCTCTGCCCAGTGACGCAGCTGAGGCTTCTTCATTAAATGTTTTCAAGATAAAGATAGATAGTTTTTTGAAGAATAAAGGGTCATGGTGTTCGGGCGGGAAAGTGGAGCTGAGTCCACAAAAGATCAGCCATGATCTCATTGAATGGCGGAGCAGGCTCGAAGGGCCATATGGCCTACTCCTGCTCCTCGTACTTATGTTCTTATGTTCTTATGTTACACAGCCCATGTTGGCTGGACAAAATCCCACAACTAACATTGGATGCTAAGCAACGCAGGGTTGCTCAATCCTCCCTTCTCAGCTGTCCTTGGGTTCCCTGGATACCTATAGACTAGGACTACACTATCTGCATCTCTGTGTTATAAGCAGCAATTCGTAAGGGCAGCTGCTGATAAAGATTATCTTGCAGAATAGACCTTTTCAGTGCAGGCCCATGGAAACTAAGGGTTTACATATGTGGCCAAGCTAGTTGGCTAAAGACCCATGATGCCTCCCTACCTGCTATGTTCCATTTGGGAGCTGGTTTTAGGATTATATAGGATAGTCAGTGTGTATTATGGTATATGTGTTAGTAAGTATGTATAATTATAGTTAGTGTGTGTGCATTATTACCGTGTATTTGTGATTAGTGTCTGTCTACAGATTGTGCATGGATATGTATTCATACACATACATATATTGCAGGTGTCTGTGCCCCAGGAACCATGCCTAAAGGAGCAGGCAGTTTTAGTTTGTTTTATGTAATCTGTGAGCTGAACAATATCTTTTTCAGAAGACTGTCAGATTCATGAATGAAATGCCAGTGTATGACAAAGAGTCAACTTCAAATTTATGGTGCTCGGGGTGGGGGTAAGGTCGGGGTCGGGGTCGGGGTCGGGGGGGGGCGGGATGGAGGCAATACTAGTGTTAGGACCAAGTCATAATGGGTGAACTGACTCCTTGCTCTTCTCTCAATCCCCAGATTGGTTTGTCACTGAGTTTGAATTTAAAAAGGATGTGACATTGGCAATTCAATGTGCATTTGATGGTGTGCTGTTGTAGGGAATAAGGCAGGCACATAGGTATTCTTTTTTTAAAATAAATTTAGAGTATCCAATTATTTATTTTCCAATTAAGGGGCAATTTAGTGTGGCCAATCCACCTAACCAGCGCATCTTTGGATCGTGGGGTCGAAACCAATGAAGACACGGAGGAACATGCAAACTCCACAAGGACAGTAACCTGGGGCCGGGATTCGAACCCGGGTCTCGAACCCGGGTCCTCGGCGCTGTAGTCCCAATGCTAACCACTGCACTACCGTGCTGCCCTGAGGAGTTTGTTTTATTGCTAAAATCCACAGAGGTAAAACATTAAGGACATTAAAAATGATATGCAAATATGTCCTTCTCCCCTGGTGCTAAAAACAGGCACATGCATGCAAAAAGAATTAAACTGATACAGATTGTTAATGTGGCCAAGTAAAAAAGCTGAACGAAGTAAAGTCAATAAAAATTGACTGATTGTCTGGACTTGCCCCTTCACTGAAACAATTACTCCGTAGCAGTGTCTGGTCAATCTCCTCGAATCACTGTTACTGGCTTGGAATCTTCCTTTTAAAATTCTCGGTTTACAGGAGGTTTTCAAGCTGGTTTTCAAGCTAAAAACAGGGCTCAAAGCTTTCTTCCGAATTTTCGGAGAGTGCGGGAGTTGTGGGGGGGGGGGGGGGGGGGGGGGGGGGCGACGTTCAAGGCAGTCACCCTTGCTGGAGCCTCAGTCTGCCTGTTCAAGTTCAAATTCAGCATTCACACACACAAGGTGGGTTACGTGATCTCTCTCTGGCTTGATCACAGACAGCAGTTCACAGAAACCAATGGTGAATTCCAGAAATCAAAACATAAAATGCTGGAGTGTTTCAGCAGGTCTGGCGGCACCTGTAGAGAGAAAAAAAAACACCTGTTTACCCACCTTGTCTACGGTTTATCTCCAGCCACTGTTTCTTTTAGCTGAGGTACTTATTTTTTAAACATTCCAACCATTAACACCTGAATTATCCGTCCTCCATCTTGATGAGATGGGAAGGAGCTGGTCACATCTTCACAGATGCCATTGTGTGTTTGAGATCTTCATAGTCCCGCTGTCCCCATGAAGTAAAATGTGACTTCATAGGTGCAATTTAGCAGCCAATTTAAAGTTAGTGGGCAGAATTGTCCAAAAGTTAAGCTGCGTCATTTTCGACGCGAAGACCGGTGCCCCGTTGGCTAGGTTAGGTCCGCACTAGAGGCACTTCCCGACGTGAAGAACTACCTGATTTGCTCACCCTGGGAGTCACCTGAGCGGTTCTATCAAGGGGAGGTTGCATTCAAACAGCTCCGCAGCACCTGGTCTCAGTCAAGCCAGGAGGATGACAGTGAAGAAGCCGGCTGGCCACTTCACAGAGGGGACCCTCATCCATATGATTGACTCCCTTTGAGGACAGAGCACTGGAGTTCACAGGAGCAGGCCAGTGCAGAATGTGGGCCTGAGAGAGAAAAATTAGGAGCCCCCACATTTTCATCCAGCTGCCCCAACTCCCATGAGTTGTGTGTGTCCCAGACCTTTGCCCTGGCCAGGCACTAATCCCATGTCCCTTTCCTTGCAAGAAAACCTGGCCCTTCCACAAACAGGGTTCCACTGCCAACCCTCGACACCGGTTCAGAGGATATGTCAGAGAAGGATACATAAGATGTGTCACGGCTGTCACCCGCAATGTCCGCCAACACAGAGACACACACATTAGTGAGAATTGTTGGCAGGCTACGGGGTTACTATCTGTTGAGCACCACACTTCTGCTGATGTACATCAGGTACAGGCAGGGAGATCCCAGGGATCATAGATTATCATAGAATTTACAGTGCAGAAGGAGGCTACTCAGCCTATCGCGTCTGCACCGGCTCTTGGAAAGAGCACCCTACCCAAGGTCAACACCTCCACCCTATCCCCATAACCCCACCCAACACTAAGGGCACTTTTGGACACTAAGGGCAATTTATCATGGCCAATCCGCCTAACCCGCACATTTTGGACTGTGGGAGGAAACCTGAGCACCTGGACGAAACCTACGCACACACAGGGAGAATGTGCAGACTCCAAACAGACAGTGACCCAAGATGAGAATCAAACCTGGGACCCTCTAGCTGTGAAGCAACTGTGCTAACCAATATGCTATCGTGCTGCAGTGAGAACTTTATCATTCTCACCTCCATTGGCTCTCCCATCTCTATGTCAATCAAGGACTTCTCAATGTGAAAATCTGCAACTTACTCATATTCTCACCAGAGGTGGGTTGCTGACCTGGAATCAGACCTGTCCCCTGTTCCTCCCTTCATGGTGAAAATTCAGTCCCTGAACACAATTCTTTAATTTGTAAAATTCTTCAAAGTGTGAAATAAACCTTAAACCTGGACACTCATACCTGCCATTTCTACTCATTCCCTCCATCGCCATGTGCAAATGCTGTGGACCTTTTTCTCTTTGTCACCAATGTAAAACATTAGCCCGAACTGATTTTTCTTGAAATCCCATTGCTATTGCGTACAATTAAAAACATTGTTTCCATGCTTTCCAACTATAGGAATGGAGTGTGGGAGCTATTGACCCTTCCATTCCTATCTCAGTTCTGACAGCGTGTAAAGTTTGTAGCTTGTGTAAATAACTCTCAGTAGACTTATCTCACACGTTATTTATTCTTCCCTGAGAACATGCAGCTGGACTCTCCTCAGTCTTAACCGGTTGAAGATCGAAAGACCCCAGGAGAAGTGGTGTCTGGGGTAAAAATGTTTACACTTTGCGGCAAGCGGTTTCTACTGGTCAGGGTGGGAAATTTGGAGGACCCCCTCATTCTCCCTCATGGCATTTACGTATCAATCTACATCTCCATATAACTGTTTATCATAACAATGCATTCGGTAAATGCATTCTGGAAGTGTTCACGCATTGGGGGCTTTGATTATATTCAGGATTTGCTTGATGGGTATCTAATTGTTTGAAAGATATTGCTTAAAGTCATGTAAAATTGTTGGCTGAGAGCAGCATCCCTCACATTAGCTGAGCCAGAAGCTGCCAGCATGCCCTTTGCTAAATAGTAGCACGGCCAGTGTGAGTGATGTAGCATTGGTAACAAGCACAGAATCTTTACCTTGACAAGTATATTTGTTCCTTGAAAATGTACAAGGGGGAGAATCAATTAATTATAAAAAATAAACCATCAAGTGACATAAGGCCACATAACTCATGACTGCCAGATATGCCACCCAACATCCTGAAAGCTATATCTTTTCATAAATCTCTGGTTCCTTATTGTACGTATTTTATTCATACAACTTGTGTTCTGCTGCACAACAAGATACCTTGCCAGTCATGGCTCATAGTTCATTATTCAACTGAAACAGTCCATTGATCTGCCATTATTGTGTTACATGACTAGATTGAAGAAATCGGTATTCCCAGAGGCAGTGCTAGAAACTGGAAGCCGGCAATAACAATAATTATATTTCTACAGTACCTTTAATGTAATAAAACTTCCCAAGGCACATCACAGGAGCATTATAAAATAGAATGACAGAAAGCCAGATTAGGGGATATTAGATCAGATGACCAAACTCATGGTCAAAGCGATTTAATCAAGGAAAGCAAGTTAGAGAGGCAGAGAGCTGGGGTTGGGGAGCCACCAATCGAGGGGCAATTAAAATCAGGAATGCTAAAGAGGCCAGAATAGCGAAGAGCAGTTAAGTCGGAGGGTTGCAGGCCCTGGAGGGATTTTATAACAAGGTTGAGCATTTTAAGATCAAGACATTGCTTGGCCAGGAGCCGATGTAGGTCAGGGAGAACATAAGAACTAGGAGCAGAAGTAGACCATCCGGCCCTTCGAGCTTGCTCCGCCATTCTATAAGATCATGGTTGATCTTTTCGTGGTCTCAGAACCACTTACCCGCATTCTCGCCATATCCCGTAATTTCTTTATTTTTCAAAAAAACATCTACCCTATCTTTAAATATATTCAATGAGGTAACGTCTACTACTCCTTTCGGTAGGGAATTCCATACTTTAACCACCCTCTGAGTGAAGAAGTTCCTCCTTGATTCAGTCCTAAATCTGCTCCCCCTAATCTTGAGGCTATGCCCTCTTGTCCTACTTTCACCTACCAGTGGAAACAGTATCCTTTCTACTTCTATCTTATCCATTCCCTTCAAAATTTTATATGTTTCTATTAGATCCCCCCTCAACCTTCTGAATTCCAGTGAATATAATCCCAATCTACTCAGCCTCTCCTCATACGATAACCCCCTCAACTCCGGAATCAGCCTAGTGAACCTCCTCTGCACCCCCTCTAGTGCTAGCACATCCTTTCTCAAGTGTGGAGACCAAAACTGCACACAGTACTCCAGGTGTGGCCTCACCAGCATCTTGTACAACTGCAACATTACCTCTCTACTTTTAAACTCAATCCCCCTAGCTATGAAGGACAAAATTTAATTTTCCTTCTTAATTACCTGCTGGACCTGAAAACCAACATTTTGCGATTTATGCCTCTGCATAGCAGCATGCTGCAGCTTTTTACCGTTTAAGTAATAATCCGTTCTATTGTTACTCCTACCAAAATGCATGACTTCACACTTATTGACATTATACTCCATCTGCCAGACCTTTGCCCAATCACTCAATGTGTCAATGTTCCTCTGTAAGATTTTACAGTCCTCAGTACACTTTGCTCTGCAACACACCTTCGTGTCATCTGCAAACTTGGATACCTTACACGTAGTTCCCAACTCCAAATCGTCTATATAAATTGTAAATAATTGTGGTCCCAACACCGATCCCTGAGGCACACCACTCGTCACTGATTGCCAGCCAGAATAGCACTCATTTATTCCCACTCTTTGTTTCCTGTTAGACAACCAATCCTCTATCCATGCTAGTACTCTACCCTTAACACCATGCATCCTTATCTTATGCAGCAGCCTCTTGTGCGGTACCTTGTCAAAGGCCTTTTGGAAATCTAGGTACACCACATCCACTGGGTCCCCTTTGTCTACCTTGCTCGAAATGTCTTCATAGAATTCCAAGAGATTCGTCAAGCATGACCTGCCCTTCATGAATCCATGCTGCGTCCGTTCAATGGAACAATTTCTATCGAGGTCCCCTCCTATCTCTTTCTTGATAATAGACTTAATCATCTTCCCCACGACAGAGGTTAAGCTAACCGGTCTATAATTCCCCATCTTTTGTCTACTTCCCTTTTTAAACAGTGCTGTCACATTTGCTGTTTTCCAATCCTCTGGGACTGCCCCAGTGTTCAGCGAATTTTGGAAAATTACCGCCAGTGCATCTGCTATTACTCCAGCCACCTCTTTCAGTACCCTGGGATGCATTCCATCAGGGCCAGGAGACTTATCTATCCTGAGCTCCATTAGCTTGCCCAACACTTGCTCTTTCGTGATAGTAATGGTTTCCAGGTCCTCACCCACCTTCTTCTCTCGGTCAATTGCTGGCACGTTATTAGTGTCCTCCACTGTGAAGACCGATACAAAATATTTGTTCAATGCCTCCGCCATTTCATCATATCCCATAACTAAATGACCACTCTCATCCTCTAACGGACCAATGTTTACTTTAGCCACTCTTTTTAGTTTTATATAATTATAAAAACGTTTGCTATCTGTCCTTATATTCTGTGCCAGTTTTTTTCATGTTCTATCTTACTTTTCTTTATGGCTCTTTTTCTGCTGACCTTTAAAGTTTTCCCAATCTTCTAGTTTCCCGCTGATCTTGGCCACTTTGTAAGCCTTCTCTTTCAATTTGACAGCCTCATGTATCTCCTTAGACACCCATGGTAGATTACCTCTTTTCTTACAATTCTTCCTTCTCACTGGAATATACTTTTGTTGAGCACTATGAAAGATTTCTTTGAAAGTACTCCACTGCTCCTCAACTGTCCTACCATAAAATATTTGTTTCCAGTCTACTTTAGCGAGGTCCTTCCTCATTCTATCGTAGTCCCCTTTGTTCAAGCATACGACCCTGGTATTGGATTCTGTCATCACACTCTCCATCTGTATACTAAATTCAACCATGCTGTGATCACTCCTCCCAAGAGGATCCCTAACGATGAGGTAATTAATTATTCCTGCCTCATTACACAGGACCAGATCTAGGATAGCTTGCTTTCTCGTCGGTTCCATTACATATTGTTCCAGAAAACTATCCCCGATACATTCAACGAACTCCTCTACAAGGCTACCCTGACCGAGCTGATTTGACCAATCTATATGCCGATTAAAATCTCCCATGATAACTGCTGTACCCTTTTCACAGGCATTAGTTATCTCTTCATTTACTGCCCGTCCCAGTGTGATGCTATTATTTGGTGGCCTATAGACTATGCTTATCAGTGCTTTTTCTTCTTAGAATTTCTAATTTCTACCCAAATGAATTCAACCTCATTCTCCATACAGGGTGAACAGTGAATGGGAGTTGAAGAGAATTAAGATGCGAGCAGCTGAGTTTACAGAGAATGTGGGAGATTAGCCAGAAGTGCATTGGAATAGTCAAGTCTAGAGGTAACAAAAGTAGGGGTGGGGTTTCAGCAGCAGATAAACTGAGACAGGGAGAGGTCAGACCATGTTATGGAGGTGGTCTTAGTGATGGCGAAAATATGTAGTCAGAACATCGTCCCGGTGTTCAATATGGCACCAGGGTTGTGAACAGCCTCACTTAATCCTGGACTGTTGCTAGTGAGAGGATTGCAGTTGATAGCTAGGCAATGGAATTTTCAGTAGGCAATGAAAATAGTAGTTTCAGTATTTAATATTTAATGGGATGAGATTACTGCTCATCTGGCAATGGTTTTTGGATAAGCAGGCTCAAAGTTTCACAACAGTGGAAGGGTTGAGGGAGATTGTGGTGGGACACAGCTGGACACAGCTGCATGTCAGCAGCGTGCATGTGGTTTTTAATGCCATGCCTTCATGTGATGTTGCCATGTGGCAACATGTTGATGACAATTAGGAGGAGGTCAGGGTTAAATTCTTGGCAGCACAGCACCAGAATTAACAGTGAAGCAGCAGAAAGTATAGCAATTGCAAGTGACACTTGGGACTGGATTAGATAGATAAGGTGCAGGACTTACAGGAATAGGGCCTTGACAGAGTGCTCTTTTGGAGGGTCAGTGCAGGTTCGATGGGCAATATGGCCTCCTTCTGCACTTTAGGGACTCTATGGATAAGAATGGGATGAGGTCAGGGCAGTCCCACCCAGCTGGGGAACAGTGGAGTGACATAGGAGCCAACGACAAAGGCTGCAGAGAGGACAAGAAGGGGAAATTTACCTTTGTCACAGTCACATCAAAGTGTAAAATGACATTCTATAAGTTGATTGGATACTATGGTGGACCCAAAATCCTGGTTGGATGGGACATTTAGCATTTGACTCTCCAAAACAAGGCAGCTGCACAGAGCAGAATGCTTTCCTTTTGGATCCAACTTCATTCAGCATTTGTCATTGTATTTATTCTCTGTATTTTATTCTTGGTACTTCCTTTTGAGACTACTATAAATGGAGCTGTCGGAGCTTTTTATGTTTTATGTTAATTTACAAATATAATTATTATTATATGCTATTTGGCTTGTTATATAGGTGAGATTTTGAAAGTGCAGTCTATGCAAGACAAAAAGCACCATCTATAAATCAGCGCATCAAATTTGCACAGTATAGCTATTAGCTAACCATGTATATTCAAATTCGTACAATGAATTATAGGTAATAAGCGTGAAGAAACATCACCACTGGGACTACTTGCTCTTTTTAAATCAGTGACAAATCATAACAGCCTTCATTCAAACATGGACAAAAGAGCTAAACTCCAGAGGTGAGGGGAGAGTGACTGCCCTTGACATAAAGGCAGCATTTGATCTAGTATGGCATCAAGGAGCCATAACTAAAATGGAGTCAATGGGGATCAGGGGGTAAACTCTCCGCTGATTGGAGTCACACCTGGCACAAAGGAATACGGTTGTGAGGTCACTAATTTCAGTCCCGGGACTTCATTGCAGGAGTTCCAAAGGGTAGTATCCTAGACCCAACCATCTTCGGCAGCTTCCTCAATGGTCTTTTCAACATAAGGTCGGAGGTGGGGATGTTCACTGATGATTGTACAATGTTCAGCACCATTCGCGACTCCTCAGACACTGAAGCAGTTCACACGCAAATGCAGCAAGATCTGGAAAATATCCAGGCTTGGTTTGACAAGTGGCAAATAACATTTGCACCACACAAGTGCCAGGCAATGACCATCTCCAATAAGAGAGAACCAAACCATTGCCCCTGGACATTCACTGGCATTACCATCACTGAATTCCCCCATTATCAACATCCTGGGATTGCCATTGACCAGAAACTGCACTGGACTAGCCATATAAATATGGTGGCTACATGAACAAATCATAGGCTAGGAATCCTGTCGTGAGTCACTCACCTCCTGACTCCCCATAGCCTGTTACAACACACAAGTCAGGAGTCTGATGCAATATTCCACACTTGCCTGGATGAGTGCAGCTCCAACAACAATCAAGAAGTTTGACACCATCCAGGACAAAGCAGCTCGATTGATTGGCATTCCTTCCACAACCATTCACTCCCTCCACCACTGCTGCACAGTACCATCTAAAACAGGGGTGGGCAAACTTTTCCGTGCAAGGGCCGTATTCAGAAATTCACAATTCACAAAGGGCCGCATAGTATATTAAGTAAAATAATTACTTCACCTGGTTATGATTCTGGGCGCCTCATATAGAACATAGAACAGTACAGCACAGAACAGGCCCTTTGGCCCTCGACGTTGTGCCAAGCAATGATCACCCTACTCAAGTCAACGTATCCACCCTATACCAGTAAGTAACCCAACAGCCCCCCCACCCATTAACCTTTAAAAAAAATTTTTTTTTTTTTTTAATTTAAAAAAAAAAAAATGTTTTTTTTTTTAATGACTTGGTGGGCCGCAGCAATACCTTTGGCGGGCCGCATGCGGCCCGTGGGCCGTAGTTTGCCCACCCCTGATCTAAAAGATGCATTGCAGGAACTCATCAAGGCTCCTTAAACAGCACCTTCCAAGCCCCTGACCAGTACCATCAAGAAGGACAAGGGCAGCAGACACCTGGGAAAACCACCACCTGGAGTTTACCCTTCAAGTCACTGAACATCCTGGGCTCGATTCTCCACTCCTCACTAGGCGTGGGAGAATCGCGGGAGGGCCCTCTGACAAAATTCACGCCCCCCCTCGCACCCCCGCGATTCTCCCCCCCCCCCCCCTCGCTCGGAAGAATCGCCGCTCGCCGTTTTTCACGGCGAACGCCGATTCTCCGACCCGGATGGGCCGAGCGGCCTGCCGTTCACGGCCGTTTCACGACGGCGGCAAACACACCTGTTTGCTGCCGTCGTGAAACGGGAGTGAGAAGCCCGTTTGGGGCTTGTAGGCCTACAAAGGAAAGAGCACCACGACTGTGCACGGGAGGGGACATGCCCGCGATCGGTGCCCACCGATCGTCGGGCCGTCGTCCAAATCGGACGCACTATTTCCCCTCCGCCGCCCCGCAAGATCAAGCCGCCACGCCTTGCGGGGCGGCTGAGGAGAATGACGGCTACCGCGCATGCGTGGGTTCGTGCCATCAGCGTCATGACGTCAGCCGCGCATGCGGGTTGGAGCCGGCCAACCTGCGCATGCGCGGCTGACGCCATTAGGCGCGCCGGACATGTCATTCTCGGCGCGACGCCCCCGCGGCCAAGATTTACGGAGCGCCGCTCCTAGCCCCGCCGTGAGGGGAGAATAGGGGGCGAGGAGCGGCCTCCGAGGCCGTCGTGAAACTCGGCCGAGTTCACGACGGCCCTCCCGATTTTTCCCGGGAGCGGAGAATTCCGGCAGCTGACTTTGAAATATACCGCCATTCCTTCACTGTCACCAGTTCAAAATCCTGGAACACCCTCCCTGACAGCACAGTGGGTGTACCTACACCATATGGACTGCAGCGGTTCAAGAAGACAGCTCGCTGCCGCCTTCTCAATGGTAATTAGGGAAGAGCAACATATGCTGGCCTAGCCAGCAACACCCACATCCCATAATGTTTTTAAAAAAAACATCAGAGTAATGATCTCCTGACTGAAAATTTGACCCTGGCGCCTCTGGAAAATATTGAGTGCCAAAACGAATATGGTAACTATTTGCAATATCTTCACTGATGCGGACAAGCAGATGGATTATTTTAGACATAAGTATTGGATTCCTTAAAGCAGAAAAACCTTTGTACACTTGTGCAACATTCTCATTCAGAAGAAGCTGGAAAATAAAAAGGTTTCTGCTGAGATTCATGCGCCGGATTTTACAGACAGCAATGTAGTGACAGCAAAAGCAAAATACCGCAGATGCTAGAAATCTGAAATAAGAACATAACATGCTGGAAAATCTCAGAAGAGCATCTGTGGAGAGAAACAGGATTAATGGACATGTTAACTCTGTTTTCCTCTGTGAATGCTGTCTGACTTGCTGGGCATTTTCTGTTTTTTGTTGCTCATTGTTGCTCTTGAAGAAAGCTGTGGCCACAATGATCTTGCAATCTCAGTGTCAGTTTGAATCTGGCACTACGGCAAGGGTATATTCAGGCATTCAGCAACAGTGATGTCATCAGGCAAGGTAAGCAGCCAATCACAATGAAGTACTCACACACACAAACACACACACACAGCAAAATAGTAAGTAAAATACTGAAAAGGCTGTGGGCCCTGACAACAGTCCAGAAATAGTACTGAAGACCTGTATGCCAGAACTAGCCACACCCAAATCAATCTTCTCCAATACAGCTCCAATGTTAGAGTTTACCCGGTAATATGAAAATTTTCCCAAGTATGTCCTGTTCACACAAAGCAGGACAAATCCAAACTGGCCAATTACTGCTCCTTCAGTCTCCTCCCGATCATCAGGAAAGTGATGGAAAGGGCCATCAACAGGGCTATCAAATGGCACTTGCAATATCCTGCTCACTGATGCTCAGTTTGGGTTCCACCTGGACCACTTAGCTCCTGGACCTCATTACAGACCTCAAACATGGACAAACGAGCTGAACTCCAGACGTGACGTTAAAGAGAGTGTCCTTGATATCAATGGAGCATTTTACCACATTTGGAATCAAGGGGCCCTAGCAAAATTGGAGTCAATGGGAATCAAGAGGCAAACTCCCCACTGGTTGGAGCCATACCGAGCAAAAATGGGAATAGAGGGATATGGACCCAGGAAATGTGGAAGATTTTAGTTTAGACGGGCAGCATGGTCAGCACAGGTTTGAAGAGCCGAAGGGCTTGTTCCTGTGCTGTACTTTTCTTCGTTCTTTGTTCAAAGGAAGATGGTTGGCATTGTGGCAAGTCAAGCATCTAGTTCCAGTTCATTGCTGCAGGGGTTCCTCAGTGTATTATCCTAGGCCCAACCATCTTCAACTTCTTCAACAATGACCTTCCTTCCATCGTAAAGTCGGAAGTGCAGATATTAGCTAATGATAGAACTATGTGCAGCACCATTCGGGACTCCTCAAATACTGAAGCAGTCTGTACCCATTTGCAGAAATACCTGTACAACATTCAGGCTTGGGCTGATAAATAGCAAGTAAAATCCGGTCCACAAAAGTGCCAGGCAATGGCCATCCCCAACAAGAGAGAATTCAGCCATCTTCCCAGGACATTCAATGGCATTACCATCACTGAATACCCCGCTATCAGCATCCGGGGTCACCTGTTAGAATCCTTCCTTTTGATTTTCCTTTGTGCCCATTTCTTTTATTTTGTTGTGTTTGGTCCGTGGAGCCATAATCGTGATTTGCCTTTAAACAGTGGACTTAAGCTGAAGCAGCCTGCTAGTCAGGACATTGTGTTCCAGGTTTTGCCGTTGAAGAGCAGAAAACAGACTCATCGGTGAATCTTAAGAAGCAGCTTTGGATGAAGTTGGTTGACTGGCAACCTATGGGTTGGCCAGGGACAGTGTTCTGCCTGACAACAGTCAGTGATTGGTTCCTGTGTGATGCTTCTGAAAGAGCTGGGCAGAAGTGATTGGACTCTGAAAGGAGAAGGGACTCTCTCTCTTATTACTGAAGTAAAGAACATTTTTTTTTGTTCTAACACCAGTGAGAATCTGGCACATCTTTACTATATGTTTGAAATGATCCTGTATCTACAGAGAAAGTGGGTGGTCTTGCCAGAGAAAACCAGCTCATGTCTGGAAGGAATAATCATCAAAATAAAAGCTTAAACTCCTGAATAAGAATCGCTTATTGTCACAAGTAGGCTTCAATCAAGTTACTGTAAAAAGCCCCTAGTTAGCACATTCTGGTGCCTGTTCGGGGAGGCCAGTACGGGGAATTGAACCCGCGCTGCTGGCATTGTTCTGCCTTACAAGCCAGCTATTTAGCCCACTGTGCTAAATCAGCCCCTATAGAATTTAACTGGAGTATTTTAAAATAACATCTAATTTCATCTGTGTTGCAACTCTAGGTCAAGAGGGTCTGGCCCAGGATGGTGTGTGACGCCATTGACCAGAAGCTGAATTGTACCAGCAACATAAATACTGTGGCTACATGAGTAGGCCAGAAGCTAGGAATTCTGCAGAGGTTATCTTAGGTTCTGAGTACCCAGAGCCTGTCCACCATTTACAAGTCAGAAGTCAGGAGTGTGATGAACTACTCTACACTTGCCTTGATGAGTGCAGCTCCAACAGCATTCAAGAAGCTCAACACCATACAGGATAAAGCAACCCACTTGATTTGTACTTCTTCCACAAACATTCACTCCCTCCATAACAGATGCACAGAGGTAGCCACATGTACCAATTGCAAGATGCACCATAGCAACTCATCAATGCTCCTTCGACAGCACCTTCTAAACCCAGAATCTCCACTATCTAGAAGAACAAGAGCTGCAGACGCATGGGAACATCACCACTTGGAGGTTCCTCTTCAAGCCATTCTCCATCCTGACTTGGAACTATTTTGCCGTTCCTTCACTGTCGCTGCATTTAAATCCTGGATCTTCTTTCCTAACAGCACTGTGGGTGTACCTACAGTACAGGGACTACAGCGGTTCAAGAAGGCAGCTCGCCACAACCTTCTCAAGAGCAGTTAGGAATGGGCAATAATGCTGGCCTAGCCAGTGAAGCCCGCATCTCATGAAAGAAAAAAGATGCCCCGAATATCCTTCGCTTTTGATGAAATCTTTCTGAGCAGAAAATAAATTCTTGGGACATGGATTTAGGATTAAGGTAGAACCTGAAATATAATTTGTTTATCGTATGAAGAGAGATTGAACAATTGAAGTCTATACTCTCTTAAGTTTAGAAGAATGAGAGGAGATCAAATTGAGGTATACAAGATGACAAAAGGTATGGATAAAGTAGACATGGAGCGAATGCTTCCTCTTATGGGACATTCTAGAATGAGAGGTTATAGTTTCAGAATAAGAGGTGGCAAATTTATAACAGAGTTGAGGAGAAACTACTTCTCCCAAACGGTTGTGACTCTGTGGAATTCGCTACCCCAGAGTGTGTTGAATGCTGGGACAGTGAGTAACTTTAAGGAGGATCTTTAATTGGTAAAGGGTTGAAAAGTGATGAAGAGTGGGCAGGACAGTGGAGTGAAGACAACAATGAGATCAGCCATAATTGAATTGCAAAGCAGACTCGATGGGCCAAATGGTCTAATTCTGCTCCTATATCTTATGACTTTATGAACCTATAGAGAAACTCGGCATTCCACAAATATGAAATCAGTTTACTGAGGGACAGTGAGGACATCTTACAATAATTATGAAGTTAATATGCCATTAAAAACAGTTACATATCCTTAAACAAGGGTTTTTGCTCAAAGAACAATTGCGCAAAAGTGTACATTAACACCAGTTGAGCGATTCTCATTTGAGTATATACTGCAGGACCTAAACCATACTCTCACTGACAGCAATTTCTGGACTGTTACGTTTACTGACAAATGCAGATTCCAGACCTTCATAACAATGTGTGCTTCCAGTTTCATTATCATTTCTTGTGCAAAATCTGGCCCATCATGTTTTAGAATACTGGTGCAGTTTTGACCAATAGATGTACAAAGGTCTTGATGCATTAGAAGAAAAATAATGTATGTGAGTCTGAGACTTGGCTGGCTAAGGAGAAACAATACGCCAGATGCAAAGATACCTCAAGCAATTGGGTTTGGCTGTTTTTCCATCGCTAAAGAATTAGCATTTGGGCAAATCACAATTCATAGATTCACCTCAGCTGGTGGAAATTTGCTTTGAGACAAATATATTTGCATGTCAGCCAATCAGTGGCAAGTGTGAAAGAAAATTGCTTTAAATTTATCTTCTGTGTACTCTGAATTACGTGTTGCATCTGAGTTGTGACAAATTCAGGAAATGTAATACCACAAGTGTGATGGATGCAAAGTATGTACAGTTGTCTACTGTTAAAAATAAATAAATAGTTTTACAAATGAGACATACACACATATTACCAGTACTCTGTAATATAAGGGTATGGCATATATAGTTATTATGGACTATGGACTAAGTACAGTAACCACCCACATATGTACACACACACACAATGATGTAAGAAAACACATGACCCTAGAGCCAGCCTAGTGTTGAACAGTCATGTGCACAAACAAGCATGGGGACAGCTCCTAGCTTGAATAATTTACAATCTATGTGTACATAATTCTTGTTGTTAAGAAATACATACAGTTAACCTCTTAAGACGACAAAGACTTCATTAAGACCCACCTTAATAGTATCCAACACCCCCACCAACATACTCATACTTGCAATTCACTAACTTTGCCATAGCTATGTCTCAGTACATATTATACAGCTCTCAAACAGATGTACATTCTTGTCAATGTTCACACTGCACTTATAACTCTTTTTGTTGGTACAGATGCTGGTCTGCTCATTTAGTGACTTGTTTCCGCATAAAGATACTAATTAGTTGAGTGCTTGTGAAATGTAAGGCTCAGTTCTCTAAAGGTTCTTTACTAATCACTTCCATGAATGATCTCGCGAACAGTGTATCAGCCTGCAGAATTGTGGATTTACCGGCAGCCTTCAGCTCTTCACTGTCTGTTCAGGTTAAGATTGTAATGCCTGTGCTGAAATGACAATGTCACGTATTTTGGTATTTCGACAACCCTCTTTGTCAATCAAATGAATGAGAGTTGAAATGCCTGATTAGAAAAATGAGTTAATCATTTACCTTCTCCCTATTTATGTTGTGTCTGAGAATGATTTTATCTGCTTAGAAGTAAAGCTTGTTATGACGGTGCTGTTAGCAATAAATAGTTTCTTGAACACTAACATAGTGGCAACACATTGCTGTATCAGCACAGTGCCAAGCTATTCTAGATAACATGCTGTTCCTTTCAAATGGGAAGCAAATTAATCCATTTATAAAAACTCTTAAATTTATGTCAGAAATGCCAGAATATCCATTGAATTTTTAGATCGTGGAATGTCAGATTGTTACCTCACTTAGAGAGGCTGTTCTTCCATTCTGAGTAACTAACACAAGACCTTGCACAAGGGCTGAAAGAAAGATGAGAAGTGTTGAAAACTCCCTATATTGACTAGAGAGTGCAAAGCGGCAATAAGCTAATAACCCACCTATCTCTTTATCCCTGTCACAATCAGCCTAACTGCCCCCACCCTCCTCCTCCAACCGCCCGCCCTCTGCCCCTCCTGGTAAGTTCCCTCTCCTCTCCTCTCCAGGTCTTGCACTGACACCCTTAGTCCTTCCCCTACAGAGCCCAATCTTCCCAATATTAACGCTGGGGTCAGCTCTAGACAGCAGCCTCCTACAACCAGCATTCAGGCTGTTAACTTGGCCAAGAGCCAGCCTGGAAATGGAATTAAAAAGTGATTAGGCTCTGCCATTAAATTTAGCAAGGCCTCAGCTGGTTTCTGAGTTACAAACACAATCGCCCACTGTCTCCCTTTAAAACTGGGGCTGAAAATGTATTCTTATCACAAAAGTTCACACCACTCAGATTGATGGTCATGGTTTGGAAGACTGTAAATAAAGCCAAATATTGATTTCTTGGACAAAAATCCAAACGTTGCCCAACAAAATGTATCAGCAATACCGTTTTTGTTAAGGCAACTCTAATTATATGCTGAAAGACATAAATACCTGTCCTTCATAATGGTACACTGTGGATTGAGACCAAGATTAGTTTATTTCTCATTTCGAATTAATGGGCCTGCAAGTTCTAATGTTCTGGCATTGCAGATCCAAATGGAATTCTGACTGCTACTAATGATACCATTAACTATTTTTTATGTTCTGTCTTCCTAACTCTCATTACCCAATGTTAAAGCTCTTCATTGATCTTCTAACTGTATTCATTCATTTTCAATGACTAAGTTAGTCGGGAACTCGTTTATTCAGAGTGTCGACGCAATCTTTTCTGACACAACTCAGGTACTTCAACTCAGGTACTTTCATAACAGCTTAAAGCAGCGATAAACTGAAAGCGCTCGGTCAAACATGTTGCGAAATGAACATCCGTGCCCCTTTTTGATGAATCAAAGCGGGTATGAAGAGAAAAATGTGCGAAGGAATTTTGAATGTTGTGCCTATAACTAGAACTATTCTATATGCACAGGAATCTCTAGCTTCCCAGCCACATGTTTCTTGGTGGCGGGAGGTGGTGTGCCGTTCGCTGGCGGTGGGATTCTCTGCTCCCACCGCTGTCAATGGGAATTACTATTGAAGGGACAACACGCCGCTGGGAAACCCATGGGCGAGGGAGCGCTGCCGGTGGAACCAGAGAAGCCTGCATCGGCAAATCGACGGAGAATTCCGGCCACTATCTTTAAAAATGGTCACAGAGCAGTTAGGCTAAATGTACACGCAGAGCGTGGAGTTTATGGATTTAAGTGAAAGCATGCTGCAGATGGAGAAAGTGCGACAATGAAAAAAGGCAACAAAATAACTCAACTTATTCTGCAATACTATTGGGGTTCACTTTGCTGTTCTGTGGCAGCAGAGCTGATGGTTTTTGAGAAACGCACCTGTAACACTGAATATAAATCAGGTTGTTTCATCATCTCAATCCTGTACAGCTTATGACATACAATGTGCTGGAAGCAGACCAAGGTCAATGGGTAAGTTGTTGAATGCCTGCATCTCTTAACGGGCTGCAGTCACCCTAACTCTTGCTTCTGAGGAGGGGAAATGGCTCTTAGAGAAACTGTAGCGTTTGCAACAGTCAGCTGTAGAATCGTAGAATCCCTACAATGCTGAAAGAGGCCATTCGGCCCATCAAGGCTGTACCGACCCTCTGAGAGAGCCCACAGCCTAGGCCCACTCCCCTGCCCTATTCTGGTAACTCCACCTAACCTGCACATTCCTGGACACTGAAGGACAATTTAATATGGCCAATCCACATAACCTGCACATCTTTGGACTGTAGGAGGAAAGCAGAGCATCTAGAGGAAACCCACGCAGACACAGGATGAACATGCAAACTCCACACAGTCGCCTGTGGCTGAAATTGAACCCGGACCTGCTGTGAGGCAGCAGTGCTAACCACTGTGCCACCGTGCTGCCCCACCTTTCATCAATTGACACTGCTTTTTGAAATGGAGGGATATGCAATCTGAGTATTCAGAATTGAACTTGCAGAAGAGATAAATGCGGTGTCACATGTGAAGATATAAGGAATGGGTTTGCTGCTTTCTGAAAGGCTGTCAATGTAAGTGTGCTCCCACTATGCATAAATTTTACAATCTAGCTTTTCAGTGAATGTCAGTGCCACTTCAGAGAAAGCTATGCAGCATGTTGACACTCTAGCAACTGTGTACCAGCTTTCCAAATGCACAGATTTGCTCAGTGTTTCTGCAGGGCACACTATACTTTTGCTGAAACAATACATTGGCACCGTTGCCAATAAATCTTGCACATTGCCTGAATGTTGTACATTCCTGAGCACCAGAATAAGATAACTGATAGTTTGGGTCTTGGTGCCACTGACCTTCTCTCATCACCTTCAGCCCAACACATGTCTGTTGTTTTTTTTATCTTTAGAGGTGGTTTCATGTAACAGGTGGCAGCAGATTGGGGTTCTGTGTAGTTAAGACATTTGAGTCTCATAAATATTCTGCGTACATTATATAAACTATGTTCCAAATGCTCTGCATATCTGGTGTTATTACTATCCAAATGGAGGAAATGGAGGTTTAGCACACTGGGCTAAATCGCTGGCTTTGAAAGCAGACTAAGGCAGGCCAGCAGCACGGTTCGATTCCCGTAACAGCCTCCCCGAACAGGTGCCGGAATGTGGCGACTAGGGGCTTTTCACAGTAACTTCATTGAACCTACTCGTGACAATAAGCGATTTTCATTTAGGGGCTGGTTTAGCTCACTCGGCTAAATCGCTGGCTTTTAAAGCAGACCAAGCAGGCCAGCAGCACGGTTCGATTCCCGTACCAGCCTCCCCGGACAGGCGCCGGAATGTGGCGACTAGGGGCTTTTCACAGTAACTTCATTGAAGCCTACTCGTGACAATAAGCGATTTTCATTTCATTTTCATTTCATTTCAATGGCAAAGGTCTACCACATCTCTACCACATCCCATATCACTCGATATTTAACACTGTGGAAATGAGTAATGCGACTATAGAATTGTTCATTCCAGAGGGTTCAGTTAATATGCTGCAGGAGAGAGAACCTGGTGAATTATTGAACTAAGAAATGGAGCAAATGCAAAATTCACAACTTGTGACCAGCTCATGTTCTTTCCATGGGCAAAGCCCAAGGATTCAGGCCTGCCTGCAAACTTAGTATTGGTATTTCCTAAAAACACTTGAAGGACTACGATAGAAATGTTAACAATCTGTCTGGTGATGTATGATCATATCATTGAGATGGGCCTTAGAGATTGTGGACGTATCAAGACCGTGTGATCCAATGTCTCCCCACTTCCCCGTTTGGCTGAGATTCTAAGCACAGACATAGTTGTCTGGTGCCCTGAACGTGTTGAGCTTTACAGCACTTGATCTTGACTGCATTCGTTCTGATGGAGAGGTATATTTAAAAAAGTCTTGAGGCTTTTACAATTCAATGCCGCTCATGATGTGTTCTCACACAAGTCTGAATATGCTGAAAAGATGTGAAGCAGCAGCTGGATAGATGGAGATGTAACTCTGGACAATGCGACGTGTATCTCATCCATCTATCTTGCTCAAATTGTTGTACGATGTGTTAATGTGGGTATAGATCCAAGAAGTCTATTGATCTAGCACTAATCAGCACCAGACACCACGGGCGGGATTCTACGCGATCGGCGCAACAGCCCGACACCGGCATCAAAAACAGCGCAAACTACTCCGGTGTCTGCCTGACCGGAACCGTCACAAAACCTCCGACCCGGAAGGGGCTAGCAGCGGCATGACGCCATTCGCGATGCGTCACCCGTCATTGACGCTGCGCGGCATCATACATGCTGCGCGGCGTCACAGCACAAAAGACGCCCCTGCCGGAGACCTGGCAAAATGGCCGCCCGCAGCTCCGCTCCGAGGTTCCAGGAGCGCAACATCGAGGTGCTCCTGGACACAGTGGAGCAGAGGAGGGAGGCCCTGTATCCCAGGCACGGCCGCAGGGTCACACCACAGCTCAGCCGGGCGCCTGTGGAGGGAGGTGGCAGAGGTCGTCAGCGTCATGGCTGTAACAGCCAGCACAGGCATCCAGTGCCACAAGAAGGTCAATGACCTAGTCAGGGCAGCCAGGGTGAGTACCCCCCCCCCCCCCCCGGTGGGCAGGACAGCCGTACCTGAAACCGACATGGCTGCACCCACCCATGCAGGTTGAATTGGCAGGGTGGATGTGAATCTATGCCAACATACCCACAACTGCTGGTCCGCATGTATGTTTCTGCCTAACACTGTTGCCCTTCATCCCTTCCACCCTCCCCGCAGGAGAAGTGTGCACATAACAACCGGGAGCGTGAGAGGACCATAGGGGGTCCACCTGAATTGTGCCCCCTCACCTTTCACGAAGAGAGGGCCCTGGGCCTTGCAGGCGGACCCGAGGACCGGGAGGTTGCGGATGCAAAGGTTGGGGGCGCACCACCAAGTGAGACGCCCAACTGCCTGTCCCCCTCTCACCCTTCACCCTTTCCCTCCTTCCCCCATACCCTCTTTCCCCCTCCCCCTTTTCCACCTTTCCCCCTTCCCCATTCCTCCCTTTCGCCCATCCCCGTCTGCGTGTCTAACCATGCATGCTGTATTGTGTTTTGCAGGACCAAACGTCGACCCACCTGTCCCTGCGGATGCCAACCGCCCCCAGGACATGCCAGGGCGCCCGCGAGACAGGGATAGACCCGGCCCATCAGGCATACAACGCCCCCACCATGTGTCAGGGCACCCACGAGATAGGGATAGACCCGGCCCGTCAGGCATACGATGCCCTCACCCTGTGCCAGTCTGCCCATGAGACAGGCACAGACCCGGAGCGGCAGGCATACGACACCCCCACCCTGTACCAGTGCGGCGGTGCCGGCGGGCGACGCCCATCGACGAGGAGGGCAGCCACATTAACAGGCCCCCGTCCCAGTCAACCCGGGACACTGACACACATGACACAACCACCCAGGAGATCCACATACAGGGCACAACCACCCAGGACACTGACACACAGTACACCCACACACAGGACACTGACACACAGTACACCCACACACAGGACACTGACACACAGGACATTGACACACAGGACGTCCACACAAAGGACATTGATAAACAGGACACTGACATACAGGGGACGGATGGACAGGAAATACCACCCCAGGGGAACCCGGATGTCGGGTCAGATGAGGACCACGACATGACGCCACTGTTATCCCCGACACCCTTCACCATCGCGGAGACACTCACCTCGGTTGGGCACTTTAGTGATACACTAACTGGTGCGCACAACACAGCTGTCCCGGTACAGCAGGTGGAGGTAGGAGCAGCCGAGGGGACGGGTGGTCGGAGGGCAGCCCGGCGCAGGCAACCATCTTCCGCCCAGACGGGTCCCGGGTTCCTGGAGTTACCACACCCATCCACAGACTCGATGCAGTCATGGACTCAGGGACGATCGAAGGTGGTGATGGCCAGCTTGCGGCAGCTGTAGACAAAGGTGGAGGAATCTGGACTTCCGGTTGCGGCTATGCGGAACTAAGCCGCACGTTCGGCAGCTCCCGCTTTAAAAGGACTTGTGGGCTCTTTTAAGGGCCCAAACGGCGCTGATTCGACGATTCCCGGTGGATAAAGGGGTCTGGAGCAAAACCCCCCGGGATTTATGGTTCGGACTCTAAGTGGGGCGAGGAGAAAAACGGCAGCAGCTCCGCTGGAAAAGCGGGGGAAGGTGGACAAAATGGCGGCCGGTGGAGCCCCTGAGGAGTGGGGGCAGTGGGCTGAGGAGCAGCAGGCGGCCCTTCTGCGCTATTTCACGGAGCTGAAAGGGGAGTTGTTGGAATCCCTGAAGGTGACGACGAGTAAGCTGCTGGAGACCCAGACAACCCAGGGTGCAGCGATACTCAAGTTGCAGCAGCAGGCCTCTGAGCGCGAGGAGGAGGTTTCGGCCCTCGTGGGGAAGGTGGAGATACACGAGGCACTTCATAAAAAGTGGCAAGATCGGTTCGAGGAGATGGAGCTTCGGTCACGGAGGAAGAACCTGCGGATCCTGGGCCTCGAGGAGGGACTGGAGGGGTCGGATCTGCCGGCCTATGTGGCCGTGATGTTGACCTCGCTGGTGGGGGCAGGATCCTTCCATCTGCCCCTGGAGCTGGAGGGGGCCCATAGAGTGCTGGCCAGGCGGCCTAAGGTGAATGAACCCCCGCGGCGGTGCAGGTGCGGTTCCATCGGTTCAGCGACCGGGAGTGTGTTCTCCGATGGGCCAAGAAGGTGAGAAGTAGTAAGTTGGAGAATTCGGTAGTGCGTATCTACCAGGACTGGAGTGCGGAGGTGGCCAAGCGGAGAGCCGGGTTTAACCGGACGAAGGCGGTGCTCCATGGAAAGCAGGTGAAGTTCGGCATGTTGCCACCTGCGCGCCTGTGGGTCACCTACAAGGACCGGCATCACTACTTTGAGTCCCCGGAGGAAGCGTGGGCCTTTGTGCAGGCTGAAAAGCTGGACTTGAACTAGAGATTGGGGGCTGTGGGAGTTTTTCTATTCTATTCATGTATCATTGTTTATGCTGTAGCGGGTTATTCTGTTTGTTTTTGTTTTTTCTCTCGCTTTCGGACGATGCGGGTTATGGTTTTGTGGGGTACTGGGGTTTGTGGTTGATCTGTGTCTTTGTTTGTATGGAGTTGGTGGTTGGGTTGGGACTGCGGTTTGGGAGCTGCGTTGGTGGGGTGGAGCAGTGTGAAAGCGCGGGCTTTTCTCTGGTTTCCCGCGCTGCAGGACGAGGGGTGGGGCTGGTGGCGAGGGGCGTGGCTATTAGACCGGATTTCCCGTGCTGAAGCGGTGCCAAGCGGAGAGCCGGGTTTAACCGGACGAAGGCGGTGCTCCATGGATGCAGGGGGGGAGGGGGAACCTCATATCGGGAGGGGTCGGAGTTAGAGCGGGAGCTGCCGGGGTCAGCAGAAGTCAGCTGGCTCACGGGAGTACAGTGGAGGGTGAGTCGCGGCTAGGAGGTGTCCTAGCCTTGGGGGGGGGGGGGGGGGGGATACCGGGTTGCTGCTGGATTGGCCAGGGAGGAGTTCGGTGGGGTCGGGGTGAGGTTCTATCGCCGTGGGAATCGGGCCAAATGGGTGATGGCCAGGGGCGAGCAGTCGATGGGTTATGGCTAGTCGACGGGGGAGGGGGGTGGGGTGCCCCCTGATCCGGCTGATTACGTGGAACGTGAGGGGGTTGAATGGGCCGGTTAAGCGGGCCAGGGTGTTTTCACATCTGAAGGGGTTGAAGGCGGACGTGGCCATGCTCAAGGAGACCCACCTGAAGGTGGCGGACCAGGTCCGTCTGAGGAAGGGGTGGGTGGGGCAGGTTTTCCACTCAGGGCTCTACTCGAAGAACCGGGGGGTGGCGATCCTGGTGGGGAAGAGGGTGGCGTTTGAGGCATCTGAGGTTGTGGCTGATAGTGGCGGCAGATATGTGATTGTGAGCGGTAAGCTGCAGGGGGAAAAGGTAGTGTTGGTTAATGTGTACGCCCCAAATTGGGATGATGCTGGTTTCATGAGGCGTATGTTGGGCCGCATTCCTGGCCTGGAGGTGGGGGACGTGATCATGGGGGGGGACTTCAATACGGTGCTGGATCCCCTACTGGATCGTTCTAGTTCAAGGACAGGGAGGAGGCCAGCGGCGGCCAAGGTATTGAGGGAGTTTATGGACCAGATGGGAGGAGTGGATCCCTGGGGGTTCGGGAGGCCGAGGGCTCGGAGTACTCCATTTTCTCCCATGTGCACAGGGTTTATTCCCGCATTGATTTCCTTGTTCTGAGCAGGGGACTGGTCCCAAGGGTGGAGGAGGCCGAATATTCGGCTATCGCGATTTCGGACCATGCTCCGCATTGGGTGGATCTGGAGATGGGGGAGGCGCGGGACCAGCGCCCGCTTTGGCGCCTGGACGTGGGGTTGTTGGCTGATGAGGAGAGTTCGGGGATATATCGAGAGGTACCTCGAGGTCAATGATACTGGGGAGGTCCAGGTGGGGATGGTGTGGGAGGCTCTGAAGGCAGGGATTAGGGGGGAGCTGATCTCCATCCGAGCCCATAGGGAGAGGGGGGAGAGGGGGAGACTGGTGGAGGAGCTGTTGAGTGTGGATAGGAGGTATGCGGAGGCCCCGGAGGAGGGATTGCTGGGGGAACGGCATAGCTTGCAGGCCAAGTTTGATTTATTGACCACCAGAAAGGCGGAGACACAGTGGAGGAAGGCGCAGGGAGCGCTCTATGAGTATGGAGAGAAGGCGAGCAGGATGCTGGCACACCAGCTGCGTAAGCGGGACGCGGCTAGAGAGATTGGTGGAGTGAAGGATAGAGATGGGACCGTGGTGCGGCAGGGGGCAGAGGTCAATGAGGTCTTTAGGGACTTCTATAGGGAACTGTACCGGTCGGAGCCACAGGCGGTGGGGGGGGGGGGGGGGGGGGGGTGGGGGGGGGGGGGGGGGGGGGAATGGAGAATATTCTGGACAGGCTCCGATTTCCAAGGGTGCAGGAGGAGCAGGTGGAGGGACTGGGGGTGCCGATAAAGTTGGAGGAATTGGTCAGTGGGATTGGCCACATGCAGTCGGGGAAGGCGCCGGGACCGGATGGGTTCCCGGTTAAATTTTATAAGAAATATGCGGACCTGCTGGGCCCCCTGTTGGTCAGGACCTTTAACAAGGCATGGGAGGGGGTGTTCTGCCCACGACGATGTCTCGGGCACTAATCTCCCTGATCCTGAAGCATGATAAGGACCCCTTGCAGTGCTGTTCATACAGGCCGATTTCACTGCTGAATGTAGGTGCCAAGTTGCTGGCGAAGATCTTGGCTACTAGAATAGAGGTCTGTGTGCCAGGGGTGATACATGAAGATCAGACGGGTTTTGTGAAGGGTAGGCAGCTGAACATTAACGTGCGAAGGCTGCTAAATGTGATAATGATGCCGGCAGCAGAAGGAGAGGCGGAGATTGTGGTGGCATTGGATGCGGAGAAGGCCTTTGACAGGGTTGTCAAAGTAGGGGTACTTGTAGGAGGTGTTGGAGAGGTTCGGGTTTGGGGTCGGGTTTATTAAATGGGTGAGGTTGCTGGACATAAGAACTAGGAGCAGGAGTAGGCCATCTGGCCCCTCGAGCCTGCTCCGCCATTCAATTAGATCATGGCTGATCTTTTGTGGACTCAGCTCCACTTTCCGGCCCGAACACCATAACCCTTAATCCCTTTATTCTTCAAAAAACTATCTATCTTTATCTTAAAAACATTTAATGAAGGAGCCTCAACTGCTTCACTGGGCAAGGAATTCCATAGATTCACAACCCTTTGGGTGAAGAAGTTCCTCCTAAACTCAGTCCTAAATCTACTTCCCCTTATTTTGAGGCTATGTCCCCTAGTTCTGCTGTCACCCGCCAGTGGAAACAACCTGCCCGCATCTATCCTATCTATTCCCTTCATAATTTTAAATGTTTCTATAAGATCCCCCCTCATCCTTCTAAATTCCAACGAGTACAGTCCCAGTCTACTCAACCTCTCCTCATAATCCAACCCCTTCAGCTCTGGGATTAACCTAGTGAATCTCCTCTGCACGCCCTCCAGCGCCAGTACGTCCCTTCTCAAGTAAGGATACCAAAACTGAACACAATACTCCAGGTGTGGCCGCACTAACACCTTATACAATTGCAACATAACCTCCCTAGTCTTAAACTCCATCCCTCTAGCAATGAAGGACAAAATTCCATTTGCCTTCTTAATCACCTGTTGCACTTGTAAACCAACCTTCTGTGACTCATGCACTAGCACACCCAAGTCTCTCTGAACAGCGGCATGCTTTAATATTTTATCGTTTAAATAATAATCCCGTTTGCTGTTATTCCTACCAAAATGGATAACCTCACATTTGTCAACATTGTATTCCATCTGCCAGACCCTAGCCCATTCACTTAACCTATCCAAATCCCTCTGCAAACTTCCTGTATCCTCTGCACTTTTCGCTTTACCACTCATCTTAGTGTCATCTGCAAACTTGGACACATTGCCCTTGGTCCCCAACTCCAAATCATCTATGTAAATTGTGAACAATTGTGGGCCCAACACGGATCCCTGAGGGACACCACTAGCTACTGATTGCCAACCAGAGAAACACCCATTAATCCACACTCTTTGCTTTCTATTAATTAACCAATCCTCTATCCATGCTACTACTTTACCCTTAATGCCATGCATCTTTATCTTATGCAGCAACCTTTTGTGTGGCACCTTGTCAAAGGCTTTCTGGAAATCCAGATATACCACATCCATCGGCTCCCCGTTATCTACTGCACTGGTAATGTCCTCAAAAAATTCCACTAAATTAGTTAGGCATGACCTGCCCTTTACGAACCCATGCTGCGTCTGTCCAATGGGACAATTTCTATCCAGATGCCTCGCAATTTCTTCCTTGATGATAGATTCCAGCATCTTCCCTACTACCGAAGTTAAGCTCACTGGCCTATAATTTCCTGCTTTGTGCCTACCTCCTTTTTTAAACAGTGGCGTCACGTTTGCTAATTTCCAATCCACTGTGACCACCCCAGAGTCTAGTGAATTTTGGTAAATTATCACTAGTGCATCTGCAATTTCCCTAGCCATCTCTTTTAGCACTCTGGGATGTATTCCATCAGGGCCAGGAGACTTGTCTACCTTTAGCCCCATTAGCTTGCCCATCACTCCCTCCTTAGTGATAACAATCCTCTCAAGGTCCTCACCTGTCATAGCTGTACGAGGCCCCGATGGCGAGTGTAGCAACAAATGGGAGGAGGTCCGATTACTTCAGGCTCCACCGTGGGACGAGGCAGGGGTGCCCCCTGTTCCCCTTACTTTTTGCGCTGGCAATTGAGCCCCTTGCCATGGCTCTTAGGGAGTTGAGGAGGTGGAGGGGTTTGGTGCGAGGTGGGGAGGAGCACCGAGTGTCGCTGTATGCAGACGACTTGCTGTTGTATGTAGCAGACCCGGTGGGGGGAATGCCGGAGGTGATGGAGATTCATGCTGAGTTCGGGAGTTTCTCAGGATATAAATTGAACCTGGGCAAGAGTGAGCTGTTTGTCGTACACCCGGGAGATCAGGAGGAGGGGATTGGTAGGCTCCCACTCAAGAGGGCAGTGAGGAGTTTTAGGTACCTGGGGGTTCAGGTGGCTAAGAGCTGGGGGACTCTGCACAAGCTCAATTTTACTAGGTTGGTGGAGCAGATGGAGGAGGAGTTTAAAAGGTGGGACATGCTGCCGCTGTCGTTGGCGGGCAGAGTACAGTCCGTTAAAATGACGGTGCACCCGAGGTTTTTGTTTTTGTTTCAGTGCCTCCCCATTTTTGTTCTGAGGGCCTTTTTAGGAGGGTGAACAGCAGCATTCTGGGATTTGTTTGGGCACACAAAACTCCGAGGGTAAGGAGGGTCTTTTTGGAGCGGGGCAGGGATAGAGGGGGGCTGGCGCTGCCCAACCTCTCTGGGTACTATTGGGCGGCTAATGTCTAGATGGTACGTAAGTGGGTAATGGATGGGGAGGGGCAGCATGGAAACGGATGGAGATGGCATCCTGTGGAGGCACGAGCCTGAAGGCACTGGTAACGGCGCCGCAGCCACTCCCTCCAACGAGGTACACTACCAGCCCGGTGGTGGCGGCTGCCCTCAAAATTTGGGGGCAGTGGAGGCGAAATAGGAAGGAAGCGGGGGGCTCGATGGAGGCCCCGCTGCGGGGGAACCACCGGTTTGTCCCAGGGAACATGGATGGCGGGTTCATGGGGTGGCACAGGGCGGGCATTAGGAAGTTGGGAGACCTGTTTATCGACGGGAGGTTCGCGAGCCTTGGTGAACTGGAGGAGAAGTTTGAGCTCCCCGGGGAATATGTTCAGGCACCTTCAGGTCAAGGCGTTTGCTAGGCGACAGGTGGAGGGGTTCCCTTTGTTACCCCCGCGGGGGGTATGGGATAAGGTGCTTTCGGGGGGATGGGAAGGTGTCTGACATCTACCAGGTAATGCAGGAGGTGGGGGAGGCGTCGGTAGAGGAGCTGAAGGCTAAGTGGGAGGTGGAGCTGGGGGAGCAGATTGAGTAGGGGACATGGGCGGACACCCTGGAGAGGGTGAACTCCTCCTCTTCATGTGCGAGGCTCAGTCTCATCCAGTTCAAGGTCCTGCACAGGGCCCACATGTCCGGATCTAGGATGAGTAGGTTCTTTGGGGGTGAAGACAGGTGCGTCAGGTGTTCGGGGAGTCCAGCGAACCATGCCCATATGTTCTGGGCATGCCCGGCACTGGAGGAGTTCTGGAAGGGGATGGCGAGGACGGTGTCGAGTGTGGTGGGATCCAGGGTCAAGCCAGGTTGGGGACTCGCGATATTTGGGGTTGGGGTGGAGCCGGGAGTGCAGGAGGCGAAAGAGGCCGATGTCTTGGCCTTTGCGTCCCTAGTAGCCCGGCGGAGGATCTTGCTGCAGTGGAAAGATGCGAGACCTCCGTGTGGAGACCTGGATTAATGACATGGCGGGATTCATTAAGTTGGAGAGGGTCAAGTTCGCCCTGAGGGGGTCGATACAAGGGTTCTTTAGGAGGTGGCAGCCTTTCCTCGACTTTCTAGCTCACGATAAGGTACCAGGTCAGCAGCATCAGCAACCCGGGGGGGAGGGGGGGGAAAGGCGGGGGGGGGGGGGGGGGGGGGGGGGAGGGGGGTGGCTGGTTTGGGGGGATAGTGTTTAAGTTAATTTGCTTCTTGTTAATTTATTCTGTTGTTTATTGGGGTTGGGGGGGTGTTGTTATATGCATTGTTACGGGTGCCGGGGGGTGTTTATTATTATTATTATTATTGTTATTATTGTATTGTTTTGTTGATATATATTTTTCAAAAAATTTCAATAAAAATTATTTTTTTTAAAAAGGTGGGGGAATCCACCCGCGTGCAGGAGCAGGGAGTGGAGCCGGTCATATGTGCCACCCAGGCCGACACCGCAAGGGTGGTGCCCGCGGTGGAGGCAATGGGTGCGACGGTGTCAGACATGGAAAGAAGAATGCAAGGCCTGGGGCTGTCCGTGCGGGCAGCATCTGTGGCCTAGGACATGGCTTCCCTCTCACAGGAAGCCATGAGCCAGAGCCAGCAGCGGAGCTCAGAGGTGCTCAACGCCATGGGCCAGTCACAGCAGGCCATGGCACAGTCCCTGCAGGCCGTGGGCAGGTCTCTGCAGGCCGTAGCCCAGCCTCAGCAGTCCATCGCCCAGTTTCAGCAGGCCATGGCCCAGCCTCTGCAGACCGTGGCCCAGTCTCAGCAGGCCATCGCTGAGGGCATCGGCGCCATTGCCCAGGTGCTGGCTGGCGTCGCCCAGACACAGACAGGGATGGACAATTGCCTGAGCTCCACGGCTGCAAACGTGCAGACCCTTGTTGATACCAGGGTGGGCCTCCAGGACTTGCAGTGCCAGGTGTCGGGGGGACGTCAGGTGTTCGGGTCCGTTCGCATCCCCGACCCATGTAGAGGCCCGAGGGCCATCAAGCACCCCAAGGGAGGAGGCGGTCCTGGGGGCCGTTCTGGGTGCATCTGTTGGGCAATGGGCAGAACAGGCTGGCACCACGCCATCCTAGTCACCCGAGCCGCGGCCTGGCCCATCCAGGCCGGGTCACCCCAGGAAATGGCCGCCAAAGGGGTCCCTAGTCACAAGGCAGGAATCACAGGAGTCCACCTCCAGTTCTGCTGTACCGTCTGAGGAAGCACCTAGACATAGTCATAGGGCCCGTAAGGCCAAAAAGTTGACCACTGAGTAAGTTGGCACCGGTGCAGGGCACAGACTAGGTATATGGGCTCGGGATGTGTATGAACTGTTTGTAATTAAAATCACTTTCACACCTACAGAAGCTGCCTCTGTGCTCTGTCCGATGCGTGTGGGGGTGTGGTGTGCGGTGAATGGCAGTGTGTGTGTGTGAGGGGTGATAGGACGTCGGCGTCAGGTGAATGTGTGTGTCCCCCCCCGGGTCACCCTCGCCATCCCCCCGGGCAGACGACGGGACCGTGCGCTGCAGTGTCACGGCCGCATGCAGGGACGGCCCAGGTGGAGGGCGGTACTGTGGCCATTGGTCAGAAATTGTCTAACGACGTAGACCCTGGAGCTCATCGCAGAACGGGTTGTTATCATCCTCCATGGCCTGCAATAGACACGCTGCCATCGGTGACCGTGTGAGCCCTGCCCATTGTGCCGCATGAGGTTGTGCATGCTGGTGGGGTGAGGGTGATTGGTGGTGGGTGGGTGGCGTGAGGGTGGTTGGTGGTGGGTGGTGTGCGGGTGGTAGGCTGGTGCCATACTGTGCCATCTGTGCCCATACCTGCCGATTCACACAACCCCATAGTCTGTGAACCGGGCGGCTATCAACCCATCCTGTGCCCGCTGGCCCAGCCGGTAACGGTGTGCAGCCACCCGTCCATGTCCAGCCCGCTGTCCTGCACATTGCCCCCATCCTCCTCATCCGGGGAGGCCTGCCCTTTGTCATTCTTCTCCTCCCCCTCCCCCTCCCCCTCTGCTGGGCTATGTTGTGCAGGATGCAGCAGACCACAACGATGCGGCCGACCCTATCCGACGGGTACTGGAGAGCCCCCCCCAGAGCGGTCCAGGCACCTGAAGCGCATCTTTAGCAGCCCAAAGCACCTCTCGACCACACCCCTGGTTGCTGCATGGGCATCGTTGTAGCAGTACTCCCCGTCAGTCTGTGGCCTCCATTGATGCGTCATCAGCCGCGACCGCAACGGTTAACCCCTGTTGCCCAGCAACCAGCCCCTCAGCCGGGGTGGCGTCCCTCGAACATTCCGGGGATGAACGACTGTGCCAATACGAACGAGTCATGTACACTGCCCGAGTACCGGGCGCAGACGTGCAGGATCCTCATGCGATGGTCGCAGACCACCTGAATGTTCATGGAGTAGGTCCCCTTCCTATTCAGCTGGTGACCGCACGGCGACATGCATCCCCTCGATCACCCCCTGGACCATGGACATCCTGGCCAGGGCAGCGAAGCCTGCTGCCCGGGCATCCTGGCTCGCCCGGTCCTCAGGGAATTGGATGCACCGGTGCACCGATGACTGCGAGATGCCGGACAGGTCTTCACTCGGCAACTGGAATGACCCCGTGGCATAAATGTTCAGGGCCACTGTAACCTTGATGGCCTCCGGGAGAGGGTGTCCTCCCCCAGTGCCATGCGGTGCCAGTTGTGCCATGAGATGGCAGATATGGGTGACGGTTTCCCGACTCATCCGGAGCCTCCTCCTGCATGCCCAATCTGTGAGGTCCTGGTACGACATGCAACACCGGTACACACGTGGCCTCATCGGCGTCTCCGTCGTCGTGGCACCACCAGCTCCTCCTCCCACCTCCCTCCTCCTCCTCCTCCTTCTCCTCGTCGTGTCAGCCGTGTGGCCCTGCAGACTGGGCAGTTGCCACCTGCCTCCCTGCGGCACGCTCCCCTGCGGCAGCTTCCGCCGCCTCCCTGGCACGCTGCTGCTCCATGTAGGGCAACATGTAGAACAGCGGCTCCCGCCACAGCGGCCAACATCGCTGGCTGATGCCCAAACATTACAGTCTGCAGGGGGTGGGGGTTGTGGGATAGACGACATGTCATCATTGCCCATACCCCCTCTCCGCAGCCAGGCGCCATGGGCTGCATGGTTGAGGCTGTTGCCCCCCATCCCCGGCACTCCCCCTCCCCCCCTCCCCCTCATCCCCGGCACTCACCCCCCCCCCCCCCCATCCCCGGCACTCACCCTCCCCCCCTCATCCCCGGCACTCACCCTCCCCCCCCCCCATCCTCGGCACTCACCCTCTCCCCCCCCCATCCCCGGCACTCACCCTCCCCCCCTCCCAATCCCCGGCACTCACCCTCCCCGGCACTCACCCTCCCCCCCCTCATCCCCGGCACTCACCCTCCCCCCCCCCCCATCCTCGGCACTCACCCTCCCCGCCCCCATCCCCGGCACTCACCCTCCCCCCCCCCTCCCAATCCCCGGCACTCACCCTCCCCGGCACTCACCCTCTCCCCTCATCCTCGGCACTCACCCTCTCCCCCTCATCCTCGGCACTCACCCTCTCCCCCTCATCCCCGGCACTCACCCTCCCCCCACCCATCCCCGGCACTCACCCTCCCCCCCCCCTCCCAATCCCCGGCACTCACCCTCCCCGGCACTCACCCTCTCCCCCTCATCCCCGGCACTCACACCCCCCCATCCCCGGCACTCACCCTCCCCCCACCCATCCCCGGAACTCACCCTCTCCCCCTCATCCCCGGCACTCACACCCCCCATCCCCGGCACTCCCCCCCCCCCCCCCCATCCCCGGCACTCACCCTCCCCCCTCCATCTCCGGAACTCACCCTCTCCCCCTCATCCCCGGCACTCACACCCCCCCATCCCCGGCACTCCCCCACGCCCCCCCATCCCCGGCACTCACCCTCCCCCCTCCATCCCCGGAACTCACACTCCCCCCCCCCCCCATCCCCGGCACTCACACCCCCCATCCCCGGCACTCACCCTCCCCCCCTCATCCCCGGCACTCACCCCCCCCCCCCCCCCCATCCTCGGCACTCACCCTCTCCCCCCCCCATCCCCGGCACTCACCCTCCCCCCTTCCCAATCCCCGGCACTCACCCTCCCCGGCACTCACCCTCCCCCCCCTCATCTCCGGCACTCACCCTCCCCCCCCCATCCTCGGCACTCACCCTCCCCCCCCCCCCCCTCCCAATCCCCGGCACTCACCCTCCCCGGCACTCACCCTCTCCCCTCATCCTCGGCACTCACCCTCTCCCCCTCATCCCCGGCACTCACCCTCCCCCCACCCACCCCCGGCACTCACCCTCCCCCCACCCATCCCCGGAACTCACCCTCTCCCCCTCATCCCCGGCACTCACAACCCCCATCCCCGGCACTCCCCCCCCCCCCCCCCCATCCCCGGCACTCACCCTCCCCCCTCCATCCCCGGAACTCACCCTCTCCCCCTCATCCCCGGCACTCACACCCCCCCATCCCCGGCACACCCCCACGCCCCCCCCATCCCCGGCACTCACCCTCCCCCCCTCCATCCCCGGAACTCACCCTCTCCCCCTCATCCCCGGCACTCACACCCCCCATCCCCGGCACTCCCCCCCCCCCCCCCCCCATCCCCGGCACTCATCCTCCCCCCTCCATCCCCGGAACTCACCCTCTCCCCCTCATCCCCGGCACTCACACACCCCCATCCCCGGCACTCCCCCACGCCCCCCCATCCCCGGCACTCACCCTCCACCCCTCCATCCCCGGAACTCACCCTCTCCCCCTCATCCCCGGCACTCACACCCCCCATCCCCGGCACTCCCCCACACCCCCCCCCCCCCCCATCCCCGGCACTCACCCTCCCCCCCTACATCCCCGGAACTCACCCTCTCCCCCTCATCCCCGGCACTCACACCCCCCCATCCCCGGCACTCCCCCACGCCCCCCCATCCCCGGCACTCACCCTCCCCCCCTCCATCCCCGGAACTCACCCTCTCCCCCTCATCCCCGGCACTCACACCCCCCATCCCCGGCACTCCCCCACCCCCCCCCCCCATCCCCGGCACTCACCCTCCCCCCTACATCCCCGGAACTCACCCTCTCCCCTTCATCCCCGGCACTCACACCCCCCCATCCCCGGCACTCCCCCACGCCCCCCCATCCCCGGCACTCACCCTCCCCCCCCTCCATCCCCGGAACTCACCCTCTCCCCCTCATCCCCGGCACTCACACCCCCCATCCCCGGCACTCCCCCCCCCCCCCCCCCCTCCCACCCCCGGCACTCACCCTCCCCCCTCCATCCCCGGAACTCACCCTCTCCCCCTCATCCCCGGCACTCACACCCCCCCATCCCCGGCACTCCCCCACGCCCCCCCCATCCCCGGCACTCACCCTCCACCCCTCCATCCCCGGAACTCACCCTCTCCCCCTCATCCCCGGCACTCACACCCCCCCATCCCCGGCACTCCCCCACCACCCCCCCCCCCCATCCCCGGCACTCACCCTCCCCCCTCCATCCCCGGAACTCACCCTCTCCCCCTCATCCCCGGCACTCACACCCCCCCATCCCTGGCACTCCCCCACGCCCCCCCCCCTCCCCGGCACCCACCCTCCCCCCCTCCATCCCCGGAACTCACCCTCTCCCCCTCATCCCCGGCACTCACACCCCCCATCCCCGGCACTCCCCCCCCCCCCCCCCATCCCCGGCACTCACCCTCCCCCCTCCATCCCCGGAACTCCCCCCCCCCCCCTCATCCCCGGCACTCACACCCCCCCATCCCCGGCACTCCCCCACGCCCCCCCATCCCCGGCACTCACCCTCCCCTCCTCCATCCCCGGCACTCACACTCCCCCCCCCCCCCCATCCCCGGCACTCACACACCCCCCCCATCCCCGGCACTCGCCCCCCCCCTCATCCCCGGCACTCACACTCCCCCCCCCATCCCCAGCACTCACACCCCCCCCATCCCCAGCACTCACACCCCCTCCCCCATCCCCAGCACTCACAACCCCCCCCATCCCTGGCACTCACATTACACCCCCCCCATCCCCGGCACACCCTCTCCCCCTCATCCCCGGCACTCACACCCTCCCCCCCCCCCCCCCATCCCCTGCACTCACCCTCTCCCCCTCATCCCCGGCACTCACACCCTCCCCCCCCCATCCCCGGCACTCACCCACCCCCCCCCCCCATCCCCGGCATTCACACTCCCCCCTCCCCCATCCTCGGCACGCACCCTCCCCGGCACTCACATTCAACTCCCTCCCCGGCACGCACACCCCACCCCTCCCCTGCACTCCCCCCACCCACAACCCCGGGCCGCCGACCACTACCTCTGCGCTGGCCGGTGTCAACCAGCGTGACTGGTTCACGGCGCTAAATAGGTGGTTTGATTCATGCCGGCGTTACCTGTGGTCACGTCGGTAGGACTTCGGCCCATCCAGCCCAGAGAATCGGAGCAGCTCCGGGGCCCATAGCGTCGCGCCGGTCCTCGCTATTCTGCGAGGCGCACGGCACAATTCCTATCGGCACAACTTTTTGGCTGCCGGAGGATATCGTGGGCGGCATGGGGCGGAATTCACGCCCCCCCCCCCCCCCCCCGGCGATTCTCTGGCCCGGCGGGGGGTCGGAGAATCCCGCCCCACCACTTTGTATTTGGAGTCTTGAAAACATTCAATAAGGTGCCACATGAGAGGTCATTACATAAAATTAAGGCTCAGACCTAAGAGTAATACATTAGCCTGGATTGAAAATTATATGCAAAAAATATTATTTTGGGGCCAGAAAAATGGGATAATCTTATACGCCAGGTTGACTTATATGCTACAGTTTATGGCAGTTTTTAAATGCTGAGAGGCAGGAGATTGTTGGTATTTGGAGGATTTGGGAGTCCTGCACAAAAACATTATTATACAGGTACAGCAGGCAATTCGCAAAGCAAATGGTGTGTACCTTTTATTACTAAGTGGTAGGAGTATATAAGTAAAGAAGTATTATTACAGTTAACTAGAGCCTTGTCATGTACAATTTTGAACATAAGGCTATAAGACGTAAGAGCAGGAGTAGGCCATTTGACACAACGAATCTGCACCACCATTCAATGAAATTATGACTGGTCTGATATAATCCTCAACTCTACTTTCCCACCTTATCCCCTGATTCCCTTACTGATTAAAAATCTGTACATCTCAGCCTTGAATATACTTAATGACCCAGCCTCTACAGCTCTTTGCAGTAAAGAATTTAACAGATTCACTGTCATCTGAGCAAAGAAATTCTCACTCGCCTGTGTCTTAAATGGATGAACCCTTACTCTGAGATTCTGCCCTCTGGTCCTGTGCTCTCCCAGAAGAGTAAACAACCTCTCAGCATCTACCCTGTCAAGCTGCCTGAGAATCCTATATGTCTCAATAAGGTCGCGTCTCATTATTCTCAACTCAATGAATACAGGTCCAACCTACTCAACCTCTCCTCACAAGGAAATCCCTCCATACCTAGGATCAACCGAGTGAACCTGCTCTGGAATTCCTCGAATGTCAGTTTATCCTTCCTTAGATAAAGAGGACCAAAACTGTTCACAGTATTCCACGTTGGCCTCACTAGTGTCTTGCATAGTTTTAACAGGACTCCCCTATTTTATACTTCATTCCCTTTGAAATAAAGGCCAACATTCCATTTGTCTGCCCAATTTCCTGCTGGACTTGCATGCTAGCTTTTTGTGATTTATTCATAAGGTTCCCCAAATCCCTCTGTGCTGCAGCTTCTTGTAGTCCCTCTCTATTTAAATAATATTCAGCTCCTTTATTCTTCCTACCAACGTGTATAACTTCACATTTTCTGACATTATATTCCATCGGCCTAGTTTTTGCCAACTCACCTAACCTGTCTATATCCCTCTGTAGACTCTTCATGTCATCCTCATCAGTTGCTTTCTCACCTATTTTTGTGTCATCTGCAGGCTTGGCTTGACGTTCACTTCCCTCGTCCAAGTCATTAGTATATATTGCAAATAATTGTGGCACTCCACTAGTTATAGGTTTCCACCCTGAAAATACCCACCTTATCCCAACTCTCTGTCTTCTATCAGTTAGCCAACCCTCTATCCATGCTAACATACTATCCCCAACACTGTGGGTTCTTATTTTATTAAGTAGCCTTTTGTGTGGTATCTAATCAAACACTTTTTGAAAATCCAAGTATATCACAATTAATTTGTCAGGCATGATTTCCCTTTGATGTCACCACGTTGACTATGCTTCAGCATAGATTATCATAGAATTTACAGTGCAGAAGGAGGCCATTCGGCCCATCGAGTCTGCACCGGCTCCTGGAAAGAGCACCCTACCCAAGGTCAACACCTCCACTTCTAACCCCATAACCCAGTAACCCCACCCAACACTAAGGGCAATTTTGGACACTAAGGGCAATTTATCATGGCCAATCCACCTAACCTGCGCATCTTTGGACTGTGGGAGGAAACCGGAGCACCCGGAGGAAACCCACGCACACACGGGGAGGATGTGCAGACTCCGCACAGACAGTGACCCAAGCCGGAATCGAACCTGGGACCCTGTAGCTGTGAAGCAATTGCGCTACCCACAATGCTACCGTGCTGCCCAAATGCTTGATTATAGTATGTATTTCTAAATGCTCTGCTATTACATCCTTTGGAAAGAACTCTAACATTTTCCCAATGACAGAAGTTACGCTAACTGGTCTACAGTTACTTGCTTTCTGTCTCCTTCACTTTTTGAATAAAGGTTCATTGGCAGTTTTCCAATCCTCAGGGACTTTCTGGAATTTGAGGATACTTGGAAGATTATTACCAGTGCACCCATTATCTCCATCGTTATTTTCTTTAATATCCTGAGATGCAACCCATCAGATCCAGGGGACTTAGCGGCCTTTAGCTTCATCAGTTTCCCTTGTACTTTTTTTCTAATGATTGTTATTGTATTTATTTCCGCCACCCCCCCTTCCTCCTCCTTCTGCCCCTTGATTAGTTATTATTTTTGGAATATTATTAGTGTTTTCCACCGTGAAGAATCTGCAAAGTATTTGTTTAACTACTCTGCCATTTCCTGGTTCCCCATTATTATTCCCCAGTCTCATTCTCTAAGGGGCCTATGTTCACTTTGGCCTCTCTATTTCATTTTATATTTTTAAAGAAGCTCTTGCTGTCCATTTTTAGATTATTTGCTAGCTTATCCTCATAGTTTATCTGCTCCCTCTTTTTTTGGTCACCTTTTGTTAGTTTTTAAAATTCTCCCAATCCTCTGGCTCATCTTTAATCTTTGCCACATTTTTTTCTCTTTCAATTTATCACTATCCTTCACTTCCTTGGCTGAACATGGTTGATTTATCCCCTTCCTAAAATCCTTCTTTCTCACTGGGGTATATCTTTGTTGTGAGTTATGAAGTATTTTCAGAAATGTCAGCCATCTCTAATCAGCTATCTTTCCTACTGAACTCTTTTCCTCGTCCACTCCAGCTAACTGCAT
This sequence comes from Scyliorhinus canicula, assembly GCF_902713615.1. Taxonomy (NCBI): domain Eukaryota; kingdom Metazoa; phylum Chordata; class Chondrichthyes; order Carcharhiniformes; family Scyliorhinidae; genus Scyliorhinus; species Scyliorhinus canicula. The sequence continues at coordinate 121,421,060 of NC_052160.1, forward strand.
TAATTTGTTCATAATTAACCTTATTTCAGTTTAGCACAGTTGTTTCTGACCCAAGTATCTCACTCTTAAATTGAATACTAAATTCCACCATGTTATAGTCACTGCTCCCTACAGGACCTTTTACTCTGAGATTATTTATTAAAACTCCCTCATTACACATTACCAAAGCCAAAATAGCCTGATCCTTAGTTGGATCCACAACATATTGTTCCCGGAAACTGTCCCAAATACATTTTGTGAATTATTACTCATGGCTACCTCTGCCAATTTGATTTTCCCAATCTATCTGAAGATTAAAGTCACCCATGATAAAAGTACTGCCTTTTTTACATGCCTTTATTATCTCTCGATTGATTCTCCATCTTCTAGTATATCTATTGTTTGGTGGCCTATGGACTACTGCTACCAGTATCTCCTTAAGGTTGATATTTCTTACCTCCACCCATATGGATGTGACATCTTCGTTTCTTGCCATCATACTTATTCCATCTCATATTAACGAAGCGACCCCACCACCCTTTCCATCCTGTTTATCCTCACAAAAAGTTATGTACACCTGAATTTTTAGCTCCCAGATTTGATCTCCTTGTAAGCAAATCTCTGTAATGGCTATAAGATTATATGCATTGTCCTCAATTAATACCATTAATTCATTTATTTTGTGCCGAATATTACGTGTATTTAGGTAAATAGCCAATAATTATTTCTTGATACCATTTTTTCCCCTTTTTGACCCTATTTTTTGCTGTTTTTTGTACACTTTGTATCTTCCTGTCACACTCTGGGTATCATTACCTAAATCGTTGCCTGTAATGCTGTCTTATTCTTTTGCTTTGTTAGCCTACATATCCCCTCTACAGAATCAGCCCCTTCTCTATTTAGTTTAAAGTCCTCTTTACTTCCCTATGCAGTTTGCAAGAACACTGGTCCCAGCATGCTTCTGATGCAGGCTGTCCCAATGATACAGCCTCCACTTTCCCCAGTACTGATGGTAGTACCCCACAAACTTAAACCCACTTCTCCCACATCAGTCTTTGAGTCACATATTCATCTCTTTAATTTTATGCACGTATGCCAATTTGCATGTGGCTCAAATAATAGTCCACAGATTATAAATTTGGAGCTTCTGTTGTCCAATTTAGTGCGTAGATCCTCAAACTCTCTGGGCAGAACCTTGTTCCACATTCTACCCATATCTTTGGTACTTACCTGGACCATTACAACGGGATCCTCTCCCTCCCACTGCCCGGAGCCGATGACCTGAACCCTCACACTGAACAGGTAACACAACCTTCTGGACTCTTGATCCTGGCTACAGAGAACGGCAGCACGGTAGCCTTGTGGTTAGCACAATTGCTTCACAGCTCCAGGGTCCCATGTTCGATTCCGGCTTGGGTCACTGTCTGCGTGGAGTCTGCACATTCTCCCCGTGTGTGCGTGGGTTTCCTCCGGGTGCTCCGGTTTCCTCCCACAGTCCAAAGATGGGCAGGTTAGGTGGATTGGCCATGCTAAATTGCCCTTAGTGTCCACAATTGCCCGTAGTGTTGAGTGGGGTTGCTGGGTTATGGGGATAGGGTGCAGGTGTGGACCGTGGGTAAGGTGCTCTTTCCAGGAGCTGGTGCAGACTCGATGGGCCGAATGGCCTCCTTCTGCACTGTAAATTCTATGATCTATGATCTATTCCCCTAACTATACTGTCCCCGACTACATCTGCATTTCTCTCAATCAATCTCAAACCTGTTGGACATGGGTAACTCCTGCAAGTGCAACCTCTTGGATCCCTCTACCTGCTTCACTTGTAGTCACACTCTCCTGTCCCTGACCATTGACCAAATTCAAATTCGTTAACCTGAGGGATGTGACTGCCTTTTGAAACACAGCATCAAAGTAACTGTCTCCCTCTCTTATGTGTCGCAATGTCTGAATCCCGGACTTCAGCTCATTAACTCTGACCTGAAGTTCCTCGAGCAACCAACATCTGCTGCAGATGACCTTCATTCTCAAAGCAAGTCCGATAAGGTAGAAGGCTGAAACACTCACCCACTGAACAGTTACCTGTGATATCACACGGTGTGTTCATTCGATGTTGTAGGACTGCTGCAGCTCATCTTCCATCTGGCCTTGGTCTGTTCCTGCTCCCACTCAACTGTGGATGTAGTAAGGGAATCATGACAGCAATACCTCCCTCACCCACTTCCTTAAACTCCCACACTTAGCTCAACTCCAGAGTTTTACTCTCTAGTTAGCATTCCATGCAGGTACAACAATCATTTCGCAAAGCAAATGGTGTGTTAGCCTTTATTTCTAACTGTTTGGAGTATATATGTAAAGAAGTCTTACTACAATTAACTAGAGCTCTGGCCTATACAATTTTGCCCTCCTTACTTGAGGAAGGATATAATTGCCTTCGAGAATGCACACCAAGAATTCATTAGACTAATTCGTTGGTTGAGGGGATTATCCCTTGAGGAGATATTAAGTAAATTAAACCTCTACTCGCTGGAATTTAAAAGAATAAGAAGTGATCTCATTTAAACGTAGAAAATTCTTAAGGAGTTTTGCAGAGTAGATGCTGAGAGGATGTTGCCCCTGGTTAGTCTAAAATTGGAGATCAAGGCCTCATAATTAGGGTTCAGCTATCCAGAACTGAGATGATTGGCCTGTACATCCGCAGAGTGGTTATCAGAGCCTGGTGGATTCCAATAGTCAGTGACGGGATAGGGGTAGGGCAGTTGGTGGGGGGGGGGGGTGAAGGTTTGGGTGGCCTGTGGCGAGGGGGATGGGGTTCAGATGATCGAAGGATGGCTCCGGTGCTCAGATGGGGGGGGGGGGGGGGGGAGTTGGTTGTCAGTGGGGGGATCAGATGGTCCGAGTTACGCTGGATGGGGGGTTGGGGGGGGGGGGGGTGGAGGGGGTCCTATGGGAGGTCGAGGTTGGGGAGTAACTACAGTTATCCAGGAGATAGAATTGGTTTAAATTTTTCTAACTTTTTCAGTACAACTATTCCGGTAAGACAGTTGGGACCATCCCAGTGCAGGGCAATTTCCCAATGAAAGTTTGAACTTCCCAGGCATTTGCCATGTGCGGTCCTGACCTGGGGTATTCTGGGACGGGCTTCCCAAGCGTATCATTGGGGTACCTCACAGTTATGATGCTCCAGAGCTCAGAAGCTACGGGCCGATGGGAAATTTCCTCATTCAAAGCGTTGCAAAGATTTGGGATTCTCTCCTCCATCGACTTATGAATGCTCAGTCATTGAATGTGTTCAAGACAGTCTTAGACAGCAGGAGAAATAAAATCAGATATGGACATACCACCTTTAACATCATAAAATATCCCCAACCACTTCAGAGGAGCATTATAAAACAAAGTCATTCTTGGGCCTCAAGAGTGGAGGTCTAAGTACAAAAGTATTGACATTATGCTGAATATTTTATGAAGCTCTGGTTAGGCTACCACCACTGTATTGAATCCAGTTCCGATCACACCACTTTGGAAAGGATTTGAAGGTCCTTGTGAGGGTGCGTAGGAGCCGGGAATCGAACATGGGACCCTGGCGCTGTGAAACAACAGTGCTAATCACTGTGCTGCCATGCTACCCCCATTATGGTATCACGCTGCCTATGTCATTATGAAAATAAACGTGATGTTCAGTGGTGGTGGAACAGCCTTGTAGCAAGATTAAATACAAGTACAAGATGGTAATCAGCCTTAGATCATGTTACATGTCATGAAGTAACCCTTGGCACTACGGTCAGACCTCAGTGAAGTCACAGCATCAGTGAGTGTTGAAGATGCAGAATGGTGACTGAAGATGCAGTGCAGCTATAGTATTCAAGTAAAGAGCCGAGAAATAGACAGGTGAAATTTAAATGCAGACTCTATCCGTTCAGTGAGTGGGGCAATGTTTTGAGAGGACCAGCAATGGGTTAGCTCAATCTGGAAAGCCCAGTGACCAGGGTGTGCTTCAGAACAATAGTGAACAGGTGAGACTCAAACAAAAAAAATCCCCACAAAACCGTCATAAAATTTGGCCAGAGAAAGTTGCCATTATAATGGGCGGAGTTTTGGAAAAGTGGGCGAAAGTGGCTACAGTGACACTCACCCTAAGGGCTAGCAGAGAAGGAAAAGTGTTAATGTCAAAATACCCACAAAAATTCCCCAGATTGCATTGGTATGCTGCTGACCTATCATCCTAATTCATAATGTTTAAACAACATACAGAGCTATGGGGCAGGATCCTCTGACCCTCCGCGCTGGAATCGCGACTGGCGCGGGGGCGGAGAATAACCGTTCATGCTGGTAGTCCAGCACGACGGCGTTTCCGCGGACCCGCCAGTCGACGCAGCGCCGATGGGGGACCGTTGGAACAGGCCCCCAAGCCGATTCTCCGCAGTCGACCGGCCGAACTCCCGCCGGCATGGTTTACATCTGTTACCACCCGGCGGGGAGCTCGGACCTGCAGTTGCGGTTGGGGTCCTGGTGGGGGGCGGGGGGTATCTGACTCTGGGGTGCACCTCAGCGGTGGCCAGGCCAATGATTGCGGGACACCAATTGGCGGGCCATCGCAATCTGTGGGGGACCTATCTTACTCCATGCGGGCCTGCTGTGTGGCTCCGCCATGTTGCCACCGCCCGCGCCGTGGTGGGCCGCCACTTGTGGCCGCCTTGCACATGCGCGGCTGCGCGGTCTGGACAGCAGGGCCCCGCCAGCAGCCAGAGCTGTGGGATGCACGCCGGGGCTCTGCTAGTCCTCTGGAAAACAGAGAATCACCCAGGACTTGAGGAAAAAGTCCTGAGTGATTCTCGCCCATTTTACCACTTAGTCCCCAAAAGGGAGAATCCCGGTCATGGTTTCTTGATTCCGGTGTGTCTAAACCAGATAAACAAGCCGGAAAAATTCACCTAGCAATTGGGAATGAAGGTCTACACAGGCTGAATATGTTAGGATTAACAGCAGAATAACTAATGGATTCCATTGGAAAACCAGTTCAGAATCAAACTTTCATATTCATCGACTAGAGTTGATGTCAATTCAACAATAACCTATAGAATCCAAAGACTACTTCATCAGCAGATGCAGAGAAAAAGGTACATGTTGCGATTTTTCAAAAACAGAGCTAGCAGAAAGAGTTGATTCCAGAAAGACCTGCTTGACAAGCCCAAAATGTATAGCATTGAAGACTTATGCAAGGATGGAGGTAAAAAAAGAAGCGATCCTCGCAAGTCAACAAAGCTTACAGATCCTAAGAACAGCCCCAATTGCTGACAAACTAGAGCACCCAAACCAAGCAAGACATGTGGCCTTCTGCAAGCACCAAGGAAGATGACTAACGTGCACAATACAAATGTGGGTAAAGAATTGCGACGTTTACAGTTGGGATAACAAGTTTGCATCCAGGATCCCACAGAAAGTGCTTGGCAACCAGCGGAGATGACAAGGATTTGTTTGGAACCAAAGCCCTTTGAAGTAATTACTTTCAAAGGTGCAACGGTGAGGTGTAACCTAAGACAAATTAGAGACATTTAAGCTCCAAATCCATCGGACAGTCCTGTTGCATTGAGGATCACATCCCAAATGGAACCAGGAACAACATCCAAGAATGGCACTCCTGCAAACCTTTATGAACTATTGAAGAAACCTCCAGACAAGGTTACCGTTACAATATCTGGATGTACCAGCAGGTCACCTACATGCTTCAGTAGAGTCACAAGTCTTATTCACATACCTAATGGTAACTGTATATGAGCATTTATTATAAATAGTTATACTTCTTTCTGAGGGGGTAAACATCCCTATAAAGAAAGGGGGTTGTAATAATATGTCTTTAAGGGATAGCAACAGTACATCACTAGAAGGGAAGTGTGTCAAGTAATCCAGTCTCATTTTCACTCTGGCCTGTGAGCAGACCATACACAGCTCTGCTACTAATGTCTTCATGCTCTCTATCCATGTATGTGTGTTCTCATATGCCTAGTTTAAATAAATTAACCTACAACATGCTTACACAATTCCTTAGCTATTGGTGGCTTTGTATCATTATAAAAGCACAAAAATCAGGCGCAGAGGTAGGCCATTCGACCCCTCTTGAGCCTGTTCTGTGGGGCAGCACGGTAGCACAGTGGTTAGCTCAGTTGCTCCACAGCTCCAGGGACCCAGATTCATTTCCCGGCTTGGGCTACTGTCTGTGTGGAGTCTGCACGCTCTCCCCGTGTCTGCGTTGGTTTCCTCTGGGTGCTCCGGTATCCTCCCACAGTCCAAAGATGTGCACGTTAGGTGGATTGGCCCTTAGCGTCCAAAAAGGTTAAGTAGGGTTACTGGGTTACGGGGATGGGATGGGGTGGGCTTAAGTGGGGTGCTCTTTCCAAGGGACGGTGCAGACTCGATGGGCCGAATGGCATCCTTCTGCACTGTAAATTCTATGATTTGATAAAGTCATTGATGATCTGTTTGTGTTTCAAGTTCTGCATCCCCTTTACCTGTGGATATTTTGATCCACTTGCCGAACAAGAATTTATCTACCTACACCTTAAAAATATTCAATGCCCTCATCTTCAAGGGCAGGGAGCTCCAAAATTGCTTAACCCTCTGAGAGATAAAATTTCTTCTCTTTGTCCTAAAAGCGCTGGCCATAATTTTAAAACAGTGTCCCTTTGTTCTGGATATTAAAATGCAACAAGTTGAATGGTGCACCTCAAGACACATACATTGCATATTGAGGCACTAGACGGTTAGCATCCCATTGACAAACATCCATAGACAGGATGCAGATTTAACAAGGCAATATTGTTCCAGTGATGAAACTGGAACAAAGCTAATTAGCATTGCTGTGTGAATAGCAGTTGAATTCTGATACCCAGCAAGGTGACTTACTTTTATGAAAAGGGCTTCAAATGCTGAAATGCCTAACAGCCATTTCCTGATTATAGGTGCTGAGTACCTGTGAGTATTTTAGCGAGTCTATCAGACACTCTGAACATACTGTGGCGCCATCAGTCACCCTCAATAATCTTGGGGGTATCTAGCACATGCTAGCTCCCTGATACATGTTGGCATGCTAAGTGATACAGGCACACAACAAGCCAAATGCTTGAAGACCAGATAGTCTTGGACACTAGTTTTCAACTATTGCTATTGCTGAGCCCACAAAATTGACCTCGATAGCACTAAAAATTACACAACACCTTAAAAACATTCAATGCCCCCATGATTTGTGCAAAGCTCAAATTGCTTTGCATTGGTGCTAAGCCAAAACGTATATTTAGTGCCAAAACCTTGAAGTTGCATTTACTTTCAGTGAAACATTCCTGCAAAGTTTTCCACTAATGGTACAAGTTGGAGTCTGAAATTCTGAGGAGAAATGAGTTGCATTTTGCAATCAGTGACAATGCGATATTGTCTGCTGACCTCGAAGAAAGTTTCTAGCGATATTTGTGGCTCGTTTACAGTATCCCCTTTCCCGCTGACAGTTTAATCAAGTCATGGGGATCTTTGACACGCATCAGCAGTGATGTCAGCAAGCAGGAAGCAACCAATCACATTGAAATATCCATACACAGTGCAAATCAGGAAGTGAAAAGCATTCAATACCCCTCACATTTAATTAACATTTTCTGATAGTGAAATAAATTTAAATGATTGTATTTGGATAGAAGCTGAAATATCAGTATCAACGCACTATTATTGTAATAAAGATGTGAAGTTTTAAAACTATACTGGAGAGATTTAACATTCCTCAAGTATAAAATGAGCTTTTCAGGTGTGGTGATGATGTAAGAGGGGTTGATTAGCTCAATGGACTGGATAGTTTACCGATGATTCAGAATATCGTCAATAGAGTGCGTTAGATTTCTGGTAAAGATAGACTTGCAACCTAGCCACACCCACCTTACCCAGACCCAGAAAGTGGAAGGCAATTTCAAACCAACTCTGAAAAAATCTGCCAACAAAAAGTTGTGCAGGTTAGATAGATTGGCCATGCTAAACTGAAATTGCGCCTTCATGTCCAGGGATATACAGGTTATCTTACTCTTTGGTAATATATCGTTACTCTTTGCTTTATATATCCAGAATGGTCTGATGGTGTGATTCTTAACAAACCACCAATCTTCAACTTAAAGCAAAACAGATATATTGAATGACGGAATTGATTAATATTGAGTTTGCACACTCTACAGAACTATAACTAGTAATCAAGTAATCTATATTGAAGTATTAAATAATAAAACTACACATGCTAACTATGCTGTGATCTAGCTCTCTAACACTGCTGTCTAGTCACTCCTGATTGGAAGAGACCCAATATCCTTTGCATTCTCATATATATATATAGTGGAATATAGTGTTGCCCTCTAGTGGTTGTGTTGCACTAAGATGTAATCATTAGCCCTTTACATGTCTCTATATATACATATCACTACACAGGTTAGGTTACAGGGATGGGGCGGGGGAGTGGGCCAAGGTCAGGTGCTCTTTCGGAGAGTCAGTGCAGACTCAATGGGCCAAATGGCTTCCTCCTGCACTGCAGGAGTTCTATGAAAATGACTCCAGAGGAAGCTTCAGCAGACAATATGCCTGGCATGACTTCATCGAGAAGATAAAGTCATTGTAGACATAGTATGTTGTTAAAAACCCAGGAAAACTTCATTTAAAAAGGTGGTAACTTTTTCTAGCGGTCTGACAGTGAATGTCAATGCATAACATTTTTCTTTAATTGCAGTCTGCAGGGGAGGGCTTGTTTGCCTCAACAGCACAACTTCCACAGCAACGTAGAATCACTGACTGCAACCTCTGGATTTCCATTTCAATTTATGCATTGAAACCCTGCAGTTTCCTATGTCTCTATATATACATATCACTACACAGGTTAGGTTACAGGGATGGGGCGGGGGAGTGGGCCAAGGTCAGGTGCTCTTGGTGCCGCAATGACGATGAACAACCTCTTTATGACACTTTGGGTTACCACTGAAAACAGCCAGGCACATGTTCTGCATTTTGTGCAATATATTCGAAGGAAATAGATATTAAGTGTTCATTGATAAACCTTCCCATTGTTTAAATGAATTATAGTTAGCAGCAACATCAATTAATCAGATTGTATGTTTATCTTTTCGACCATTTTCATGTAAACAATGAGTCATTTTGGAACTTCAATATGTTGTGCTGTGGACTCGCGAGGATATAGGCTTGGGATCCCTCAGTTTCAGCTGCCCTGTGAGTGGGGGCCATCCAGGAGTAGCATTTGTAAGATGAGTCAAGTGCAGAGGGCCAGTAACAGAAAATGCTGAATAACGAGAAGCTGGCTTTCAGTGCCAGCCCTCTTTGTTTCAGACAGGAGTGTGGTGTGATGAGGCCTACAGTAAGGAAAGGATAAACTATTAAAATAAAATGCACTGATATAAAAAAAAGAATTCACATGGCTTCATTGTGGGAATTGGCAAAGAAGTGTTATCTAACTAACCATGTGAAGAAAATGAATTCAAATCAGTAAATACAGTCATTAACACAGAATGCTTCAGTAATCATTGTCAATTCAACTGTGTATGCTAATTCAACTCGCTTGACATCTTTCAAGCCATTTCCCTCAATTATATAATCAGCATTTTCTGTTTAAGCAAAAATATTCAAAATATGTTAAATTTGATCATTAGGCTTACTAACTGATTTTTGTTCAAAAAATGTTGGTGATGAGCGATTCTCTTGACGATCCTATTCTGTGACCTCACCACTGCTCTTGCAGTGCAGTAACTGCCACGCCACCAGAAATAAAGACCATATTGTGCACAGCAAGATTCGAAACCAGCAAAGGAATGATTGACCAGTTAATCTGGATTTGGTTGGTGCTCGTTGAAAGAATGTTGCGCATAGTATACCAGGAGAACTCCCTGGCCCCACCAGCGTTACATTACGGGACCCGTGACTTGAAATTTCTTCTCAAAGTTCCACGCAATGTAGCGGAGAAAACCCCCATTGTCGTCTGTGACTTCAACACTACTTTCCCCGGCCGACATCAGACTTCACCGATATCAGAAAATCCTACTGGGCAACAGAATCTATCTGACTAACCAGCACAGCAGGGGGACTTGTCTTTAACATCTACTGAAATGGACAGTGTCTCTGGTAACGGTACACTGCCTCAATACTACACTGGAGAGTCACTAAGACTCATTTGCATTTATTTACATGCTGCCACTGGCATGCAGCCTGGACCTCATTCCCGCCATCAGTGGGGGAGGGGTGAGAGCATCACGATTGGATGGGCGCCTGGTTTCGATGCCAACTTTGCCCTGACATTCGGTTCTCTGTCCCATTAGGGAATCCGATCCGGGCATCCCGGGACAGAGAATCCCGCCCTGATAAATTCTCTCTGAAGAATCCAGTGTGAGTTCTTTTCTTTCCCCAGTAAGGCTGGATGTCATTTTAGTGCAACTGCAAAGGACTGAAATTAAAACTCGGGCTCGAAGCTGGGTTTGGTGTGAGACAAAACATCTTACGAGAGATGCAATCTCAAAGGTTCACCTTTGAAATGAAGACCCAGTTTAATAAAGGCCTAAATTTCTATCCAAAATAAGTCCTACTGTCTGTTAGCACTGAATGAATGTAACTGCCAGAAGACCATCACCAACTGTATACAGGTGGCTTCGGGCAATCAGCAAGCTGAGAGGATTTCCTACTGCAAAGAATTCAGCATCAAAAGCAAGGACTCATTCAATTTTTACCTTTATCCCTTGATTTGCCTATTCCACCCCTCTGTGTTTATTTGTCTTGTGTGTGTGTCATTTTTCTGTTGTAATTACTGCAAATTTCATCTTAATTTCTTTTTTTTTGATAAACAATTTTATTGAGGTAGTTTTTGGCTTTGTAAACAGTTACAGACATCAACAGAAAGAAAGCAAAAAAGGCAAAAATGTGCAAACATCCACGTACATTCAATACTTCAATCAGAACATACTGCACAAGCCCGCTCCTCTCCCACTTCATCTTAATTTCTGATATAAATAAACAGTCATTTTGTTTTAACTTACCAACCAGGCAAATGTAAGGGCAGCCAAGGGCCATTGATTTTGGGAATTTTATGTGAATTATTGGTTCATTGATTTGTGTTGGGGCTCTGGGGCCTGTTGGGCAGGAATAGACTGCACAGTAGCCCAAGATGTCAAAACATAAATTGAAGGCTCGTCTGGAATGTTTGGAACATTTGATGGCAAATTTGGGTTACCATAGAATCATAGAATTTGCAGTGCAGAAAGAGGCCACTTGACCCATCGAGTCTGCACCAACCCCCGGAGAGAGCACCCAAACCATCCTCTCCCCGCAAACCCAGCAACCCGACCGAGCCCCTTAGACACTAAGGGATAATTTAACATGGCCAATCCACCTAAACTTCACACCTTTGGACTGTGGGAGGAAACAGGAGAACCCAGAGGAAACCCACACAGACACGGGGAGAAAGTGCAGACTCCATACAGACATTCACCTGAGGGCATAATTGAACCTGAGTCCCTGGAGGTGTGAGGCAGCATTGCACACCATGCCGACTTTCTCTTTTTCCTGACGGGAAGATAAGAATCTGCATTTAAGAAACTGAAATGAAAGAGAAGGACACGGGAGTAACCTTTAGTGTGAATGGAGACAAGGGAGAGAGAAGCAATTGGTGAATGCTTCAGGATGTGATGAGTGAGATAGCTGGAATAAATGGAAGAGGCGATGGGTGGAATTTTCTGCTCCTCCCAACAGTGGGAATTGTGGCGGGTGGGACTGGAAAATTTGGAGTGAGGCCAAAAGTTGAAAATCCGCTGGCGGGAAAACATGCTACAAATTACACCTCAGTATTTGGGATGCCTTTCCCATTAGTGAACAGGATTGTAATTTGCGGGCAGGATGGTGGCGCAGTGGGTTAGCCCTGTTGCCTCACGGCGCCGAGGTCCCAGGTTCTATCCCGGCTCTGGGTCACTGTCCGTGTGGAGTTTGCACATTCTCCCCATGTTTGCGTGGGTTTCGCCCCCACAACCCAAAGATGTGCAATGTAGGTGAATTGGCCACGCTAAATTGCCCCATAATTGGAAAAAATGAATTGGGTACACTAAATTTAACAAAAAAAGGATTGTAATTTGCATGTCATGAATTCTGATTAATGGGGCTATAGGCCGGAATCTTGCGTCTCCATGAAATCTTCCACCCACCAGCAGGAAATCCGACCATTCCCAATCTTGTATAACTTAAAATAAAGGCAGCAGGTTTGCAGTGATATAACAGGATGGCTTTGGAAGCTGCTAAGCATTTTCTTAAGGTGGAAGACATATCTCTGGTTTATTGAAAACAGCTTTGCAAAGACACCCTAGCCGAATTGGTACGTGAATTAAAAATAGATGTACCAGCTGGAGCTAAGAAGATTGAGATAATTGAAGCAATTGCTCAACATTTGACTTTGCTGGAGATGCTAGGAGCACAGGGGAGTCCACAAGGTAGTGCAGCTATGTTTTCTGATGGGGAAAGTGAGCTGGAAAGAATTTGTTGCAGTTAGAGCATAACGGCAATTAAAAAGAATAGGAATGGAGATGAGGCAAAAAGAAATGGAGATGACGCAGAAAGAAATGGAGCTGGAAATGAGGAGGGAGGAAAAAGAAAAGTGAGAGAGAAAAGAGAAAATGAAAAAGAAAGAGAGAGAGAGGTAGGATGAAGAAAAAGAAAGAGACTTCCAGCTTAAGGCACTACAAATGTGTGGGAAGGTGCCAGAAAGTAGAGGGCTGTTTAATCTTAGAATGGAACCCAGTGGTGATATGTTTAAATGTATACAGGCCCTCCTGAAATTTGATGACAAGAAAGTAGAGATTTTTTTGGACTTTTGAGAAAATAACCCAAATGGAGTGGCCAAGATAAAAGTGGACATTACCCATGCAGAGTAAACCGACAGGGCGGACACAGGAAGTTTATGCTTCACTGTCAGAGCAGGAGTCTATGGATTATAACATGGTAAGAAGGGCTATTCTGGATGCATATGAATTGATTCCCAAAGCATATAGGCAGAAGTTTCAGAATTTGAGGAGACAGCAGGGACAGACTTATGCAGACTTTGAAAGGGTTAAGAGAAACAATTTTGAAAGGTGGGTACGAGCATTGGGAGTTAAAACTACCTATCAGACTCTAAGAGAAGTCATTCTCTTAGAGGAATTTTAGAATTCCCTACCTTCTGTAACAAGAACCCATGTTGAAGACCAGAGGGTGTAAACTACAAGACCACCAGCAATTTTGGCTGTCTATTATGAGCTAATCCATGAATTCAAACCTTTGTTCCATCACCCCCATAATTTTGAAAAGGATAAGAAATGGGAGAGTGGAAGGAAGGCAGGTAACCAAGGTAAGGAATGGGTCGCTGGGAATGTTCCGAGATTTTCACCTCCGACCAGGAAGTTAGATACTGGGTTGGAAGTGAGAATTGGAACCCTAGGTGTCACCCTTATAATAAGATGGTACATGTCTGTTCAGCATGTTGGAAGTTGCAAGGAAAACCCATGGGACTTATGGGGTTTCATAAGGACGGTTTTGAAAAGGGAACAGAAGTGGAGAATTCTACAGGGCAGACAGTAGCGTTGGCTGGAGACCTAAGGTAAGCACTGCTGTGGGTGCAGGTGTGAGGGATGAGGAAGGTGAGAGATATATCATTTTTTTGTTGAAAGGATAGGTCACCCCATTTTCCTCAACTGATGTAGCCAAGCCCACAACAATATTAAGGGGCACAGGGGCTACTAAAACTCTCGTATTGGGGAAGAATTTGGTTTTTCCTCCAGAGAGCACAGTGAAAGTTGTGCTATTAGTGAATGGGATAGGTGCCAATTGTATCCCAGTTCCATCGTATAAAGTGCAATTAGAATGTGATTTAGTGTAGATTCACTAGTTTTTGGAGTGGTTAAGGAATTCCCAGTGGAATAAGTAGACTTAATTTGGTAACGATTTAGCAGGAGTGAAGGTTGTAGCTTCACTCATGATTACAGCGTGTTCGGAGGAAGTATTGCAGATAGCACATGAGATGCCGAAAGTAGGGCATGTGAGAGTTAGGAGAACTGATTGGGCAATAAATGACTCAAAGAAAGAAATGTTGAAATATATGGATCACGGTCCACAGTGCCTCTTCGAGATAAAAGAAGCAGGTAGCAAGGGAGGTGAAATAATCAGTAATCAATTCTTTTTTTGGAATTAAGGGGGAAGTGGATGGAGAACCCTGCTGTAATTCCGCAAACACATATGTTGGAAAAACAAAAAAAATTATAAAGCCAATAATGTGCCATCCCCTGATCCTGAAAGTGGAGAAGAATCATTGGAATCTGGAAGGCACAAATCAAGTCAGTCGTATTATTAATTGAAAGTAAAGGTTGTGATTATGAAAACTATGATGGGGAGGTCAAAGTTGTCATGCAAGGAACGGTGCATGTGACGGCAACCAACTCTGAGAGGATTGAACCCTTAGCTACACTTATAGCTGAAGGTTGCCAGGTGCAGAACAAGAGAAAATGTGAAGATGGAGGTATTGAAAAGAGTTTATTGGTTAAAAATGAACCAAAGATTTCCCTCAGCGTTGACAAACAGTTCTTGCAGTTAAGTTGCAGCAAATTCTCGAATTTGGTCAAACTTTCATTGGACATTCAGGAAAGACTGCATTAACTAAGAGGCAAAAAGAGACAGATACAGTAAATATAATGAAAGAGTACAGGCGGAGTTGTAGGGAAATACCCAGGAGATCTCCATTAACTAATCATGACATAGCCACAAGAAACTTTGAACCACTAAAGCCACATCCATCTCACCTAAAACCACAGATTGGCTCAGTTAGAGACTGAAGAACAATGCATATTGGATTAGTTGCAGAAACGAGTGAAGCCGCTATGGTCCATGGTACATCAAATAAAGTTTGGGAGATGGAAACTATGTTGGAGGACGATCCGGTGCAGGCTGCCCTTGACATTTCCAGATCATAATCCAATTGTGTTTATAGAAAGGTTTAAAACCTGGAATGCAAGATTATTACATTGGAGATTATCATTATAGCCATTCAATATTAAAACTGTACATATTCGCAGAGAAGATCATATGTTTGTGGATGATTTGCCATGCGGTTAAAGGCTGACTCATTACTAATGTAGGGACTGGGAAGGGGACTGTTTAATGGGGTTGATTTGGATGGGTATGAGTTTGTGTTGTATGTCTTGCATACCTCATAATGAAAAGGCCATGCCCTAAAGTTTAATTCTTTTGGAAGGGGAGATATATATGATCCTCCTGTTTGAACACAGTTTGCCCCCTGTATAACCCTTCCTTTTATTTTATTTTTGCTATTACTATTTTAATTCATGGATGTTTAATGGACATGTGACTTTAAGGAAGCCATGGCCTATGCCTTTAATTCAAACAAGCAGCTCTCAGAAAGCTGCACTGTTTTCGATTGATATCAGTGACTCGAATTGACTGACTTGGCTGATGGCCAATGAACTGGCTTAAATGCTGGTCTTTGCTGATAGCCAGTGATGATTGGTTCTGATTTCTCTGGAATGTCTCTCTCCCCAGTAAGGCTCCATTGTTTTAGTTTTGTTTTCAGTTCAGACGTTGGAAGAAGCCTCTCTGATTTTCTCTCTCAACGATCTGGTGAAGTCTCTCTGAAGGATCCAGTGTGAGTACTCTTTTCTCTCCCTAGTATGGCTGGATGTCATTTTCGTGAAACTGCAAAGGATTGAGATCAAAACACAAGGTGGAAGCTAGGTTTGATACAAGACAAAAAGTCTTATGAAAGCTTGGACCTTTGAATTGAAGGCCGAGTTTAATATAGGCTAAAATGTCTCTCCAGAGGAAATCCTACTGCCTGTGAGTGCTGAATGAATGTTCCTGCCTGAAGACCATCACCAACTGTACACCGGTGACTTTGATCAATCAGCATTCTGGGAGGACAGCTTACTGTAAAGAATTCAACATCAAAAGCAAGGACACATCCATATTTATCTTAATCCCCATTTTCCTTAATCCCTTTCCTCCCCTCTGTGTTTGTTTGTCCTGTGTGTGTGTGGATAGAGGATGGGACAGTTCAGGGGGAGTGGTAGATTAGTTTGCCATTATTCTGTTGCAATTACGGGATCTTTCATCTTTATTTCTGTTTAAATAAACAGCAATTGTGTTTCAACATTCTTAACTTGGTGACTGCAAATTATTGGGCAGCCAAGGGCCAAAGAGTTTGGGAGTTTTATACAAATTATTGATTTATGCACATGTGTCGGGACACTGGGGCCTGTGGGTTTGGAATCAACTGCACACTAGCCCAGGGTGTGGTAACACCTGTAATATGATCAGCAATGAATACATAGCAAGTAAATAGGTCTGTTTCGATAAGAGGTACACCAAGCAATTTTTCTAACTGCTCTCAATGCATTTATTCCTACCATTATCTCTTTTATTTTAACCAAGGTAATACAACCTGCCTTGTTTACACGTAAATTGCACTGACAACTTCTGCAGAACTTGTTGCATCGTGTTACTCCATCAGCCTGCCAGCCAGCAACAAGTTGAAAGTAATAACGGTATGAAACAGTTTACAGTTCAATTAAAAGTATGCAATAAATTGAGCAATTGAAAATTTGTAATACTACTTCACTGTGAATTACTGATGACTAAATTCTCCTGGGAAGGGAATTAAATATCATGTCAGGCACTTAACACGAATTAACCACAAGCTAAAACAAAATCTAGTAAAAAAGAAATTCCCAGATGTAATGCCCCTGGGTTAGGGAGAGGAAGGAACATCATTCCCGAGTTCCCATTCCTAAATTGTGGCCAGTGATCCCTGATGTTATTGTGTGGCAATTCAGTAAGAACGATGATCGGGCTTAGCTGTGATTTTCCAGACAATGGGACAACCTACAAGTGCTCAATGCTCAGGGAACCGCTGGGTGAGGTACCAGAGAACAACAGTTGCCTGCAGCACCATATCCAAGGCAGACTTTGTACCTTCAGAAGAGGAATAGGGTGATGTTGGTGAGCCAGGAGGGAAGGAAACAGAGGGAGAAACCACAACACTTTTCCATCGCTCAGGATTGTCATCTTGGGCATCAACCAGGTAAGCTGCCATTTTATTGAGTTCACAATCAGCTGCAAGTACTGCAGAATCCTACTAACTTTAGCCTTCATTAAAGATTTTAAAATGTGGTTATTTGGGGCTTTGGGTTTCAAGTTATTGGCGAGCCTGTACTTATTGAACTAGTGGTAGATAAAGGTCAGGAGTGATATTATTGGCACCACCATTTTTATCAGAAAAAAACATTTGAAGGTTATTCATGCCATCGCTCACTCTAAAAAACTGAAATGAAATATTGATTTCTAAATGTCAACCAGATTAAGCAACTGCAGAGTAATCAATAGAATAATGTTTATTTAATTCTTTGTTCAAATGCTTCTATATTTATACATAGGAGCCAATAATTTTCCCAAAATTATTTAGATACAATTTCATTTCTACCCTCTGGATTATTGTACATATCTTATAATTAAAGGCCCATTTCAATGGTGGTGTGGAAACTTGTGGGCCCCTTAAATAAGCGACATCTAGGACTTTCAGCAAAGGTAGCTTATTTCTAAACTCACAGCTACTAAACGTACTTGTGCACTTCCAGAATCCTGGGCTCCCCACCACATGACCTCTTATGTAACTGCATCATTGCATTCTCAGCTGACTACTCAGTCCACAGGGTGGTTACATTAAATGTCAATGAGCTGGAATATACTTGGAAGCGGGGATGGGCATTTCACAGCACTTGGACCTCTTTCTGCACCCTCCAGTTTGAAAATGTTTTGCGTCCTAACTGCCTGAGATTGCAGGTTGATAATGGCTTGGACGTTGGCAATTGTGAAATTCAGGTCTCATTCTATGACCAGAACAACATCTATTTAAACAATGAGACAAAAGGCTCACAGCTCCAGGGTCCAGGGTTCATATCCGGTCTCGAGTGACTGTGCGGAGTTTGCACTTTCTCCCCGTGTTTGCGTGGGTTTCCTCAGGTGCTCCGTTTTCCTCCCTCAGTCCAATGTTGTGCAGTTTAGGTGGATTGGCGATGTAAAATTGCCCTTAGTGTCAAAACGGTTCGGTGGGGTTACTGGTTATAGGGATAGGGTGGAGGCATGGGCTTAAATAGAGTCCTCTGACCAAGGGCCGTGCCGACTTGATGGGCGGAATGGCCTCCTTCTGCACTGTAAGTTCTATGATTCTATAATTGAGAAAGAACCAGAAGCAGATGTATTTTGGAGCCCAATCAGATACGGATTGAGAAATGACTGAAAGATTAGATAGATTATTGATTCGGTTGGGGCTGGGTGGCAGTCACAAAGTGGTATTGTCACTGGACTAGTAATCCCGAGACCCAGGGTAATGCTCTGGGGACACAGGTTCAAATCCCTCACCACTGCAGATGGTGAAATTTGAATTCAACCTGGAATTGTTGATTATTGCAAAAACCCATCTGGTTCACTAATGTCCTTTTCGAGAAGGAAATCTGTCATCCTTACCTGGTCTGGCTTACATGTGACTCGAGACCCACAGCAATGTGTTTGACTCTTAACTGCCCCCTCAAGGGCAATTAGGGATGAGCGATAAATGCTGGCCCAGCGACGTCCATATCCAAGGAACAAATAAAACAAAGGACAGTAAAATTAGATAGTGAGGAAATATTTGAGGAGATACTGAATAGCCTCTGCCAGCAAGCTGCTTTGGGATGTAGCTCATAAGAACATGAGAACATAAGAACTAGGAGCAGGAGTAGGCCATCTGGCCCTGCGAGCCTGCTCCGCCATTCAATGAGATCATGGCTGATCTTTTGTGAACTCAGCTCCACTTTCCAGCCCAAAAACCATAACCCTTAATCCCTTTATTCTTCAAAATACTATCTATCTTTATCTTAAAAACATTTAATGAAAATGTGGTGAATGTGATTCACACCGGATTGTAATCTGTATATACATGTGTCTGTATTGTAAGTGCAGTTGCACTACCTGTCCTCCAGGTGGAGTAGCTCTGGGAATGCTCGAGTTGTATGGGGCTTCTCCCTTGGCTCTGCCCAGGACTCCTCCCCCGGAAGCTGCTGTATAAAAGATCAGTGCCACATGGTCAGCCGGCCAGTTCACCGAAAGTCCAATGGCTAATAGGCTGGCTGTGTTGTGAGTATATTAAAACCGCTATTCCAATCCTATAAGCACGTGTCCGTAGAATTGTTGGTTCCAACAGAAAGAGCCTCAACTACTTCACTGGGCAGAGAATTCCATAGATTCACAACCCTTTGAGTGAAGAAGTTCCTCCTGAGCTCAGTCCTAAATCTACTTCCCCTTATTCTGAGGCTATGCCCCTTAGTTCTTCTTTCACCCACCAGTGGAAACAACCTCCCCGCATCTATCCTATCTATTCCCTTCGTAATTTTATATGTTTCTGTACAATCCCCCCGCATCCTTCTAAATTCCAATGAGTACAGTTCCAGTCTACTCAACCTCTCCTCGTAATCCAACCCCTCAACTCTGGAATTAACTTAGTGAATCTCCTCTGCATACCCTCCAGCTCCAGTACGTCCTTTCTCAGGTAAGGAGACCAAAACTGAACACAATACTCCAGGTGTGGCCTCACTAACACCTTATACAGTTGCAGCATAACCTCCCTAGTGTTAAACTCCATCCCTCTAGCAACGAAGGACAAAACTCCATTCGCCTTCTTAATCATCCGTTAAACCTGTAAATCAACTTTTTGCGACTCATGCACTAGGATACCCAGGTACCTCTGCACAGTAGCATGTTTTAATATTTTATCATTTCAATAATCCCTTTTGTTGTTATTCCTACCAAAATGGATAACCTCACATTCGTCAACATTATATTCCATCTGCCAGACCCTAGTCCATTCACTTAACCTATCCAAATCCCTCTGCAGATTTCCAGTATCCTCTGCACTTTTTGCTTCATCACTCACCTTAGTGTCGTCTGCAAACTTGGACACATTGCATTTGGTCCCCAACTCCAAATCATCTATATAAATTGTGAACAATTGTGGGCCCAACACGGATCCCTGAGGGACACCACTAGCTACTGATTGCCAACCAGAGAAACACCCATTAATCCCCACTCTTTGCTTTCTATTAATTAACCAAGCCTCTATCCATGCTACTACTTTACTCTTAAAGCCATGCATCTTCATCTTATGCAGCAACCTCTTTTGTGGCACCTTCTCAAAAACTTTCTGGAAATCCAGGTATACCACATCCATTGGCTACCCGTTATCTACCGCTCTGGTAATGTCCTCAAAAAATTCCACTAAATTAGTTAGGTATCACCTGCCCTTTATGAACCTATGCTGCGTCAGTCCAACGGGACAGTTTCTATCCAGATGCCTCGATATTTCTTCCTTGATGATAGATTGCAGCAACTTCCCTTCTACCAAAGTTAAGGTAACTGCCCTATAATTACCCACTTTCTGCCTACCTCCTTTTTTAAACAGTGGTGTCACGTTTGCTATTTTCCAATCCGCTGGGACCACCCCAGAGTTTAGTGAATTATGGTAAATTATCACGAGTGCATCTGCAATTTCCCTAGCCATCTATTTTAGTACCCTGGGATGCATTCCATCAGGGCCAGGAGACTTGTCTACCTTTAGCCCCATTAGCTTGCCCATCACTACCTCCTTAGTGATAACAATCGTGTCAAGGTCCCCACCTGTCATAGCCTCATTTCCATCAGTCACTGGCATGTTATTTGTGTCTTCCACTGTGAAGACCGACCCAAAAAACCTGTTCAGTTCCTCAGCCATTTCCTCACCTCCCATTATTAAATCTCCCTCCCCATCCTCTAAAGGACCAATATTTACCTTAGCCACTCTTTTTTGTTTTATATATGTGTAGAAATGTTTACTCTGTGTTTTTATATTCTGAGAAAGTTTACTCTCATAATCTATCTTACTCTTCTTTATAGCTTTTTTAGTAGCTTTCTGTTGCCCCCTAAAGATTTCCCAATCCTCTCGTCTCCCATTAATCTTTGCCACTTTGTATGCTTTTTCCTTCAATTTGATACTCTCCCTTATTTCCTTAGATATCCACTGTCGATTTTCCCACTTTATACCATCCTTCCTTTTTGTTGGTATAAACCTTTGCTGAGCACTTTTGCTTGATAAAGAGAATCACGGTGCCTATGACATACATCTCGGGCCTACCTGTTCAGGCACAAGGATTGACCTCTGGATCCTTTGCTCACTTGCTTTTGGGTGCAAAGTGAGTCTCAGTATATAATCAAAGACAAAATCAATATAGATGTCAGTCTTGCCAGAAAATCTATGTTTGAAGTACAAAATAAATGTTTTTTATACTATACATATATTATCCATTCATGCACACTTTCGATCTCTGCATGGCACTTGAATTCAGCTGCATAAGTGGTGGGTTTCAGTGGTCTTACTTTTCAGTACAAGCACCTTGAGAAATCAAAATGCTTCCTACATTAGGAGTACTAGAAAAACTGTTCAAGCTAGCATGCTGTGCACTGATGATTGTCAAGCAGCCTGTAACAATCCCTGTCAGAAACCCAAGTCTAGCTAAAAGGTCAGATGAGAAAAAAGGAAATTTGAAGCATTGTAAGTGGAACGGCATTAAGAATCATTCTACGAAACTGAAGACCCCTCGTCATTATTTGTCAAAACTAGTTTAGATTCTGGACAAACTCGGGTATGCAGAAACCATAATAACACTGGCCTCAACAGAGAGCATTGGAGAGGATTCATCTCAAGTTAGCGTTCATTACACTGCCAGATAAGGTATAGGAAGATCTCCGTCACTTGACATGAGATAACCTGTTAATGATACCATCTGGTGCAACATAGAAAAAAAAAATTACGCTTTCCAACACAGCTACTCCTTCCTGTGATAAGCGTAAGAAAATGGAAGGGGACTGCGCAGTTTTTATAATGAGCCCTGTTGAGCAGCGATGGAACAGGACACTGTAACTTTAACATCAACTGGGTTTTTTTCTGCAAGAAGTTCCTGCTGCGAAAAAGCCTTTGCAACAAGCAGAGAGCTCTGATGTAATTACTGTGCTGTTCACAAAGAAAATCGGCCGACAGAAGAGTTCAGCTTAATAGGTGAAAACTGTGCTGATGGTTTCAACCTTGGAACATCCCAGAAGATTGAAGTTGAAATAATATCATCAGTGCAAATTACGCCCAAATGAAAAATACACTTACCGGTTTTAGAAATACATTACAGAGTGAGTCACGGTTCAGTCAGCCAGGATTGTTTGGATTGCAAAAGAATACAGACTGGAATTTGCGAACACTGCTCAGAATCCTCAGACTGATCAATAAACCATTTAAATTTAATGCCTTGGCCAATGCCCTGGAACAATAATCTGACTTGCTGGTGTGGCTTTTATTTCGTCTGTGTTACTTCGCCTTAGAAGCTTTCTTTTTGCAAATATACTGTAAAAACTCTTCATTAAATGATGTGTCGCGAAAATAATCACAATTGCAGCAGCATGCGGTTTTCCTCTTTATAAAGCATTCGACTCGTGTTCAATATTTCCCTAGTCTCTCTTTTTGGCTTTGAAATTTCCCTGCGGCAACACACCTTTCATTTGAAATTCCTCTGCCAGCTAATTTAACAAAGGTGCAAGTCCATTAAACAAAGGACGTGCATCCATTTAACCTCCTTATCAGCCTCAGGTGTATCAAAGTAATACACAACCAACGAAGTACTGTTTGAAGTGTGCCCCACTGGTATAATATAGAGTCAAATAGGTTTACAGCACAGAAAAAGCCCTTCAGCCCCTCTCATCTGCATCGGTCACAAACAACCACCTAAATATTCTAATCCCATTTTCCAGCACTTGGCCCATAGCCTTGTGTGTCTCAGCATTGCATGTGCACATCTAAATACTTCTTAAATGTTATGAGGGTCTCTCCCTCCACCTTTCCCTCCACCAACTGGGTGAAAATGTTTTTCCTCACATCCCCTCTAATTCTCCTGCCCCTTACCTTTAATCTATGTCCCCAGTCATTGATCCCTCCATCAAGGGGAAATGTTTCTTCCTGCCTACTCTATATATACCCCTCACAATTTTACACATCTCAATCATGTCCCCCTTCAGTCTCCTCTGCTCCAAGAAAAACAACCCAGTCTATCCAATCTCTTTTCATCGCTAAAACTCTCCAGCCCAAGCAACGTCCTGGTAAATCTCCTCTGCACCAATTCTAGTACTATCATATCCCTCCTATGATGAGGATTTCAGAACTGCACATGATACTCTAGCTGTGGCCTAACCAATGTTTTATACAGTTCCAACCTAAGTGGTATATCTGTTAGAAAGGGGGATGGCCACGGAGAAATCCTGTACTCCCTCCCTTCCTCTATTCTGCCTGGTGGTCACCCATGCTCTTCCTGCCTGTTCAATCTTCACCTGAAGTGTGACCACCTCTCTAAACGTGCTATCCATAACTTGCTCAGCATTGTGGATGCTCCACAGTGACTCCATCCTCAGTTCCAGCTCCGAAATGCAGTTAGCCAGTATCTGCAGGTTGGACACACTTCCTGCAAACGTGGTCACCAGGGACAACTGAAGCTTCCATGATTTTGCACAGAGCACAGGGGGAGCATAGCATGGGTGGAAGCTCTCCTGCCATGACTACCCTTAAGCCCCTTATTTACTCCTTTTTAAACAAAACATTATGCTTATAAAAGTATACACTTAACTTACCTCCCTTGCGCTAGCTTTACTTCCCTTACCCTACTTTGTTTACTTATATTACTTAATTATAACATATAGGAAACGCTGCCTCTAATTTGCACCCAGCAAACTCTCACAAACAGCAATGTGATCATGACTGGGTGATCTACGGGTGGGATTTTCTGCTCCATCAGCAATGGGCACCCTGCTGGGCGGAACAGGAAATCATGGAGAACAGCAAAATCTCTTTTTCCCACTAGCGTAAAAAATGTTGACAATTTTCCATTCCAGTCTTTCATGGCGGGTCAGGCAGCCCACCTTGCCATTTTGGGAAAGTCATTTTCATGCATTTGAATAACATGAAGGGTCATTAAAAAGGTAGCCCGCCAGAATCACACTCCTCCGCCACACACCCCCTCCCCTGCCACCCCCACTCCCCTTTGGGAAAACAGCACACAGTATGTAACTTGCGGAGTAGGGTAGTGCGGATGTTGGTGCAATTAGTAAGGGGAATCTGGAGATCACTGCCGGATGGCTGGCTCCACCTGGGCAGAACAGAATGTGATTGTGTATCTTGCTCAATAGAGTGTCCACAATGTCTCAAATGTATTTGTGGGCAGATACTTGTGAAATGCTGCAAAGATACTTGTGAAATGCTGCATTCCATGTGAAGTCCTGGAATGAGCCACTCATGAAGAAGTTCAGAGCGGCCGTCCTTTTTAGCGCTACTAGCAATGGATGGCCTCCATTCTTTGTGACGTCAACTCCTCCTGCACAGTATGTCAGATGTGAACTACCACATCCCTAGACATGCAAAGATTTGACGGCACTGTCACCCTTCTATCTGGGGGAACGAGAGGCTTCGACTGGACACCCTTGGGCTTACCAGATGCTCGGTCAGCCTCAGCCTCTGACTCTTGAGCGGGCCCTGCTGGCCCTTATTCATCAGGGTGAGACTCTTCCCTTAGCCCAGGCTGGCGGTGACAGGGCCTTCTTCCCCTCCATCATAGTTGCCTGATTTTCAGGATGAGGCCAATGTTACCTGCTTCATCCATGCGACACCGTGGGCGGGATTCTCCGACACCCCACCAGCTCAGAGAATCACCAGGGAGCGGCGTGAATCGGAGAATCGCCGGGGAGCGGCGTGAATCCTGCCCCGCCGTTCTGACGCTGGCTGCCGAATTCTCCAGAGCCGGTTTTTTGGCGGGGGCGGGAATCACGCCGCACCGGTTGGGGGCCATTGGCAGTGCCCCTCCCCCCCACCCCCGGCGATTCTCCGGTCCCCGATGGACCGAGCGGCCACCCGTTCTCGGCCTGTCCCGGCGGTACAAGCATTGAAAAAAATAACTCAATGTGGCCGATTTTGAGTCCACGCTCTGCGCTCGTGAGAAACTCGGCACGTGTTCAAAATCCAGAGAGAATCAAAAAAAGCGATTCTCGGCGGTGTGATTGGCTTTTGGAATTGTCCCCCCCCCCCCCCCCCCCCCCCCCCCCCCCGCCCCCTCCGATGGAATAGTGCGAATTGCAAGGCATGAGCCCGGGAACCCAATTTTAATACATTAGTTTGTCATCAGCAAGCACTCTGTCCAGGGCTTCAACTGTCACAAAATATTCACAAGGCACTGGCGTGATGTCACAGCACTGACTTCATTTACAACAGGTCTACAAAAGTGTGAACCTGGCAGCCTCATCACCGAGGGGGATGTCGGAGGTGAGCGTTCAGGCAGCTGTGGTTCTCCAATTTTCAGTGCGGAGGGTGCACCGGACAGGACATGGGGGACACACATCATTTCAACTCGTGACCCGGGCTGCGATTCAGTAACTCATTCTTGGGGGAAGGGGTCACTATCAGGCATTCCAATCACTTTGACGCACCCCTTGCTTTAAGGGGGTCTGGAGGCTGGCATGCAGGTATCACATCCTATGTCCTCCTTGGTGGGCCTGTGGCCAACTCACTGCTGAGGGAGTGGCTGTCCTGAGTGGGAGCTGCAAAGTGGGTAGGTGGAGATGAATACTGAGGATCTGCACTGGCGACAATTGTGCCCTCCCATGGGGTCCCATGAGAGGTCAGACTGCAAGAGTAGAGTGAGGTTGTCAGCAATGGATTCCATCCTTGCCTCATGTGGAATGAAGATGCTCTCACAGGAGAAAGCACAACCGAACTGTGAGAGGACGCCACATTCAGGCAGAACTCTGAAGATCAAGGGGTTAAGTTCTATTGAATATAAATTCCATTTGCCTAGGAAGTTTGGGCGCGATTCTCCGACCCCCATGCCGGGTGGGAGAATCGCGGGAGTGCCAGGCGAATCATGACACGCCGCCCTGGCACCCACACGCGATTCTCCCACCCCGCCCCCAAAACGGCGTGTCAAGTTTTGCGACAGGCCACTCGGAGAATCGCCGCTCCGGTCG
The DNA here is from genome assembly GCF_902713615.1 of Scyliorhinus canicula. Lineage (NCBI taxonomy): Eukaryota > Metazoa > Chordata > Chondrichthyes > Carcharhiniformes > Scyliorhinidae > Scyliorhinus > Scyliorhinus canicula. The sequence goes on from NC_052160.1 coordinate 121,447,187, forward strand.
AGCGGCGATTCTCTGGCCCGGATGGGCCGAGCGGCCTGCCGAATCCGACCGGTTCACGCCGGCGCCAACCACCCCTAGTCGCTGCTGGTGTGAACAGCGTGCAACCGCTGCGTGTGGGGCCTGTGGGGGGCGGAGGGAGAATCGAGCACCAGAGGGATGCTCAGGAGCGGTCTGGCCCGCGATCGGTGCCCACCGATCATCAGGCTGGCGACTCTGAAAGACGCACTCTTTTCCCTCCGCCGTCCTGCAAGATCAATCCTCCATGTCTTGCGGGGCAGTGGAGGGGAAGACGGCAACCACGCATGCGCGGGTTGGCGCCGGCCAACCTGCGCATGTGCGGGTGACATCATTTAGGCGCCACCGGCCGTGTCATTCAGGCGCCGTCGCTTTGACGCAAGCGTCAAGGCCCGGCGCGCGAGATCGACACACCGCCGCTCCTAGCCCCCGGGGGGGGGGGGGGGGGGAGAGAATAGGGGGCGAGGAGCGGCCTCAGACGCCGGAGTGAAACACTCCGGTTTTCACTCCGGCGTCGGCACTTTGTCTCCCTTTGGGAGAATCATGGCCTTTGTCTCTCAAGAATAAGGGTGTCGGGCTGTGAAATGGGAGAATGAGGGTGCCCTCTAGACGTGTGTTTTTCATGCTAATTCACTCTGATCAGCTGTGCATCGTCTGTCACAAGTGACATTTGATTGCTGGATATGCAGTTTCACCCTGCATTGACATGCCAACTGTGCCAATGAAATATACAGAGCTAAAAGTTCACTGTCACTGATTGAAGTCCCATACAGGAGTTTACATCACACAGGATGCACTGATGTGAACCCCAATACAAGGGGCGAGATTCTCCCAAAACGGGAGAAATCGTAAAGCTGGCGTAAAACCCGGGCGGGTTTTACGGCAGCGCGCCCCTTCCCGACCGGGGACCGATTCTGGTCCCCGGTCGGGGCTAGCAGCCCGACGCCGTAGGCTCCGGCAAGACGGGCTTAACGAAAATCGTTAAGCCCGCTTGCCGGAGTTAGCGCCGGCTGACGCGTCATATGACGTCAGCCGCGCATGCGCAGTTTGGAAGACTCCAACCCGCGCATGTGCGGGTGACGTCATCGCGTTTTTGCGCGAAACCCGCGCATGCGCGGGCCGGGTTGCCCCTCAGCCGCCCCGCGAATGGATACTGCGGGGCGGCGGAAGGACAAGTAGTGCGCGGGCATCGGGCCCGCTGCCCGCGAACGGTGCCCACCGATCGCGGGCCCATGGCACCCTTGGCACGGCCGTGGTACTGCCGTGCCAATCGGTGCCATGGTTATTAATAGCGAGTTTGTGACGCCGTTTTGACGAACGGCAAGACCAGGTGTGTTTGCCGTTCGTAAAAACGGCGTAAAGGGCTGGGACTTCGGCCCATCTAACAGCTGAGAATCGCTGCCGGCCGTAAAAAAACGGCGGCCGCGATTCGGGTCGGGACTTCGGCAGGGGGGGGGAGAGAATAGCGGGAGGGCGGCAAAAATGTCGGGAAGGCCCTCCCGCTATTCTCCCACCCGTCGTGGGGGTTGGAGAATTTCGCCCAAGGTTTCACGCTGGAGTCTATTGTCACTCACCCGTTACAGGTCATGACCAAGGGCGTCTTTGAGATGTCCGTGAGCAAGCAAACGCGGGTTCCATGCGTCCACTTAATGTCATCTAACGCAAGGAGTTGGATGGGGAGTGGGGGGTAGGTTGGGGAATGGCTGGGGAATATGCCGGTGAAGTTCCCGAGTGCTCAGGCGCGTAATCCGGCTGGAGGTGCGAGGGACAGGTACGGTCATGCCAATGTGGGAGGGGGGGTTAGTGGAGAGGCATTCACTGAGGGGGAAGCTCATGGGTGAAGGTCCCAGAGGAGTAGGCCACGGAGGGTAGGGTTTTCTCAGAAATCCTCACCACTCACTTTGGTTTTCTTCACTTTTCAGTGCATGATTCTGGAGAACCAAGAGTGGAACTATACCTGGAGGTGTGAACTGAATGGGAGATCTTTGCTTCCGGAAGGAGCATCGAAGAGTTACTGACACACATTCCTCCTCGTTGTCTGCTTCAGTGAGAACACCAGGTTTCCTCTGCTTCCATCTCGGAACCCAAGTCCTCATTAATGGGGCACTTGTAGGTCTCAAATTGTTTGATGACAGCAGCATCTGGAGGGATAGCTCCTTGGAGACAAAGTGCACCCAATAAAGAGGTGGCTGTTGATGCCTGTGTGGAGGCCACAAGCTGAAGGGGAGACTCACTCCATCAAAGCTCAAACTTCAATGTGCATGCTGGTCAACTAGGCGATTAGACAGCTGAGGATGCAGTTCCTGACCCTGGACCGGCCCGGGGGCGGGGGGGGGGGGGGGGGGTGAGGGGGGGGGGGGGGGGCTGCAATACAGCCCTCAGAAGGTGTCTCGCATAATAGGGGACTGCTGCATTCTCCACAACTTGGCTCTGCAAAGGGGAGACCACGTGGAACAGGAGGAGTGGGAGGAGTGCCACATCTCCTTGGATGAGGAGTGGGTCGAGGAGTGGCATGGCCAAGGCTCACTTGGGCCATTGGGCCAGGGATGCCCTCATAGCCTCTAGGTTTGCAGGATAGCAGGACTAGGGATGAGGAGATCTCCAAACATGGGGACTGTGATAGAGTGATGCCAACGGTAGGTTCTGTGATGATGCCCGATTCCATGGGTAGGGCACTAAAGTCATTGGTCAGACTGCAGGAGAATGACGATAACTTGAACTGATGACAGGGTGATGCTCCTCTATTCCGCAGCGATATGTCTGACTACAGCCTGACAGAGCATTCATTCGGGCAGCACAGCATTGCAGTGCTACCATCGTCAATGTTGGGGGCTGGATGTGTGTCGCTCACAGGGAGGGGTAGCACCAGATGGACTGGAAACCCCAGCATCCCTTGGGTGGAGGACTCCTGCCAATCCTCTTCCATTTGGATGCCCACAAGCTCCTGGACTCCTCCATGGGATAGAGGAGCTGTTGGAGTGAACTCCAGAAGATCTCAGAAGGTTCTCTGGCACTGACGCTCGTGGATTCCCACCAGTGCATGCACCATATATTCGAAGCTCCAGGCATGCCAACAGCCATGGAGGTCATGCTCTCAGCCATGGAGGGGACATCCCCCACCATGGAGTGGACGTCCTGCACCAAGGTTTCCACCATTACAGTGTTGGTCTCATTGAGTTGCATTGACGGCGCCTTTACCATGGTCAGAAGCCGATTTGAATCCTAGAGAGTGGGCCTTGCAGTCAAGGAGGGATGATATCATTCCTTCCTGGTGCTTGCGACTCTATCTTGACAGTTCCATCAGCCTGGGGATGTCCAGACTCAGGGGCTCGTCATCAGCCAGAGGCTCAGCAGTGTCCTGGGCTCCATAATCCGTCCAAGTGCCATATCCCTGTGATGTCCCCACTTGCTGTGGATCAGCAGGTGTGAGGTCCTCACCAGTGAGGGACCATGAAGCCTGCCCAAGACTGAATCGCACCGAGGTGTGAGTATCTGTGCTGGTGGAGAGTGTGAATGGCAACTGTGATGCCTCCTCGATCGTGATGTTGGAGTATTCCCCTTCTGAGCTGCTCGGGTCTTTGGTTTCCAGGGGGTATGAGGATGGCCTGGGTGGCTCTCCTGATTGCCCTGCAAATGAAGGGAGATGGCATTAGTGCATCATTGGGGATAAATGATGTGGGATGTTTACTCACGTGAGATTTGACAAATGACTGTGTGTTCTTCGGGTTCTCAATTTTTCTCACTGCCCCCACTTTGCCATCAGCACAGGCGTGGTCCTACTCCTCCCCGGCCAGCTCAAGGGCTCTTTCCTCATGGGGGGTGAGGGTACAGAACATCCACATGACTTCAGGTGGCTGTGGGTGGTGAAGGCCTCGTGACAGCTGGGCAACCCGCGAGGTGAGTGGGTGAGAGATCACCTTGGAGGTTTGAGGGGTGGCTGAGGGGGTGTATTAAGAGACTGGAGGTGGCAGACTTACCCTGGCTGCGCAAAGCAGGTCATTCATTTTTTTTACAGCACAAACTAAAGATGCAATGCCCTCCCTGGCGGGGCTGTTGCTGTTGGGCCCCTTCCTGCAGTACTGCGACAGGATGACCCACCTCTGCTGCGCACCATCCACGATTCTGGTCAGGGTTCCCTCGGAGAAACATGGTGCTGGATCAATGGCAGCCATCCCATCAAATAGATCCTCTAACAAGTTCTGGGGAGGCATTTAAATGGAACTCACCGATTATTAAGTTTCCCTTGGGCAAGCAAACCAGCAAGAGGCTGCCAAGAGCGCGGTGTGATTCATATGGGCAAAAAAACATTTATTTAAGGGCCTCAAAACTCCATGAGAAAGTTGGTGGGATTCGCACGGTTTTTCTCACTGGAACTGACACTTTTTTTAGTACGATTCCCGCTCAATGTGTCGTATACCTTTATGCATATCTTATAAACTAGATCGCCGAAACGTTGGTTCTTCATCCTGGAATCTGAAATTCACACTCCCATCTCAGCTAACACTTGAGTTGCCGTTGAGATGAGTCTTTTGTGATGGGTGGGAGGAGGAAAACTATCTGGAGAATGACTGCTTCCTGAACTCAATTACATCGACTGACAAGCTGACCCAGAGATCAGCAATGATAACATCAATAGAGGTGCCTATAGGCTAGAATAGCCCATACTTTTAATTAAGAAAGAAATAAAGAATGTATAAAACAATCAACGATAGCAGGAGGTTGGTGGCTCTAACAATTTTTTAAAATACATATTTCTTTGTTTCTTAAGTAGTAATACAGAAAAAATGCCTTCAGAGACAGAACTGACTACATTTCAGATTCTTGGAAGTTTGAAGATATTTGGGTTTAATGATGAGTAGATTCTGCATTGCTCATAGATATTCTGGCTTTTACTGCAATTTCAACATGGCCCAAACATAAGGAGATTGATTTTAACCCCAAGCACGTTTTGGTTGCAGTGTGGGGTGGTGGTTGGGAGGACGAGGAAGCATGTGTGGAAGGTTTTTATTGGCTTCAATTCAAGAGATGGGATATTTTAACCCCCTGGTTGGCTTACATTTTGCCAGTGAGTTACATAGAACAGTACAGAACAGGCCCTTCGGCCCTTAATGTTGTGCCGAGCCATGATCACCCTACTCAAACCCACATATCTACCCTATACCCGTAACCCAACAACCCCCCCCTTAACCTTACTTTTATTAGGACACTACGGGCAATTTAGCATGGCCAATCCACCTAACCCGCACATCTTTGGACTGTGGGAGGAAACCGGAGCACCCGGAGGAAACCCACGCAAACAGGGGGAGGACGTGCAGACTCCACACAGACAGTGACCCAGCCGGGAATCGAACCTGGGACCCTGGAGCTGTGAAGCATTTATGCTGACCACCATGCTACCCTGCTCCCCCCTGTTTTGTCTCTGCTAGGATGAAGATGGCAGTCATCAAACAGGATGGTATGAATGTCCGGGCAGCAAACAGCTCTCAAACAGCACCAAGGAAAAGTTCCCTACAAGCAGAGTGAATTACTAGGAGGGGAATTCACGAGGCTTCCACCCCTCTGTCTGCAGGCCAGCTTCAGTCCAGCAGGAAATGGCAACTTCCCTCCTCGGGCACATATTCAAATATCATTGTGCGTCTGTTTTGATGTGGCCCTCATTAGCAATACTTCTGCTTTAAAATTCTGCACCTCATTGGCTTGAAGAACCTTGCAGGTAAACATGGTAAATGGTACAAAAGGGTCAGGTTTGACTGGGTCAGTAACCTTCTTCTCTCTTGTAATGGCCTACAGGGCCCTGTTTTCCAGAGTACATGAAGAGTTCAAATCAACCAGAGATATTCACCCATCCATGAAAGTTAGTGAGCAATATTTTTGTTGAATAATAAAAGGAACTATATTACGCAGTTTTCTGGTGCCGAAATTCCATTACCTCGCAGATATAATAAGAGCAATATCATTTAAGTAACACTTCACAAGACCCGACTAAATACAAATACAAATAACTTGCAAATATCTTCAAAGCCCAAGTGGTTGCTTCAGATTGAATATATATCATACTCTCACTGTCATGAAGAATTTACAGTACTCTTTGACATGCCATTTTGTTGCTGGTTTATGTGCTCGTTGCTGACTCTGTGGGCTGAATCTTCCCACCTCAGAATTTTTTCTGTCATTGGGACCAAAAGCGGATTCCAACTCAAATGGTGTCAACTGGTCACATGGCGTCACGATCTTCCAGTAGGCAGCCAAGTTAGGACGGTGGTGGGGTTCCTGGGATGGGAGGCCCAATCAAAGGGCTCAAAGCTGTGGGCTGCTCGCAGCCCCTCTTAGAGAGGTTGGTGCGGCTGAGGCAGGTAGGAGATAGTGAGGGCGCCCCAAGCCGGATCCGCTCTCTGAAGACTCCTGTAAATTAAAAAATAAAGGATGCCACAGCTGCAGGTTGTCATTGTGGAGGAGGAGGCCCTCCACAGGATTGCTTGTTACCACCCCTTTAGTGCTCTAACCAGCTCAACGTAGCCCAGCCTCCGAGGCAGGCTTGGGTGATTACCAGAGCCTGAAGGAAGCCATATGTGAGTGAAGTTCACCCCTTTATTTCAAGTATAATGGTTCCATGATGGTGGAACTGATATGAGGTGGGGCTGGTGGGGCGGGAGGAGGGGCTGCCCCCACGTACCTGCTGGGCTAGTGCAGCAGCAGGGGCACCAACTGAAGGCAGGAAGATCCTGGCAGTGGCAGCATATTGTGCCCAAGTGGCTTAATTTCCCAGCAGCTAGATAGGCACGGCAAGATTGAACCCACCTCTAGGAAGGTCACTGAGGCAGGAATGGGTCAGCCAGCTGAGTCGATGTGCTATCTTCAAATTTTACTCCAAGTCCCACTCGACATCACCTCCATGGAACTGGGAACATTGTGCCATCGTTCACTTTCCTGGGGGATTTTGGCTGATGTAACAAGTCCGACCCTCGGGATCATAGACACACTGCACCCAATAAAATATTTAATTCAGCTTAATTTGGAAAAAGTGGTGCTTTTCCTCAACCTCATGTACACAATATAATTTAGTTATGCTTATTCTTTGTATCCATACAGCACAGGCAGATTTTCTAAAATGTTCAGATCTCATGTTGAAATACCAACGGCACTCTGTAAATTTCTAATGAGCGTCTGCGACACCAATTTATCACTGTAATCAGTGTGTAAATCGCTCGTCTTCCTCTGGCTCTGTAATTGGTGAAAACAAATGTTTGGGTCAGTGAAATGTGAAATGAATCCTGATTGATGACTGGTGTATAACTGAGGGGATTACAAATTCAGGGCTAATATTCAGGGTAGTGGCTGAATGCACTTTAGCTGCAAAGCAGAGAAAGCAATGAGCGAATAACAGGAGCTCACTGAATCAGAAATCATTATCCAGGGTCCTACTGTGGCTGTAGCGCTTCACAGCATCAAGGTCTCTTTTTTCGCTCATTATGGTGACGGTTGACAGCTTCTGAGATTGGAATATATTTCCTCTGGCATACCTATGATTGCTAACAAGTATGGTTATTTATAATAATGCAATAATCATTTAGTCTTTGCTTTGATTTCCTGGTATTCTTCCAGTTAAGAATAAACCAAATGAAGTGACAAACATTTTCATTCCTCACTGAGTTGTCTTGAGATCGGCCTTATCCACCTTTCCAGAAACTTGGCACTGTATCAATTTGTTCCTCTGTAGCTCTGACAGACCTGGTGTAAGTGCATCATTAGTGCTTTGCTGCATTATTTTACATTCCAGTTTTACAGTGCCACACAAGTATCTCGCTTCGTTTTGCAACATTTGGCTACTTCCAACTTCCAGCCATCAAGCCCTGTAAAACGTCCGTACAGGTGGAGTGTAATCATCTCCTGCTAAAATCTCATTCTGAGGCTGAGAATTCCTCTCAGTTTTATAAAGCAGACACAGGTTTTGTTACGGGGTGTAATGAAATGAAAATCACTTATTGGCACGAGTAGGCTTCAATGAAGTTACTGTGAAAAGCCCCTAGTCGCCACATTCCGGCGCCTGTCCGAGGAGGCTGGTACGGGAATCGAACCCTGCTGCTGGCCTGCTTGGTCTGCTTTAAAAGCCAGCGATTTAGCCGAATGAGCTAAACCAGCCTTCAAAAATGCTAAAGTCTTGCATGAGTTTCTGTTTAATTGTATTTGTGACAAATTATGTACAAAGAAAGGGTTCTCATCTCAATACTGTTCCATGTCAATGAAGCTGCCTTCAAGATTGGGTTTAGCTTCATTGTCAAACATGTCCTTTCCCCTCACTGACCCTTAGTTGCCCATAAATTGTCCATGACTGATCCAGTACCTGTAACATGTTTTCCAAACACCCCTCTCAGATACCAACGAAAAATGCAGAAACACGTTCCCCTTCCTCGCATGACTTTGTTGACCAACATTTTCTTTACCTGTAGTGACCTGTATCTAGGAAGGTATGTAAAGGGTGAACATCTTTAAGTAAGTGCTAGATAACCACTAGATGGCAGCACCAGATATATGTTTTTAAGGTAAACTCAGAGAGAGTTCCCGCCTCTTCCTATCAGGAGTGACTAATGAACAGAGTGTGAGAGATATAGCTAAGTGTGCAGGTGTAGTTAATCATTATGTATATATAATCTTATTTATCTAATCTACAGTTATAGTTAAAGAAGAGTGAACAGACTCATAGTTAATTCATAGTAGAATTCAGTCTGCAATTTGAAAGAAGGAAGGTAGAATCAGATGTAAAGGTTTTACAGTTAAATAAAGGTAATTACAGGCGCATGAGGGAGGAACTGACGAAAATCGACTGGAAGCAGAGCCTAGTGGGAAAGACAGTAGAACAGCAATGGCAGGAGTTTCTGGGAGTAATTGAGGACACAGTGCAGAGGTTCATCCCAAAGAAAAGAAAGGTTATCAGAGGGAGGATTAGGCAGCCATGGCTGACAAAGGAAGTCAGGGAATGCATCAAGGCAAAAGAGAGAGCCTATAATGTGGCAAAGAGTAGTGGGAAGTCAGAAGATTGGGAAGGCTACAAAAACAAACAGAGGATAACAAAGAGAGAAATAAGGAAGGAGAGGATCAAATATGAAGGTAGGCTAGCCAGTAACATTAGGAATGATAGTAAAAGTTTCTTTAAATACATTAAAAACAAACGGGAGGCAAAAGTAGACATTGGGCCGCTTCAAAATGACGCTGGTAATCTAGTGATGGGAGACAAGGAAATAGCTGAGGAACTTAATAAGTACTTTGCGTCAGTCTTCACAGTAGAAGACATGAGTAATATCCCAACAATTCAGGAAAGTCAGGGGGCAGAGTTGAATATGGTTGCCATCACAAAGGAGAAGGTGCTAGAGAAACTAAAAGGCCTGAAAATTGATAAATCTCCGGGCCCAGATGGGCTACATCCTAGAGTTCTAAAGGAGATAGCTGAAGAAATAGTGGAGGCGTTAGTTATGATCTTTCAAAAGTCACTGGAATCAGGGAAAGTCCCAGAGGATTGGAAAATCGCTGTTGTAACCCCCCTGTTCAAGAAGGGAACAAGAAAAAAGATGGAAAATTATAGGCCAATTAGCCTAACCTCGGTTGTTGGCAAAATTCTAGAATCCATCGTTAAGGATGAGATTTCTAAATTCTTGGAAGTGCAGGGTCGGATTAGGACAAGTCAGCATGGATTTAGTAAGGGGAGGTCGTGCCTGACAAACCTGTTAGAGTTCTTTGAAGAGATAACAAATAGGTTAGACCAAGGAGAGCCAATGGATGTTATCTATCTTGACTTCCAAAAGGCCTTTGACAAGGTGCCTCACGGGAGACTGCTGAGTAAAATAAGGGCCCATGGTATTCGAGGCAAGGTACTAACATGGATTGACGATTGGCTGTCAGACAGAAGGCAGAGAGTTGGGATAAAAGGTTCTTTTTCGGAATGGCAACCGGTGACAAGTGGTGTCCCGCAGGGTTCAGTGTTGGGGCCACAGCTGTTCTCTTTATATATTAACGATCTAGATGACGGGACTGGGGGCATTCTGGCCAAGTTTGCCGATGATACAAAGATAGGTGGAGGGGCAGGTAGTATTGAGGAGGTGAGGAGGCTGCAGAAAGATTTAGACAGTTTAGGAGAATGGTCCAAGAAGTGGCTGATGAAATTCAACGTGGGCAAGTGCGAGGTCTTGCACTTTGGAAAAAAGAATAGAGGCATGGACTATTTTCTAAACGGTGACAAAATTCATAATGCTAAAGTGCAAAGGGACTTGGGAGTCCTAGTCCAGGATTCTCTAAAGGTAAACTTGCAGGTTGAGTCCGTAATTAAGAAAGCAAATATAATGTTGTCATTTATCTCAAGAGGCTTGGAATATAAAAGCAGGGATGTACTTCTGAGGCTTTATAAAGCACTAGTTAGGCCCCATTTAGAATACTGTGAGCAATTTTGGGCCCCACACCTCAGGAAGGACATACTGGCACTGGAGCGGGTCCAGCGGAGATTCACACGGATGATCCCAGGAATGGTAGGCCTAACATACGATGAACGTCTGAGGATCGTGGGATTATATTCATTGGAGTTTAGGAGGTTGAGGGGAGATCTAATAGAAACTTACAAGATAATGAATGGCTTGGATAGGATGGACGTAGGGAAGTTGTTTCCATTAGCAGGGGAGACTAGGACGCGGGGGCACAGCCTTAGAATAAAAGGGAGTCACTTTAGAACAGAGATGAGGAGAAATTTCTTCAGCCAGAGAGTGGTAGGTCTGTGGAATTCATTGCCACAGAGGGCGGTGGAGGCCGGGACATTGAGTGTCTTTAAGACAGAAATTGATAAATTCTTGATTTCTCGAGGAATTAAGGGCTATGGGGAGAGAGCGGGTAAATGGAGTTGAAATCAACCATGATTGAATGGTGGAGTGGACTCGATGGGCCGAATGGCCTTACTTCCGCTCCTATGTCTTATGGTCTTATGGTCTTAATTCATCATTGTTACTCAATAAACAGTATTTGCTTTATTTGAGGACTTTGAGTGTTTTTTTTAAGATACGTTTTATTCAAATTTTCACAAAATATCAATAACAAAATACAAAAAGAAAAGAGGAAACAAACCCCCCCCCCCCCACCCCATACATACAAAAAAGAAATAAATTAACACCCGTCATCAACATTGAACAAATATACACGCCCCTTCAACGCAAAACAAAGAGACGACCCCCCCCTCGGGGGGTTGCTGCTGCCGACCTTATTTCTACCGTTCTGCTAGGAAATCTAGGAATGGTTGCCACCTCCTGAAGAACCCCTGCACCGATCCCCTGAGGGCAAATTTCACCCTCTCCAATTTAATAAACCCCGCCATATCGTTGATCCAGGCCTCCACGTCTGGGGCCCGCGCATCCTTCCACTGAAGAAGAATCCTCCGCCGGGGCTACCAGGGACGCAAAGGCCAGAATACCGGCCTCTTTCGCCTCCTGCACGCCCGGCTCCTCTGCAACCCCAAATATTGCGAGCCCCCAGCCCGGTTTGACCCTGGATCCTACCACCCTTGACACCGTCCTCGCTACACCCTTCCAAAATTCCTCCAGTGCCGGGCATTCCCAGAACATATGGGCATGGTTTGCTGGGCTCCCTGAGCATCTAACACACCTGTCCTCACTCCCAAAAAACCGGCTCATCCTTGTCCCAGTCATGTGAGCCCTATGCAGCACCTTAAATTGTATGAGGCTGAGCCTCGCGCAAGAAGAGGATGAGTTCACCCTCCCTAGGGCGTCCGCCCACGTCCCCTCCTCGATCTCCTCACCATGCTCCTCCTACCACTTACCCTTCAGCTCCTCCACCGAGGCCTCGTCCTCCTCCTGCATCATTTGGTACGTTGCCGCGATCCTCCCCTCTCCAACCCACACCCTCGAGAGCACCTTGTTGTGGACCCCACGCGGCGGCAGCAGTGGGAACTCCGCCACTTGCCACCTGACAAACACCCTTAGCTGTATATACCTGAAGGTGTTCCCCGGGGGGAGCCCGAACTTCTCCTCCAGCTCACGCAGGCTCACGAACTTCCCATCCACAAACAGGTCCCCCGTCCTCCTAATACTTGCCCTGTGCCAATTCAGGAACCCGCCGTCAATTCTCCACGGGACAAACTGGTGGTTCCCCCGTATCGGGGACCCCACCGAGGCCCCCACATCCCCCCTGTGCCGTCTCAATTGCCCCCAAATTTTGAGGGTAGCCTCCACCACCGGGCTCGTGGTATACCTCGTTGGAGGGAGCGGCAGCGGCGCGGTCACCAGCGCCTCCAGGCTCGTGCCCAAACAGGACGCCATCTCCATCCTCTTCCAAGCTGCCCCTTCCCCCTCCATCACCCACCTGTGCACCATCGCTGCGTTGGCAGCCCAGTAATACCCACAGAGGTTGGGCAGCGCCAGCCCCTCCTATCCCTACCCCGCTCCAGGAACACCCTTCTCACCCTCGGGGTCCCCTCCGCCCACACAAACCCCGTAATGCTCCTTTTAACGCGCCTGAAGAAGGCCTTCGGGATAAGGATGGGGAGGCACTGGAACAGGAACAGAAATCTTGGGAGCACCGTCATCTTGACTGACTGCACCCTACCCGTCAAAGCCAGTGGTAGCATGTCCCACTTCTTAAACTCCTCCTCCATTTGCTCCACCAGCCTCGTGCGGTTAAGCTTATGCAAGGCCCCCCAACTCCTGGCCACCTGGACCCCCAAGTACCTGAAGCTCCTCTCCGCCCTTTTTAGTGGGAGCCTACCAATGCCCCCCTCCTGGTCCCCTGGGTGAACAACGAACAACTCGCCCCATGTTGAGCTTGTACCCTGAGAAATCCCCAAACTGCCTGAGAATCCTCATTACCTCCGGCAATCCCCCCACCGGGTCCGCCACATACAACAACAAGTCATCCGCGTAGAGCGTCACTCGGTGTTCCTCCCCACCTCGCACCAGCCCCCTCCAGTTCCTCGACTCCCTCAACGCCATGGCCAGGGGTTCAATTGCCAGCGCAAAGAGCAGGGGGGGACAAGGGACACCCCTGCCTCGTCCCTCGGTGTAGCCGAAAATACTCCGACCTCCTCCTATTCGTGGCCACACTCGCCACCGGGGCCTCATATAACAGCCTCACCCACCTGACAAACCCCTCCCCAAACCCGAAACTTTTCTGCACCTCCCACAAGTACCCCCACTCTACCCTATCGAAGGCCTTCTCCGCGTCCATCGCCACCACTATCTCCGCCTCCACTTCTATCGCCGGCATCGTTATAACATTCAAGAGCCTCCGTATGTTAGTATTCAACTGCCTCCCTTTCACGAACCCCGTTTGATCCTCGTGAATAACCTGCGGCTCACAGTCCTCTATCCTCGTGGCTAAAATCTTCGCCAACAACTTGGCGTCTACATTCAAGAGTGAGATCGGCCTGTATGACCCACACTGCAGGGGATCCTTGTCCCGCTTAAGGATCAAGGAAATCAGCGCCCGAGACATCGTCGGAGGCAAAGCCCCTCCTTCCCATGCCTCGTTGAAAGTCCTAACCAACAGAGGGCCCAGCAGGTCTGCATACACCTTATAGAATTCGACCGGGAACCAATCCGGCCCCGGCGCCTTCCCCAGCTGTATGCTCCCTATCCCTTTGACCAATTCCTCCAGCCCAATCGGCGCCCCCAGTCCCTCCACTTACCTCTCCTCCACCCTCGGGAATCTCAGCTAGTCCAGAAAACGCCCCATCCCCCCCTCCTCCAATGGGGGTTCGGACCGCTACAGTTCCTCGTAGAATTCCCTAAAGACCCCTACCCCACTTCGCACCACATTCCCCTACCCCACTTCGCACCACATTCCCTCCCCTATCCTTAACTCCACCGATCTCCCTATCCGCATCTCGCTTCCGAAGCTGGTGCGCCAGCACCCGGCTCGCCCTTTCCTCATATTCATACACCGCCCCCTGTGCCTTCCTCCACTGAACTTCCGCCTTCCTGGTGGTCAACAGGTCGGATTCGGCCTGGAGACTACGTCGCTCCCTAAGCAATCCCTCCTCCGGAGCCTCCGCGTACCTCCTGTCCACCCTCACCATCTCCCCCACCAACCTCTCCCTCTCTCTCTGCTCTCTCCTCTCCCTTTGGGCCCGAATGGAGATCAACTCCCCCCTAACCACCGCCTTCAGTGCCTCCCAGACCGTCCCCACTCGGACCTCCCCATTGTCATTGACCTCCAGGTACCTTTCAATACATCCTCGGACCCGCCCGCCCACCTCCCCGTCCGCCAGCAATCCCACCTCTAAGCGCCAAAGCGGGCGCTGGCCTCTCTCTTCCCCCAGCTCGAGGTCCACCCAATGCGGGGCATGATCAGAAATGGCTATCGCAAATACTCAGTATCCTCCACTCTCGCAATCAGCGCCCTACTCATAACAAAAAAATCAATCCGGGAATAGGCCTTATGCACATGGGAGAAGAATGAAAATTCCCTGGCCCTCGGTCTCACAAACCTCCATGGGTCAACCCCTCCCATCTGGTCCATAAACCCCCTCAGCACCTTAGCCGCCGCTGGCCTCCTACCCGTCCTGGATCTGGATCGATCCAGCGCCGGATCCAGCACCGTGTTGAAATCCCCGCCATTATCAGGCCCCCCCTTCTCCAAGTCTAGAATCCGGCCCAACATGCACCGCATGAAACCCGCATTGTCCCAATTCAGGGCGTATACATTGACCAGCACCACCCGCTCCCTCTGCAGCTTGCATCACATACCTCCTGCCACTGTCTGCCACAACGTTCGACGCCACGAACGACACCCTCTTTCCCACCAGGATCGCCAGCCCCCGATGTTTTGCATCCAGCGCCAAATGAAACACCTGGCCTACCCATCCCTTCCTCAATCTTACCTGATCCGCCACCTTCAGGTGCATCTCCTGAAGCATGACCACATCCGCCTTCAGCCCCTTCAGGTGCGCAAACACGCGGGCCCTTTTGACCGGCCCATTCAGTCCCGTTACATTCCAGGTTATCAGCTGGATCAGGGGGCTACCCACCCCCCTCCCCCGCTGACTAGCCATTACCCTTCCTCAGCCCGCCACGTGCCCGCGCCCCCCACTCAGCCCATTCCCCACGTCGGCAGTCCCCCATCCAGACCCCCTCTATCTGCTCCAGCTCCCACTTAGCCATTCCAGCAGCAACCCGGTACCCTCCCCCCTCCCCCAGGTAGGACACCCCCCCCCAGCTGCATTGCTCCCTCCATTGCACTCCCGTAAGTCAGCTGACTCCTGCTGACCCCGGCCACTCCCGTCCCTCCTTTGATCCCTCCCAGCGTGGGGCTTCCCCTCCTTCCCATTGCCCACCAGTAGGTTCTCCTCCTCCCCCTACCGCTCTCAGCGTGGGAAACAGCCCGCGCTTCTCAGCTCTGGCCCCGCCCCCTTCAGCCCTCAGCGCAGGAAGAAGCCCGCGCTTTCCACCTGCCCGCTGACCCCGCCTCCTCTGACGCCGCTCTCTTTACCGGCCCGGTCCCCTCGCGGGGCCCCAGCCCCCCCTTCCCGCCATCAGCCCTCCACACTGCAGGTCTACCCCCCTCCACGAGCCCATCCGACAGACCCAAGCAAAAACAGTGCCCCACCCACCCTAAAAGCAACAAAGAACCAACAATAAACTGAGAACCCCCCTCAAAATATAACACAGCTACACGCAAACCCCCGTACCCAACCTTCAGTTGGAATCCAATTTTTCAGCCTGTACGAAGGCCCACGCCTCCTCCGGGGATTCAAAGTAAAAGTGTCGGTCCTTGTAGGTGACCCACAGATGCGCCGGCTGCAGCATGCCGAACTTCACTCCCTTCCTGTGTAGCACCGCCTTCGTCCGGTTGTACCCGGCCCTCTTCTTTGCCACCTCTGCACTCCAGTCCTGGTAGATCCATACCTCCGCGTTCTCCCACCTGCTGCTCCGCTCCTTCTTGGCCCACCTGAGCACACACTCACGGTCAGCAAACCGGTGGAATCGCACCCGCACCGCCCGTGGCGGCTCATTAGGCTTGGGCCTCCTCGCCAATACTCTGTGGGCCCCCTCCAGCTCCAGGGGCCCCTGAAAGGACCCAGTTCCCATCAGCGAATTTAGCATGGTGACCACATAGGCCCCCATGTCCGACCCCTCCGGCAGGCCCAGGATCTGCAGATTTTTCAGCCTCAAACGGTTCTCCATCTCCTCGAACCTCTCCTGCCATTTTTTATGAAGCGCCTCGTGCGCCTCCACCTTCACCGCAAGGCCTAAGATCTCGTCCTCGTTTTTGGAGACCTTTTGTCAGACCTCTCGGATCGCCATCCCCTGGGCCGTCTGGGTCTCCAGCAGCTTATCAATTGAAGCCCTCATCGGCTGCAGCAGGTCCGCTTTAAGCTCCCTGAAGCAGCGCTGAAGAGCCTCCTGCTGCTCCTGTGCCCACTGCATCCATGCCGCCTGGTCTCCACCCGCCGCCATTTTGTGCTTCTTCCCTCGCACCTGCTTTGGCTTTGCTACCACTTTTTTACACGCCCCACTCCTGGTCCAGGCCATACACTGCTGGGGAAATGTTGTTGAGTCCTTCCCACGTTGGGAAACGTCGAAAAAGTACCGCTGGGGGCCCTATAAAGAGCCCAAAAGTCAGTTCCTAGCGGGAGCTGCCGAACGTGCGACTTAGTTCCGCAAAACCGCAACCGGAAGTCAAGACTTTGAGTGTTACTGGACATCAAGCATACGACCATTCTGGCAGTAAGCAAATGAGTAAACAAGATATTACTAAACAGAATATAACATTATCTTTCTCCTCTTATTTGTTTTATCAATATAATTAGAGTCATTGTCAGCAAATGTGATGTGAGAAGAAGATTTTTCGCCTGACAAGTGGCTCGTTTGGAGAGCCGGTGCAGGAATGCCCTCCTTCTGCACTGTGACAATTCTGTGACTCAATCCCCCCGAAATTTTCCTGCCTTATTCCTTCACCAGATCTGTTTCCTTCCCCTGACATGACACCATTTGTTGTTTTGTGAAGCTCAAACCTCGAGAACTGTTGTCTCTCGATCTTTCCCTTCTCTTGCAGTGATCAGGCTATTAAAACTTAAGCTGGTCAATCTGGATGAGCACTGCTCCTCGCTTCTGCTTCTCAATTTAAAAAAAATAATTGTGGTGCTATCTGAAGAGAAAAGTGTCAATTTTTAGATTTAAAATTAAACGCTGATGAAATGCTTTAACCGGTTTCCCATTTAGGTTTGGATTTATAAAGAATTTGAACCTGACTGTCACAATTAACCGTGCTCTGTTGTCAAAAATGTTCTCGAAGTTTAAGACTTTCCCCTCTTGTATGTCAACAGTAGCTTCAAGAGATAATTAAAACCAATAGCAATATAATTGATTGGTGGAAGTAATTTATGTTTATTAGAATTTAGGGAAACTTATAGTAATCGAGAACAAATATACCGCATTTAAAGGATCATTTGCTACACTCGAGTGGATATGATTGGAAATGGAAAAGGCATTGCTGAAGGAATTGCTTTCCTCCACTAACTTTGAGGGCTCCAATAAACATTTAGAAGATGACCTCCCTTTCTTTCAGTCTGCCTTCTTACTTAACAGTACAGATGATTCAATAATGCTGCTCTGTCTTGCTTATCTACCAGAATTGCATTGTTTATCATCAGCATCACGGCGCAATGCAAGGTCATTCTTTAATGCAAATTGCAGACTTCCTGCAGCTCCAAGTAATTTTACAAAATCAGTCTTCAACACTTCTGTACTAAATTATGCCACTCAGTTCCAATTATCATTACATTATCTCAAAATGCACATGTGTTTTCAGAGTTTTTCTTTTATTTATAAATATAAGACAGTAAACTCATGGATAAATCAAATTTTTATGTTATTTGTTCAGCGTGTTCCCATGTGTTTATTCATTTATGCCACTCTACTTTGTTTGCTGCACTTCTGTGATCTTCCCATCAGGGGGGTCATTTAAGTTAGATTTATAGCGAAATGCATTACTCAGTATAATCTATTAATAATCAACAGGAACATGTGACTGCAAAACTAATATTCATAAAGCCACTAAACTGTTCACCCACTGAATTAATTTTATGTTGCAATATTTCATGAGTAAACAGACTCTCCTCCATAAATGGTATTTTGAAAATATATTCATTAATGTCAATCTTCTATTGACTATATCAATTAATGCAATATCTTTTTTGTGGAATCACAAATAAGACATGTCCTGTTTGATCATGATTGCAACTCAATCAGCTAATAAAAGAATTTCAGAATTTACATAGCAATAAATAGCACTTCCATCACTGAGTAAATACATAGGTTCCAAGATGTTTTGTAGTCCATTGTGTTTCCACTATAGGTGAAATCGAGCCCATCAAAAAGGCAGTGCAAGTAGAGACTTTGAATATTTTTAAGGCAGAGGTAGATATATTCTTACTGAGCAAGGGGGTGAAAGGTTACTGGGGTAGGCGGGAATGTGGAATTGAGTTTACAGTCAGATCAGCCATAGCTGCACTAAAGGCAGAGCAGGCTTGAAGGACTACTCATGCTCTGAATTTGTAGGGTCACATGTCACATGAACAACTGCACAGCACCCTGAGTGGGTAGGGTGGACAGCTATTAGTCACCATACACACTGGGATGAACAACATCGATAGAAAGGGGGATGCGGTCCTGCAGTCAGAACTTAGGGAGTCAGGTAGGAAATTAGCAAGCAGGACCTCAAAAGTAGCAGTCTCTGGATTTCCCGCAGTACTGTGTGCAAGTGAGCATAGGACTAAGAGGATAAAACAGATGAATGCTTGGCTGGAAAGATGATGCAGGCGGGAGGGCTTTAGTTTCTTGGAACATTGCAACTGACACTGGGAAATATAGGACCTGTACAACAAAAAACATTTAACCATCAACAGCATTACCACTGCTGAATGCCCCTTTATCACATCCTGGAGGTTACCATTTATCAAAATCTAAAATGGGCTAGCCATATTAATACTGTGGCTACCAAAGCAAGTCAAAGGCTAGGAGTCCTACAGCTAGTAACTCACCTCCTGACCCCCCCCCCCCCGCAAAAGCCTGTCCAACTACAAGGCACAAATCAGAAGTGTGATGGAACGCTCTCCACTTGTCTCGAAGAATGAAACTCCATTAACACTCAAGAAACTTGACACCATTCAGGACATAACAGCCTGCTTGATTGCACCTCATCCACACCTTAAGCATTCACACTCTCCACCACCAACACATAATGGCTTCAGTGTGTACCATCCACATTGTATACCGCAGCACACACCAGGGCTCCTTTGGCGACACCTTTGAAATCTGTAACCTTTACCACCGAAAGGGACAAGAGCCGCAGAAGCATGGGAACACTGCTACCTTCAAATTCCTCTCCGAATCACACGCTGTCCTGACTTGGGATTATATCACCATCTCTTCCCTATTGCTGATCACAATCCTGGGACTCCCATCTAACCGCACTCTGGGTGTGCCTACACCACATGGACTGCAGCGGTTCAAGAAGGCAGCTCACCACCACCTTCTCAAAGGCAATTAGGGAAGAGTAACATTACACACATTCTGCAAAAGGATTTCTAAAAAACTGTCTTCAATAAGTTGATTCTGTACATCCTTCAGTCGCTAGTACATGGAGCCAGAAAGAGATATGCAAAATGAAAAGATCTGAATTGGTCAAATGTTGAGAAAGATTTTGGAGCAATCATATCAATTACTTTGGAATACTGTTTTGCAGCTCCACGAGGAATGATCTGAATATTTTTCTGAGTTCAGTTTTTCCATAATGTATTTGATACATACATATTATGTTGTGCGATTGGTGTAAGAACTACAATATTCTGCAGATGCTCTGGCCTGAAGCCTTAGCATTTGTTGAGTACGATTGGCTTTTATGACCTCATACAATCTCATAAACAGAACTTCCCATTGAACCAAAGCAGACTATTCTTTTTTCTTCTACATCTGTATTCTAAGTCTGTATTACAATCTATTTAAAAGGGCTTTTGTAATAACCTCATCAATGCTGTTTTCTTTTCCAGTTAAATTTAAATTCACTGCAGTGAACTGTTTCCTGGTGATCTTGTTCAGTGTAGGGCTTGGGTGAGTTTGACTTTGGCACATGTGGTTTAAAGTTGGCATGCAGATTGTTGGTCGGTTAGCTCAGTTGCTTGGACAGCTGGTTCAGTCCGGAGCACCAACAGACTGGGTTCAATTCCTGTATTGGCTGGGTTTATTCATGAAGACCCAACCATCTCCAGCTCGCCCCTCACCTGGAGTGTGGTGACCCTCAGGTTAAGTCAGCTCTCAAAGGGGAAAGTAGCCTCTGGGACTGTGGTGAACATTTACCTCCTAATTGGTCCTAATCCTCAAATACTTCTCAATCTATTCAAAAATATTTGGACATTACTTTGTACAACAAAACATACCTTTAAGATTTTTGTACAACATGTGATGTTAAGATTCCGATCATCTCGAGCAGGCACTGATAGGGAAGCATGTTCATGTGAAAGACACCAAAGTCCAGGTGAATCGAATATAAAATCCAAAGTATATGTCACAGCATCATATAGATTTATGTTCCTCATGTAGAAAATTGAATTGGATTTCTGTATTCCTCCAGTGTTGTGTTCCAGGCAGAATTAACAGTGACACTTTCAGGAAGACATCCCGTTCACTTTGGACCGTCAAGCACAGGACATACAACAGGGGTTGGCAGTTCAGTTAAATCATTACTGGGGCTCCGACATTTGCCCTTAAACTTTCACGTAATAGCAAATAGCAAAGCCTATGGATTGGTTTCAGCGTGATACAGTCAGCAGCTCTTTGGAACACGCTGCAAAGCCTGAAGGTCAAAACCAATTTAACAAACTGTTAAATTCAACACAAAATTGGGGACGAAGATATTGATTAAAATATTTTTTTAAATCAAAATGCAATTATCGGTAGCTGAAATGCGGCTCCAGCTAAGTGAAGGCTGACAATTAAATACACCCATTCCTTTTAAGCAGAATAGAAAAAGAAGGATGAGAGGACAGATAATGGTATTAATTACAGACTATTGTAGAGGTAAACTGTACAGATGTAAATTAAAAACTGGTCCAAAATGAAACCTTCCAGATAAATTTAAGAAACAGTATTCATTGATCGTGCCACTTCGTGTACATTTTAGCCAGCCACACCATGGAATGGAAATAAAGACAAATTAGGGAGGGATGTATTAACAATAGTTATAGCTGTGGAGGATTTTGATTATTCCAAATGAAGCTGAATGAAGAAAATGTTTGTGGTGAGGAAGGTGAGGGTGATATGTTCACATTGATTCCTCAGTCAATACGTTACTGTTCCAACTAAAAAGAAAACACTACTCTGTCAGGTTCTGGCTAATGAAGCAGAGAAAGTGGCTGATCTAAAAGCAGTAGAACATTGGGAAATGGTGACCACAATTTAATGAAGTTCAATGTAAGAGTAAAATATCATCGCCTCTCTTACACAGAAGAAAATTCAAGGCACGGTTTATGTGACTGAGGGAAATAAACTGTAATGAGATAAAAAGGGTGCGACCCAGTTTCAATGGAAAAATGCGAAAGGGGCACAGGTCACCAGTTAAATAGGAGATAAGACAGCATCAATCAATCAAGTGTGTTCTAGAATGAAAAAAAATAAAGTATATTGAAGCTTGGAGTCAAATGACTAGATGACAGAAAAGCGGGAAATAAAGGTCTGAGCATCTGCGCCTTAAAATCAGTTGGTGACAATCTCTCTCTGAGTCAGGGGTCCCAGGTTAATGTCTCTTTCCATGGAAGGAGCATCCACGTTGCTCAAAGCCAGTCGTTAATCAGCCTGCAAAATCCATCCAAAACTCCCCACTGTTCTCCAAAAAGGAGATGAGTGTGAAGATACTGCCATGGGAATGTCCCTTTAAGAAATGTTTTTGTCTTATCACATGGCTTCAGTGATGTTATTGTGTGGGTGGAGCTGGGCTGTTTTGAGTTGGTTTTAGCTTTGCTTTGGGTTTGGAGCTGGTTTGTGGATCTGAGGTTTTTTTTCACATTTGGTTGCTGTAGACTCAGATCGAGAAGTATTTTGGCCTGTCTCTCTATTTTTAATTTTAAAGAGTTATTCCAAGTATTATAGTTACCTACTGTTTTGGCAAAAAAGGTTTTTTGGCTTATGGAATCTTGTTATTGACTTGGAACAGTTAAGGGGGGATTTATTAAGGGCTATACATAGATTACTGTAGCTATGTATGGTCTTTATGTTTGTAATTGATAATAATTCTTACTGCATGTGTTTATAAAAATGTTCACCAAATTCATAGAATAAAGCTTGTGTTTTGAATAAAAGTGCCTCAGAACTCTGCTGAATAACACCTGATAGGCAGATTCTTGTACTGATCCTTGCCAAATTCAATAAACAGTTGTAGGTCAGGTGAACTCCATAATATGCTTTGAAGTTTTCTGAACCCTGGCCCATACAATACACAAAACAAAAACTAAGGGGAATTTAGAAAGGCTGAGAGAAAATTAACAAAAAAGCTTGAAAATCGATAAACAAGTTTTTGATATGTACATCGGTAGAAAGAGCATGGCCAAGCGATGGGAAAGGTTAAGGAGGGAAGCTTTTAAAGAGGCTGCAGTGAATGACGGAGCTACGAATTAAGCATATTGCTTTATTCTGTAAAGAGATGGATCTTGGTGTTATAGATTCATCAGAGAAGGCTAGTTCAGTGGTCACAATGGACTCCAACCAAGAGGTGTGAAGAAAGTACTTTTATTACAAAGTAAACTATATACACATTAACTTCAGGTTCCAACTGGGACTACACAAGCTCAGCTCCCATCTAGGCCGCTTTTTATGCTAGTGTCCATTTACTCCTTTGTGGGGTCCCAAAGCCAACAGGGAAGCTCGTGTGCCATGAAGCTCACTGGGAGAAAGATTGGTCCGTCCCCATAGGTCTCCTGCGGATTATAACACCCCTTCCACCTCAAAATCAGAAGACCCGTCGGAGAAAGGTGGAGCAGGACAGCGTGCTTGTGCCTCCTGTGCCTGAGGGACTGGAACAAGATGCGTACATCTGGATGGCGAATGTTATTTCCTTGCTGATAGCCACGGGGGGAACGACACCACTGTTCACAAGCTGGTTCACCGTCAGAAACGCCAATGCCTGGGTCTCCATATCGGAGTCCGAGTGCTGGACCTCTCACATGACTGTTGGGCAATCCTTGGATTCATTGGTGCTGTGGCTGTCTGACTTGAAGCTGGTACCTCCAAGGGAGCTTCGCATTGAGCTGGTCTCCTGCTTCTGAGTGGTCGACGTGCTTTTTCACCCGTTTCGGGGTCCTGAGCTCAAACCTGGTATGAAACTGGCATTGTCCTGGGACCCACTATCCCTGAAGTTTCTAATGTAAACTGCGTCACCTGGTCCAGATTCTCTAGTCCAGGTCCACCTGTCTGAGCAACGCCCCTGCTGCTCCTGACTGTGACACACTTTCCTGCCAATATCTGGGAATGGGAGGCTGAGTCGCATCAGTAGTCTGTGGCCCATTAAAAGCTCTGCCGGTGCTACGCCGGTCGGGGCATGTGGGGTGGTACAGGAAAAAATAAAAACCTGGCCAGTCGTGTGTCGAGAGGCCCTGAGGTCTGCTTCTTTTAAGTCTCTTTTAAACCTTTGCACCGTCCTTTCAGCCAACCCATTCAAAACCGGGTATTACGGGGCCATGCAGAACCTCACTCCATTTGCCTTCTCAAACCTCCCGAACTCTTCGCCAGTAAAAGGTGTGTCCTTGTCAGTGACCAACACCTCCGGGATATCATGTATGCTAATCGAGAGTGGTAGTTTTTCAATTGTCGCCTTCAAAGTAGTGGACAACATCCTGTGGACCTCTAGTCACTTTAAACGGTCATCCACAACAACTTAAAACAAGGAGCCCTAAAAGGACCTGCAAAGTCGGCATGAAGCCACACCCAAAGCTGATCCAGCCATTCCCTTAGGCGAAGAGGCACGGCGGGTGGGAGCATCTACTGTTCCTCGCATGCGCCACACTGCTGAGCCAGCTCTATCACTGCAGCCAGGCCTGCCCACCAGACGTAACGTCGGGCAAGCATTTTCATTTTTGATACCGTAACGGTGCCCGTTACGCAGACCTCACAGTATAGAGTCCTGACCCTTGAGTGGTACCATGATGAGAGTGCCACATAAAAGGATGCTGTCTTCAACGCTGAACTATCATATTGCAGTCCAAAAAGCCTTTAACTCATTGGGCAGTTTCCAGTGTTGGCCACCGTATAGCACAATATGGTGGACTTTGTACAATAAAGGATCTGTTAGTGTCCATTCACGTATTTGGGCCGCCATAACTGGCAATGTATTCATGAAGTTAGTAAGGAATGAAGTTAAATCGATAGCAAGGAGCGATATAGGATCAGAAGGCATAGAATCTCTGTGGGTAGAGTTGAGGAATCGCAAAGGTAAAAAGACCCTGATGGGAGTTATGTACAGGGCCCTTAGCAGTAGTCAGGATGTGGGGAAGAAAATAAATCAGGAGATAGAGAAAGCTTGTAAAAAAGGTAATATCACAATAATCATGGGGGACCTCAATATGCAGGTTGACTGGGAAAGTCAGGTTGGTAATGGATCCCAAGAAAAGGAATTTGTGGAATGTTTACGAGATGTTTTCTTGGAGCAGCTTGTGGTAGAGCCCACGAGGGAACAGGCAATTCTGGATTTGGTGATGTGTAATGAGGTAGACTTGATTCGGGATCTTAATGTGAAGGAACCCTAAGGGAGCAGTGACCACAATATGATAGAATTTACCCTTCTGGAATCAGATGTAATGGTATTACAATTAAATATGGGTAACTACAAAAACATGAGGGAGGAGCTACCCAGAATTGATTGGAAAAGCAAACTAGCAGGGAAGACAGTGGAACAGCCACGGGAGGAATTTTGGGTGGTTATTCGGGAGGCATAGCAGAAATTCATCCCAAGGATGAAGAAACATGCTAAGGGAAGGACACGGCATCCATGGTTGACAAGAGAAGTCAAGGACTGCATAAAATAAAAAGGATTAGTGGGAAGCCAGAGAATTAGGAATCCTTTAAAAGCGGGCAGAAGAAAAGCAATAAGGGGAGAGAAGATGAAATATGAGTGCAAGCTAGCTAGTAATATAAAAGAAGATAGGAAGAGTTTTTTTACATTATATAAAAGGTACGAAACAGGCAAAAATTGACATTGGACCACTGGTAAACGTGGTGGAGAAGTAATAATAGGAAACAAAGAAATGGCAGATGAACTGAATAGTTACTTTGCATCAGTCTTTACGGTGGAAGACACCAGTGGGATTCTCCAGGAGAATCAGGGGGCAGAGGTGACTGCAGTGGCCATCACTAAGGAGAAGGTTCTAGGGAAACTGAAAAGTGTGAAGGTGGATAAGTCACCTGGACCGGATGGACTACACCCCAGGATTCTAAAAGAGATAGCTAAGGAGATTGTGGGGGCATTGGTGGTGATCTTTCAGGGATCACTGGAGGCAGCAAGGGTCCCAGAGGACTGGAAAGTGGCTAATGTAACACCACTGTTTAAGAATGGAGGGAGGCAGAACACGGGACATTATAGGCTGGTTAGCCTGACTTCAGTCATTGGTAAGATTTTAGAGTCCGTTATTAAGGGTGAGATCGTGGAATACTTGGAAGTGCATGATGAAATAGGACTGAGTCAACATTGCTTTGTCAAAGGGAGATCATGTCTGACAAATCTGTTCGAGTTTTTTGAGGAGGTTAGACAAAGGAAAACCAGTGAATGTGATTTATTTAGATTTCCAGAAGGCCTTTGACAAGGAGCCGCATGGGAGATTGTTAAATAAGTTAAGAGCCCATGATTTTAAGGGTAATATCCTGGCATGGATAGAGGATCGGCAGACTGGCAGAAGGCAGAGAGTGGGGATAAAGGGATCTTTTACACGATAGCAGCCGGTGACTACTGGTGTGCCTCAGGGGTCTGTGCTGGGACCACAACTTTTCAAAATATACATTAATGATCTGGAAGAAGGAACTGAAAGTCAATGTTGCTAAGTTTGCAAATGATACAAAGCTCTGTAGAGGGACAGGTTGTATTGAGAAGGGAACGGGGCTGCAGAAGGATTTGGACAGGCTGGGAGAGTGGGCAATGAAGTGGCAAATGAAATACAATGTGGAAAATTGTGAGGTTATGCACTTTGGAAGGAGGAATTTAGGCATAGACTATTTTCAAAATGGGGAAATGCTTAAGAAACCAGAAGTACAAAGTGATGCGCCATCAATTAACACAAGACAAGTAGTGAACGAAACTTAGGCTTTCATAAGCTAAACAGAAAGCCACCTGGCCTCTGATCCCGAACTGAGGCAGGGCCGGAGGTCAGCCACCATTATACCGAGCCCGAGGGGAGGCGGAGCCATCAGGCAGAGGTTTACCACAATACATGTAGTACAGTAACAGTTTACCACAATACATATAATATACTAACAGTGGTTTACCACACAAAGGGACTTGGGAGTCCTTGTTCATGATTCTCTTAAGGTTAACGTGCAGGTTCAGTCAGCAGTTAGGAAGACAAATGCAATGTTAGCATGCATGTCATGAGGGCTGGAATGCAAGACCTGGAATGTATTTCTGAGGCTTTATACGGCTCTGGTTGGCTCCCCATTTGGAGTATTGTGAGCAGTTTTGGGCCCCATATCTAAGGAAAGATGTGCTGGCCTTGGAGAGAGTCCAGGGGAGGTTCACAAGAATGATCCCTGGAATGAACAGCTTGTCGTATGAGGAATGGTTGAGGACTCGTTGGAGTTTAGATGGATGGGGGGGATCTTATTGAAACTTACAGGATACTGCGAAACCTGGATAGAGTGGATGTGGAGAGGATGTTTCCACTTGTAGGAAAAACTAGAACCAGAGGACACAACCTCAGATTAAAGGAACAATCCTTTAAAACAGAGATGAGGAGGAATTTCTTTAGCCAGAGGGTGGTGAATCTGGGGAACTCTTTGCTGCAGAAGGCCGTGGAGGCCAAATCACTGAGTGTCTTTAAGACACAGAAAGATATATTCTTGATGAATAAGGGGATCAGGTATTGTTGGGAGAAGGCAGGAGAATGGGGATGAGAAAAATATCAGCCATGATTGAATGGTGGGGCAGACTCGATGGGCCGAGTGGCCTAATGCTGCTCCTATGTCTTATGGTCTTATAAGTTCAACATGGCTACAAATTCATCAGCTCGAGGGGAGTTGGTGGTTGTGTCGCCAGCAGACAACAACTCAGTGCATCTGCATTTGCAATTTGTGTGCCCGGTCAGTGTTTGAATGTGTATTGATACGCCGCCAATAAAAAGGCCCATCGCTTGTTATGGGCTGATGCGATGGACGGGATATCCTTGTCCTCCTTGAAGAGTCCCGACAACGGGTTGTGGTCCATCAGTAATGTAAAACCGCGCCGATACGCGTATCGATGGAACATTTTAACTGCAAAAACCATGGCCAGTCATTCTTTATCAATTTGTGCGTGGTTTCTCTCTGCCGCAGCTCGTGTCCTGGAGGCAAATGCAATCGGCCGAGCTCTACCTTTGTCCAAGCAGTTCAACAAAACTGTACTGATGCTGTACAGCGAGGTATTGCATGTAATTGCCAATGGTTTGGCCGGATCGTAGTGTGTCAGCAGGTCGAATGAAGTTTGTTTATTTTTACTTGGTAAACACCTCTTCCTGTGGCGTTCTCCTCACCAATGCGCCTTGTCAATGCAGCCCTAGATCCGCGTCCCTGACCTTTGTGGTGTTCGCCCCAAGACAGGGATCTGGGGTTTCCTAATCTGGGGGGTGCTGACCACTGAGAGGCGGTACACCCCACACTGTTCACTTCCATCCCTTGGAGTTCCTTTACTCCCTTTTCAGCACTTTCCCTTCACAGGGAAATTTCTACGGCCTCCTTAAGGTCTTGTAATGGCTCAGCCAGTAACTTTCGTCGGGTCTCCATAAGGTTCACGCCACAAGCTAAATGGTCCCACAGCATAGATATCATAGAATTTACAGTACAGAAGGAGGCCATTCGGCCCATCGAGTCTGCACCGGCTCTTGGAAAGAGCATCCTACTTAAGCCCACACCTCCACCCTATCCCAGCTAACCTTTTTTGGACACAGAGGGCAATTTATCATGGCCAATTCACCTCACCTGCACATCTTTGGACTGTGTGATGGAAACCGGATCACCCGGAGGAAACCCACGCAGACATGGGGAGAACGTGCAGACTCTGCACAGACAGTGAGTGATCAAGCCGGGAATCGAACCTGGGACCCTGGAGCTGTGAAGCAATTGTGCTAACCACTGTGCTACAGTGTTGCCAGAAAGGGAATGTTCTTGATCCCAAAATTCAGCTAGTTTCCTCAAACACGTTACAAACTTGGTAACAGACTCCCCTGGGGTCCTCTCAGCCATGTTAAACCAATAATGTTGCGCGATGACCGACAACTTGAGGTCATAATGGTTTGCCACGTGTGCCACCAACTCTTCAAAGGACTTGGAGTCTGGGGCTGCGGGGTACATGAGGCTGTTTATCATGCTGAAGGTGGGGGCTCCACAGTCAGTCAAGGGTATTACTGTCTGTCGCTCTTCAGCAATTATACTGTTAGCCCTGTAAACATATTGCATATGATCTGCTTATTACATCCAATCTTCCATGCTCGCATCAAACACATTCAGACTCCAAAAAGTGTATTTTAATAACAATAAACATCTTTAGTGTCACAAGTAGGCTTACATTAACATTGCAAATGAAGTTACTGTGAAAAGCCCCCAATCTCCACATTCTAGCTCCTGTTCGGGTACACAGAGGGAGAATTCAGAATGTCCAAATTTTGAAATCAGTGCAAATCTTCGTCTGATGGTACACTAGGAGATGACCATTCTTCCAACAGTAGCAGCGCTGAGCATGTGTACTTTTGGCTGGAACCTGAAGTTCTCCCACTTTTGTCCTTGTCGCCAATTTAGTTGGCACAGAGGAGTCCAAACGAGAGGCGTGAAGAGAGTAGTTTTATTACAAAGTAAACTATATACACAATACACTTCAGGTTCCAACCAGGACTACACGAGCTTGGCTCCCACCTGGGACAGCTTTTATGCTAGAATCCATTTAGTCTGTTGATGGGCCCGCGCCCCTCAGCAGGAAAGCTTGTATTCCACGAGACTCACAGAGAGGCTGATTAGTCTGTCCCCATAGCTCTTGTGCGGGTTATAACAGGTAGTTACAATAGTGGAGGCTAGGACTCAACAAGAAATAGAACCAAAGAAGTTAGCTCGACTGTCTGTGCGGAGTTTGCACATTCTCCCGTGGTGCCCCTTGGTGTCCAGGTATGTGCTGGTTGGGTGGGATTGTGGGGATGTAGTGGGGGAGTGGGCCTAAATAAGGTGCTCTTTTAGAAGGTAGGTGCAGACTCATGAGACTGAATGGCCTCCTTCTGCACTGTGATTCTATTGTCAAATTACCAAAAACTACATACAATATCCAGAGGAAACCGAGGGAGGAAATAGTAAAGGTCCTGACTATAATTTTCCAATTTTTGCTGCAATGAAAATTGTACCAAAGAACTGGAGGGTGATAAATGTCACCTCTCGCTTCAGAAAGACAATTACGATAATCCAAGAAATTCCAGCTCGGTTGTTCATCTTTAGTTGCTGATAAACCACCTGTTGGGAAACTAATGCAATGGGACTGGCCCCCTGTATTACACAGCTGTATCATTGCATTAAATTCACTTTGACGTGCTGCCACCAAGGTTGAAAGGCCTCACCTATCTTTACAATGGAGGGTGGGGAGCAGCCTGCAAGTTCTGAGTATCAGTTCAGTATTCAGAGCCAGTCCTCTGGTATCTGGTTTCTCAGGTGTCCGGAGTGGGTTCTGAGTCAACTTCCTGACTCAGAGGCAGGAACGTTACCAACAATCCCCTTCCAGAGTCCATAATACCAGGTGACATTACTTAATACTTTGAAATATTGAACATGGACATCATGTTTCAAATAAATGTTGAGGATCATTTGAACAATTTACAGGACTGTTGCATTAAAGAATGATAGAGGTTTTGCTCTACGTGGATTTTCAAAAAGATTAAATGAGGCAACACATGAAAATGGCGTGGACTTTGCAGCCAGCGGTGAAGAAATAGCACTCATGTTGCTGACAGCTCCACACAAAGTTTCCAAGGGAGATTTGTTCTAATCTGGTGCTGGATCCTGTGCGGTGCCCTCGACAGGGAATCGGTGGAGCAGGGCAGTATTGCAGAATGCAATCAGATTAAATAATCCTCACTGGGACGCACAAGGCATGTAATTCTTAGTTGTGTTATTGCAGCCAATGCGGTTTTCCCAGGGACAGGTTGCACCACCAGCTGCTATGATGGACCATCACTTTTAAGTAATGGTAACATTACTTAAAAGGCCAAGCACCCTGATTGGGGGCAAGTTAAATTTTCGGAACTTTTCTACAGCAACATGTCTGAAGGTAATCTGTAGTGTTGTTGAAGGTGTTTCGGTGTAATCATGCATTTGCCAGAGTGTTGTTTCATCCTCGTAGGGATGGCAGTGCAGTAGGTG